>NW_024424564.1:38924683-39137306 GCF_017311325.1 Ursus maritimus
GCTGCTCACAAGTCAGTCCCATTCAATTGCCATTCTTTTATAACTAGTCTCTTTTTCTCTATATGCTTTTAAGATACTCTCTTTCTTTGGGGATTCTGAAGTTTGACTGTGATGTTTCTAGCTGTGTATTTCTTTCCCTTCACCTTGATTGGGGTGAAGGGAAAGATAGATTCCTAACTATGAAGATTGGTGTTTTTCATCAGTTCTGAAAAATACTTATCACTCTCTCTTCAAACCTTTCCTCTCCCTCATACCCCTCATCTCTACTGAAACTCCAAATATTAGACCACTTCACTCTATCCTGTGTCTCCTAATCTTTCTTAACTATTTTTCATCTCTTTATTTCTTTGTGCTTCATCCTGGATACTTTCTTCAGATCTAAGTTTCAATTCATCAATTCTCTTTTTCACTGTGCCTCCTCTACTATTAAAATCCATCCACTGATTGTTTTTCTCTCTTCATCTAGTACAAGTCTCAAAGCAGACCATTTTCCTTGCTGTTCCCTGCTCGAGGAGTTGGCAGCTTTATTTTTAGTTTCCCCTTACATACTCAGCTTCTGTTGGCTTGTGGGGTGGCAGCAATATTTGGGGTCTCTTATTCTTCTCACTTGCAGTAGAATCTAGTCTTTCTCCTTTTTCCCATTACAATCAACACAAACTTCACTGGGGTTTCAGCAGATGGCCTCAGAAAGAAAGTGTCATTGGAAATCTGTATGCCTCTTTGATTTCCTTCCCTCCTAACAGCTCATTAATGAATTTTAGGATTTTTAAAAATTGTATTCTGCATTTGAAGATTTCACTGGGAGGGAAAGTGTCCTACCCACTGTTCTGACAAAAAGAGAAAACTGGTTTGTTTTCAATCAGGATAAGAACAGACTCCAAATCCAGCACTGCACATTTCAGGTTTTGTAGGAACAATTCAAGCAGATGTTGCATATGTATGATGTATGAAAAGCAAGTGGCAAATCAATGTATATGGTACAACCCAATTTATGTAAAAATAAATATTAAAAAAGCTTGAAATACACATTTGTTTGTATATGGATATGAGCACAGAGAAAGATGTAAAGGGTTATATACAAAATGGTCTGGGTTATTTCAGAATGGCCAAGATAGGATGTGAGAAAATAAGGGAATATACTACAAAAAGAGAAAAAATATACAAGTTGATAAAATGTACAACAAAATATTCTTCTGAATATGTACAAGTTTAACAAGTCTATGGACAAGGACTGAAAGGTAACATGGACAAATGTCTCAATGATTAAGATATTACCTTGCCCAACTATAAAGCGGTTGACCAGATGGTCCTGCACATATCCTTTAAATTTCCATTTCAGTAACCCTGAATTACGATGAATACACAGCAATCTCTTCTCCTTCCCAGTTACACTCCTGAACCACTTTCTCTGCCTTATTCTATACTTACATTCCAGCCCATCCATAGTGCCCACCTTGGCCTACTTGTGACCTTGGAATTTTTCCATCTGTTTATAATTTTGCCTTGATTCTTAAACGCAAAGCTCAATATTGATGAACTTCACTATGGCTAAGATTCTCTATCTGGATAGGGTGCCTCTAGCGCAGGAATGGGGACGACTAGTACGTGGTGAGCATATATGTCAAGCACTAAATGGGTCCTTGCCATGCATTCTTTTATTTGTCTTTACAACAACTCTATGAGGAGAGGTCCAAATGCAGAGAGGAAGCATCCTAGGAAAATCTGATTAGCGAGGGAAACCAAGACACTCATCCAGAGGAGGTGATGATGAAGTCACCTCTTGTAGAATGGGTGGGAGTTAAACAGGTGACTGCATACCCAAGGAACTGAATCCAGGGAACACGGCATGTCATGACTCAATACCAACCTTTTCATTGGCAAAGGAAGCTATGTGGATATATTTTTAAAAGATCAGATTACACATTTGCCCTTATAGAGGAGCCAATATTTGGAGACCCATTGAGTTTAAAGCTATGGCCAAACGGTCCTGTCACTGCTCCCTCTGGAAGGACCCAAAACACATCTTCCCTAAGAGATTGGTGGGATCAACCCTATATTTCAATTAGCATTATGTTCCTTGTTGGTTTTAGATTTTTTGTAATTTTTGTTTAGATGATGAACTGAACAAAATAAGCACTTAGAAGAGAGAATATTTCCTTGGGATCTTAAGGGATATGGGAGAAGGGGAGAAAATTGGACATTTAATGGTGAGGTGGTGCAAAATGGTGAGGTGTTTTGAAGGAGGTCATTGTAAGAGAAAGGAAGAGTGTTGAAGTCTGAAGCTACTACAATTCAGTAATTTACCATCTAGATTTTCTGTGCTGTCCTATGTGTAGCCACTAAACACATATGATTATTTAAACTTTAAATAAAATTAAAGATTCAATTTCTCAATCTCACTAGCCGTATTTCAGGTGCTCAACAGATAACTGTGGCTAGCAGCCACCGCATCAGACAGCTCAAATAGAGAATACTTCCATTATTGCAGAAAGTTCTATTGGACTGAACTGAGAAGTAGAGCTCAGAAGGGAAAAGCCTTCCCTCATGTCCTACTACACATTTACAGATACAATTTTCAATGCAGGGCGCCATTGTCCAAAATCAAAGGTCTTACATGGAATTTCTATCCACCTCAGTAAAGATTTATTAACCAGCTTCTAGATGCAAGACACCAAATCAACCACCGGGGAAGACAGAGAAACTAATAAATTAGACAAGCCCACTGCCCCTGACCTGCTTCAGGGGCTGAAAGAACTCAGGGAACTTTTCCTGAAGCACGATTTCTTCCGAGGCTGGAATTATACAAGGTACCACATCAGAAAGTCTCCAATCTTAGAGTTGAAGTGAAGGTCTCTGGAACTTTGGGGCGATGGAATAGGATTTGTACACTGAGACAACATAGGTCTCCAGGAGAGAATCCAAGACGAGGATTCTTTTAAAGCTTTCTCCCCTGCCCCATTTCAGGGTAGAATAGAATGTGCTGGTGTGGCAGCACGTGATCTAACATGGTTCAAGGTTGTGTGAAACTAAATTGTCACCTTCCTCCAAAGAAGGAATATAAATAGGCTTGTCTTGGCCTATTTCCTCTTTTGTAAAATGTGCGTTGGATTGCAAAACTATTTTCAGCCACAAAAATATCATGTTTGAGTGACATTTTTTTATTGAAAATATGAGAAAAAAAATAAGATTTTACTCATCTGGCTCGACCCCAGGGCCTCACCTGCGGGCTGTCAGAGGGTCGATGGTGGTCTCTTAAAGTACATAAGGAACTCTGAGGGAGGAGAGAGAGCTCCACAGCACGGGAGTGCCACGGTCTGTGCCTTGAATGTACGGTGACACTGTACAGTGGGGGCCCAGGGAGTAGATGGATGTTACATGACTCAGATCACCAATTCTTCCAAAACGGACAAGCAGTTAAAAAAAATTCTGCCAAAGAAAATGCAGGCTGGAGGTAATGCAAAGAATGCATGTAAAGGTAACCCACATGATATTTCTAATATTTGCTCAGTTTCTACCTAAGAAAAATAGCAATTTAGTATGGTTCAAACTAAGGCTTGCAGACAAGGAGAAAACGGCTCTATTTCCAGTGCCGGCCAATCAGCCACGTTATAAGGCAGACGCAATAACCATCTAATAAGACTTGATAGGAAGTGAGCCCCCAAAGGGTGAAATCATCAACATCATTTGCAATATGGACTTATATCCACTATCCGCAACTGTGAACCTCACTGTATGTGTGAACACACTCTGCCCGAAGATGCTGGCTCACCATAGAATGACCCAAGACAGGAAAGTGATTTACTTACTTCATCTTGACATCATCTCCTAACTCTGTCTGTTGGTGTATGTCATCACGTAGGTAATAAGTCAGGATAGCAGTGCCGGTCATGGTCCCCAGTGAAAAACAGGAGGCGATGACTCCAAGATCACCGACCACAGGACCCCCGCGGGGCCTCTGATGCGGATGGCTTACGTTCTGCTGCCATCTCGTGGTAAGCGTCCGGAGAGCACGCCTTGGGGACCGGGGAACTGGGGAGGACCGGCTTGGACCAGGGAACTCCAAATTCGTGGTGAGCCTAGAGCCCAAAGAAAAGAATCTGAGTCCTTACAAGTGTCACGACCTAACAGCTGGGGAGTTTGAGGACACGGGCCAGCGTCAGGGTCCTGCCACATTAGTTACCTCACTTCTTTGGACCCTTCTTTCCTCTATCTGTAAAACGTTGGCGATTTGCAAACTCTAGGTGAACTTCAGGAAATGGGGGCCGTTCTGAAATGTCTATGATATTTATCAGGCGCCACTTTTCATTTTACTAGCTTCCAAACCTTTCATTTACAGCGCCACAAAGCTCTCCCCCCCTTGTCTGTTTCTATCTCATTGTGTACACGCGTGTTGAAATACATTTCTAGGTCTAAGATCGAGCTGCTCAGGCCCAGGGCGCCACGTGGGCGTGGGCGAACGGAAACTTAGGTAACCTTCAGGTCCCTTGAAGTACTCCGCTTGGCCAGAAGCACAGTATATCAGGTCAGCCAACCCCCAATTGCGGAGCCAACTCTGCGTTTTCTTCTTATTTCCTTGTTCCTTATTCTCTGTCCTATAAAAGCTTCCTGTCTTTGGCGCCTGGCTGGCTCAGTCCCTGGATCGCGCAACTCTTGATCTCAGTGTTGAAGGTTTGCGCCCCACACTGGGTATAGAGATTACTTAAAAATAAAATCTTAAAAAAAAAAAAAAAAAAAGGTTCCTGCCTTCTGCCCCATTTTGCAATTCTCCGGACCCTTGGGAATGGAGACAGCCCACTTTATGAAGTGTTAAATGAAGTTTATATCACCTAAATTGTCTTCTTTAATTATTTTAAAACATGTTTGCCTCTTACAGTTAGTAGGTTGCTGTTTGCTTATTTTTTGTTTTGTTTTGTTTTACTTCTTATTTTGAAATAATTGTAGATTTTCAGGACATTGTGGGGGCGGGGAGTACAAGCAGGTTCCATGCACACTTCTCCACCTCCCCCCATGGTAACAGCCTATATAGCTACAGCGCATGAGCAAAACCAGGAAATCCACACGCGTGGAAGTCCAGAGTTTATTCAAATTTTACCAGTTTTACTTGCACTTCTTTGGGGGGGGGACATTTTTATTTATTTGCTCATTTTAGCTTACCTGGCTCCTACTACAGTGCCTGGTAGACAAATGACTTTCCTTGTTGATGAAGGAAGACATAGAGAAAGAGAGGATGAAAGGAGGGGGGAAGGGACTCCTGGCAATTAATAAAACAAATACACCAATAAATTGAAAATGGTACTTAAGTGGATTTTTCTGAGATAACAGGCTAGATCAATGTTAAAATGCAGCTTCTCACTCAGAGTTTCACTCAGGAGATCATTTGATATGCCAGTCATCAAGACGCCCATACAAAGGACATCGCTGCAAATTACAGACTCACTTGGGTTTCAGCTGCTGTTCAGGTGGCCGATGAGACCCCGACACGCACCTTTTCTTTGTCTCTTTGTTGTTTTAAGTCTGTCTCAAAAGTGCTGCTGAAAGTCTGTTTTACTTGGGGCGGCAGCTCACTCTCCGGGTCTTCATTTTCCATCTGAAAAATGGCCAGTGTCCTTCTCAGAAATGAAATTCTAATAACTCTATGGCTCTATAATATCAGAACTTTCTTTTTAAACCTACTCTTGTATTACATATAAATGTAATAAATATTTGCTTGCCCCCCAAAATGTATTGAAAAAGAAAACTCAAATCACCTATAATCTCATCCACTGATGATACAGAATTAACATTTTGAAGGTTTTACTTTTACTTGGGTTCTTTCTACACCTGCTCATCTGTTTTACATACACACACACGTCTATTACACCTTTGCTAAAATATTGTTATTTTTGAAACTTTGCCTAAAATTTTATAGTCGGAAAGTTATATCTCTTTGTTTTTATTTATATTTTTTTACTGGCTAATAAAGTTAAACTTCTGTGTGTCTATCAAATAGCATCACATTTATCAAATAACGTGGTTGCAAATTCTGTTCTTCACCTATTAGGTTGTTGGTGTTTTCTTATTAATTTTATAGTAACATATATTATGGATATGAATGCCTGTTATATTTGTTATTCAATTTTTGCCCTTAATATTTATGACAACCATCTACGGTTTTATTAATACGTCTTTCACTTTTTTTTTAATTCATAGAAATCCATTCTCTAGGGGCACCTGGGTGGCTCAGTCAGTTAAGCATCTGACTCTTGGTTTCAGCTCAGGTCACCATCTCGGGGTCATGAGATCGAGCCCCACATCAGGCTCCATGCTCTGTGCGGAGTCCGCTTGAAGATTTTCTCCCTCTGCCCCTACCTCCACTCCTGTGCACACGCTTGCAGGGACATGTGTGCACATGGGCTCTTTCTCTCTCTAAAGCAAATAAATAAATCTTTAAAGAAAGGGAATCCATTCTCTAGAATCACTTAACTATTTATGCACATTTTTCTCTTTCACTTATGATTTTGTTTTTTTATATTTAAATGTTAACACCTACAAACTTATTTTGGTATGAGAGGAGCTGCTATAGCTTCATTTTTTTTTCCCTAAATAGATTCTCTTCTTAGGATGTAGGAATCTGTCTTTTGCTTGTTTCCGCCATTTGGGGGACTACAGCTACACCACTAGCTTTGCTGGGTCTCCAGCTTGCAAGCAGAGACCATGGGACTTCTCAGCCTCCATAATCACACAAGCCAATCCTTCATCATAACTCTCTTTATGTCTACAGAGATCCTACGAGTCCTTTGTGTCTGGAGAACCTGACAAATAGAGGAGAGAAGACAAATGAACAATTGCCACAGGTGTGATCGGTTGTTGCAGAGAAAGGGGAGAAGGAGCTGTCTGTCTGGGAATCCAGTGAGGTCGCTTCACAGAAGAGTCAGTGCTGGAGGTAGGAATACTGGGCATTCGGTACAAATCCAAGGTCCACTCACAACCTCAGAAATGCTGTTGATGTGCACCCAGGTCTGAGGCAGGGCTTCTCGACCTCAGGGATGTCGGTATTCAGGGCTGGGTAATTCTGTTGTAGGTGCTGTGCTGGGAACACTGGAGGGCGTTCAGCTGCATCCCTGGCCTCCACCCACTGGATGCTGGGGGCACAAATCACCCCTGGTGGAAAACTGCTAGACTAATCCTATCTCCTCTCTTCCAGAATGCAAAAAATAAACATTTGGGTATATAAGAAAGTGTAGGACTCTCACACTTCAGTTGGTTATCCATCCTCCCCTGAATATGGTATACATAGTACTATAGCCCTTAAAACAAAGAAGCTTCTTCAAGCAACACAGTCTACAAGGAAAGATTGTAACCTCAAGGAAAGTCCCCATGAGCCTTCTGAAAGATTCAAAGAGACAATCGTAATATCAGCTCCTTCGCCAGCAACACAGCACGAATAAAAATATTTATGCACAAAATGTGTATATCCGTAGAAGAAATCCAGTTCACTAATGTTATTTATAGCAACATGGCACTTGAGTGCCAAAAGTTCATTGGCAATGGTTTAGGTCAGTGGTTCCTGGACTCCCGAGCTGCGTGGCAAATGTGCAGATTCTCAGGCCCCACCCTAGCCCCACCTGCTCACTACGGTCGGGAGTGGAGCCCAGGAATGTGCTTTTAGTAAGGCTCAGGTGCTTCTTATGATTTGGCAAGTTTGTACAACTCCCATTCAGGGCGGCCCTTCATCTAACCGGTGGGGACACTGAGCTCTAGGAAGTGATTTTCCCATCATCCCGCAGGTAGAAAGTGACAACCCAGGACTCAGGCCAGAAGGCTCCTGACTCCTGGTCCAGTGCTCTTTCCTTTACACCAACCTGAGGCTGGCAGGCCCAGCAAAGCCCTCAGGAAGAAAGCAGAGAAAGAGGCTCTCCCAGGTTAGGTGACACGAGGGTTGAGAAGTGGGATATGTAGATTGGGGGTCAGCAACTTCCCTATAAAGGACAAGAGAGAGAAGAGTTTCCACTTTGTAGGCCATATGATCTCTATCTTAGGAGACTATAACTCCAAAGCAGCTGTGGGCAATACATACCCAGCTAGGCATGGCTGGGCTCCAAAATACACTGTATTTACACAAGCAGGGTACCGTGATTCGCCCACCTCTGATATAAATGACATTTGACCCAAATAAACAAGCGTACCTTGAAAAGAAAGGGGGAGGCATGGAGGGGAGGGGAGGGGGGGCTGAAATCTAGCCTGTGGCCCAAGAGATGCAGATAAAAGTTTTGTGTTACCTAGCTAAGTACATCTTACACAGAGCTTTGTCATGATAAAAAGTCAATCATTAAGCAAACTACATAAAGTGTTATCCTAGTTCGAGTTCTCCAGAAGGCAGCCCTAAGACCAGAATTCAAGTAAAAATCACTCATTTAGGACGCGATGGGAAATACCTCGTGGGAATCAGGGAAGTAAGATCTGGAAGGCAAGTGAGGAAATGCTGGGTACTTTTCAAGGTCACTACCACTGTGGGCTTAACCCTGCAGGGAATGGGAAAACAGTGTGGGGCAGGACTTCTTAAACTTGTAGGGCATCAGAAATACCTGGGACCTGGGTCCCACCCCCCAGAGATTCTGACTCAGTAGGTCTGGGGTGGGGTCCAGGAATTGGCATTTTTAGCAAGCTCCCAGGTCCTGCCAGTGCTGCCCGCGAGGATCACACTTGGAGTAGCTCTGATAGAAAGCAGACTAGCCCCACTGGCATTGCCTGGGATTTGGTTCTAAACACCAAGTCTCAGGTCCCACTTCAAAACTACTGAGTCAGAATCAGATTTGGAACAAAACCCTAAGTGTTTGTATGTGCAAGAAGGCTTTAAAAGCCCTGGTACAGAATGTGAATCTTAGATTTATACCCCCAGAGAGCTAGGGTATTCATATGCTGAGTTTCACCTGTCACGGGTTGAAATCTACTGGCAGTGTGTGGGCTAAAGGCCCCTCCTGCTCCCTAGCTCACCCGCCCCCTGCCCCCCAGCTTCCACCTTCTCATCTGCTCTGTGGGCAGTGAAGCAGCCTTCGGGAAAGCAACACAGGTAGGAGCAGGTGGAAGTCAGCCCTCCCCACTGATGTAGGGAGGCCCAGAGATGTGTGCGGGGCCCCAGCAGTCTGCTGGTCCTGCTGAGACACAACCTAACGGAGTGGGGGTACTGCCTTGACATACAGCATGCAGTGGTGGGAACAACCAAGCTCTGGAGTCCTACAGCCCTGGGTTCAAAACCTGACTGTGTCCCATACCAGGTTCCCAATAGGAGGGATCTCTTATTTTGCCCTCTCAAAAATTCAGTTTTCGGGGCACTTGGGTGGCACAGAGGTTAAGCGTCTGCCTTCGGCTCAGGGCGTGATCCCGGCGTTCTGGGATCGAGCCCCACATCAGGCTCCTCTGCTATGAGCCTGCTTCTTCCTCTCCAACTCCCCCTGCTTGTGTTCCCTCTCTCACTGGCTGTCTCTATCTCTGTCAAATAAAATTAAAAAAAAAAATTCAGTTTTCATCTACAAATGGGTATATTTAAACCTTCCTTGAGTCCTTATAGTCAGGAACATTATAAACACTCAAAAACAATACTTATTATTATTGTTTTCTTATTACTGCCAAGCTATGAACCTCTCAACACTGAAATCTCATAGACTGAAGTTTAGGGCTGAGTCATAATGAGTATCACGGTCAGAGCTTAGACAACCACGTACATAAGTCAGGGTTCTCCAGGGAAACAGGACCAACAGGACATGGAGAGGTACAGGAAAAGAGATTTATTAAGACAGACTGGCTCATGTGATTATGGAGGCTGAGGAGTCCCAACATCTGGGAGCTGAGGCCCAGGAAAGACATTGTGTATTTCCAGCCCAAACCTGAAGGCCTGAGAACCAGGAAAGCTGATGGTGTAAGTCTGAGCCTAGAGACCCAAGAGCCAGCAGCACTGATGTTCAAAGGCATGAGAAGAAGGATGTCCCAGGGGCACCTGGGTGGCTCAGTTGTTAAGCGTCTGCCTTTGGCTCAGGGCATGATCCCAGAGTCCTGGGATCGAGCCCTGCATCAGGCTCCTCCACAGGGAGCCTGGTTCTTCCTCTCCCACTCCCCCTGCCTGTGTTCTCTCTCTCGCTGGCTGTCTCTCTCTCTCTCTCTTTGTCAAATAAATAAATAAAATCTTTAAAAAATAAAAATAAAAAAATAAAAGAAGGATGTCCCAGCTCAAGGAGAGACCAAATTCATCCTTCCTGCACCTTTTTATTCTATTCAGGTCCTCAGTGGATTGGATGGTACCTACCCACATTGGTAAGGAAGATCTCTACTCAATCTACTGATTCAAGTGCTAAGCTCTTCCAGAAACACCCTCACTGAGACACCCAGTACTAATGTTTTACCAACCATTGGGGCACCTCTTAGCCCAGTCAAGTTAACACATAAAATTAACCATCACATCATCCCCCCAAGAGGTTAGTTTTGAGTTACTTTATCAGAGACTTCTTCTGTTTGGAAAATGCTCACCCGTATTTAGAGCAATAGTTCTGAAGAGCAGAGTAGCAGCTGCTTAGCAGAATTAACCTGGTTGTGGAACGCTCATGCAAACTAATCCTGCAAATAGCCATTAGCTACATTTATATGAAAACTTTTGTCCCATGCGAAGGTCAGAAGATTTAAACTAACAAAAAGACCTCCATAGGGTCTGTAGTACGTTGAGAGGCGGTCCACATTCTCATCCCCAGAACCTATGAATGTCACCTTTCTTGAATAGTCTTTGCAGATGTAATTAAGTTAAAGATCTGGAGAGGAAATCATCCCAGATTATCCAGATGGGCCCTCTATCCAATAACAAGTGTCCTTCTAAGAGGCACAGAGAGAAGAGACAGAGGGAGAAGAGAAGAAAGTTATCACAGGACAGGGCAGACATTGGAGTTATGCAGCCACAAACAGAGGAAGACCTGGAAGAAGCAAGGAGGAATCCCCCTGGAGCTTTCCAAGGGAGCGTGGTCCTGCCAACACCTGGGTTTCAGACTTCTGGCTTCCAGAACTGTGAGAGGGCAGATTTGTGTGTGATGATCTGTTACGCCAGTCCTAGGAAACAAATACAGCATCCAAGAGCAAAAGAAACAAATATTCAATTCCAAGAAACCACTTGGGTTCACCCAGAGCCATGCAAGCTAAAAAAAGCAAATGACAGGAAGAGAGTTGGAGCTCAGTGAAGGACACAAAGTTTAGAAATCACATAAAATATGTCCATAAGATTTTAACAGAAAAAAAACTTTAAAGTTTTTTAACTCAAAAAAAAAAAAAAAGCTCAAAACTAAAACTGTCTACACTCACACATGCAATTATCTAATCCTTTGAAAGAAAACCACAGCACATTCGGGTTATAGAGTATTTCAGTCATTGCTGATGTCACTTCCGCTGTGTAGCAAACATTGTCCACCCCATGGGCTTTACCGTTCCCGGGCAATTTGGCCCAACTGCCAAGAGCCTGCACCTCTTCGCCCGTGGGTTTCCTCTGGCCACCAGGGCCTACTCTGCCTGGGACATGTGGCAAGGGGGAAGGCTGGGAAACGAGACTCCCAGGAGTACCCAGCAAGTAGTGCATGATGGGAGTCGAGGTATATGTGCCCGATCCCTGGCTGGGATTCTCTGACCAGTGACTCCTCAGCAGGACTAACCCTTGGGTGCCCAGAGCACTAACCAGCTCCACGATGGATGCTTCCCTTCCCGTCTCCTTTCCTGTCTCCCTACCAATGTTGTGATCACCTCCCAAATAAACCACTTCCTCTGGAGTCCTTGTCTGAGGTCCGCTTCTTGAGGAACCCAAACTAAGACAGATTGCAAAAGTACCATGCTGGAAGCAACTCAGAACCAAAAAGCGTAACATGAAGCCTTTGTTTTCTTTAGGAATTCTCTCTTAGCTGCTGCCAATCTCACTACAATGTTAGAAGATGATCTAAGGCATTAAGCTGGCCTTGCCTGACGTCGACATCTGCCACATTTACTCCAAGGAGACACACACTGAGCTATAGAGCTCCCCTTTTTTTCAACCTCAAAACTACCCTCCACCAGGAGGCGAGTTCTTTTTTCTTTTTTTTTTTTTTAAGATTTTATTTATTTATTTATTTATTTATTTATTTAAGAGAGAGAGAGCACAAGCAGGAGGAGGAGCAGAGGGAGAAAGAGAAGCAGACTCTCGGCTGAGCAGAGAGGCAGACATGGGGCTCAATCCCAAGACCCTGGGATCATGACCTGAGCTGAAGGCAGATGCCCAACTGACTGAGCCACCCAGGTGCCCCAAGAGGCGAGTCCTGACTCCAAAACACACCTTGTGTCAGTCCATACTCTCCATGGCCACTGCAACTCCCCTGATGCCCCATCACCATCTCCCACAGGACTGTCACTGTGGCCTCCTGATGGGTCTGTCCCCACTTCCCCTCTTGAGGCTTCCAGTCTACTCTCAAATAGCAGCTAGGGAAATCATTTAAAAACATAAATCAGTCCATGTGACTCCTGTCAAGAGATCTTCGATAGCTTCCCACTGCACACAGAATGAAATCCCAACGCCCTCTCCTGGCCCACAAGACTTCTCCAGCCTTCACTTTAAGCCACTGTCCTCTCCACTCTCAATGGTCTGGGAGTCTCAGTTCCTCTGAATGGACCCAGCTTCTCCCAGCCTCCAGATCCTTGTGCTTGCTCTTCCCTCGTCCTTGAGTCCTCTGCCCGGACTCTCTGTATGTATGCTTCCTCCTCATCTTTCAGAGCCCTTTCTCTGAAGGCGTTCTCCAATTACCTTATCTAAAATCATCCACCCACACGCCCCACTATATCACTGTCTTGCATTGCTCCCTGTTTATTTCCTTCATAGAATCTATAACAGGTGTGCTTCCATTTGTGTACTTGTTCATTCAAAAAAAAATGTATACTCAGCCGCCATATGTGCCAGGCCCAGTCCTCCTACTTGGTGTGGGAGGTATATATGATCAAAAACAGACATGGCCCCATCTTCACTGTGGAAGGAGTCCAGTGAGACAGACAGTTGTTAAACAGATAATACATGCAATCTTAAGCTGGAACTGTGGAAAGTGTTATGTCCAGGGTGCCTCCAGAGCTCGAACTAGATAAATTTGGCCTAGTTACAGCAGGCTTCCCCAAGGACATAAAAAATAAGTTGAAGGTCTGTGCAGGAAAGGGTTAACTCAGGAGACCTGCATTGCTCAAACCCTGCACCTTCCCAAGGACTGGACCTGGAAGATGAGCCCTGAGCCCTTGGAGTTGCTCTACCTGACAACAGTGTTTTATATGCCTGAAAAGCATCAGTTTACGCTGACAATGTGATTTATGGTGAATGTCAGGTTTTTGCTCTGAGAGGTTGAAGTATGAATAGCTGAGGTCAGTCACATGGAGACTATATTCCTATATATTGACCTGCAATGAAATACTCTGAATACTCACTTGGGTGAACTTCCCCACTTGGCAACATTCCACCCAAGTTGTCACACATTGTTGCTGGGAGGGTGAAGCATCCATGAGACTCCACCAGGAAAGGACATCTGGAAACTTGCACCTTGTTTCTTCTACATTCTGTCCCATGTGTCTTTTAACTTGTCTGAGTTTCATCTGTTTCCTTTCACTGTAATAAACTGTAACCATGAGTATAACAGCTTTTCTAAGTCCTGTGAATTCATCTAGCAAATCATTCAGCCCAAGGGTGGTCTTGGGATGTCCTGACACAAGGTCAATGAGAGCACTCAAGGCAGAGGGAACAGTGGGCTCAAAAGCCCTGTGGTTAGTTACTGTCATTGTTCCCACAAGTCATCCAAGACAGAAATCTGGGGGGTCATTGTGAGTTACCTTCCTTCCTCACGCACAGCATTCAATCAACAACAAATATGACTGATTTTTAACCTGAAATACTTCTCCATTCAGTCACCTCATTTTCAAGCCAGCCTTCATTTCTCTAATTCAGGCCCTACCCCTATCCTGTCTTTCAGTGGATCTCTATGCTTTATCACCCTTGAATCCTTCCTCCACCAGGGTGATCCATAAGCACTAAAATACTGACGTGACTTAAGACCCATAGACCCGGGCCTAAAGCAGGAGTCTTCACACTGTGCTTCAAGGGACCTCTTCAGTGTCTATGGAATGGGGAGGGGCTCCTGCCGTTCTTACTGGAACCAAAGCAATGCCAACTTCGTGGATTTTGTACATTGAGCTTCCTTCTGATTTAAAGAAAGGACTGCACTGCACAGGGGTGCCTGGCTGGCTCAGTAGGAAGAGCATGTGACTCTTGATCTAAGGATTGTGAGTTTGAGCCCCATGTTGGGTATAGAGATTACTTAAAATAAATAACATTTTAAAACAAACAAACAAAAAAAAACAGACAAATAACCACACCCACACTCTTTTGAAAAACGGAATACAGGGTCCTTAGCACTATTGAACCATGGCCTCCAGCTGCATGTTTGCCTTTACCCCTGTTTCTGCTTCATTCCTCTCTGCCTATAGCCTTGATCTAGGTGATCTAGGGCTATACCTTTCAAACGTTTTAGTCTCAGGACCCCTTTACACTTTTAAAAAGTATGGATCCCCCATATTAGTATCTTCTCACTACTAAAACAAATTACCATACATGCAGGCCTTTTAAATACCACAGATTTGTTATCTTATAGTTTTGGCCATCAGAAGTCTAAAATGAGTCATTGGGGTTGTAGTCCTTCTAGAAGCTCTAAAGCAAACAATTATTATATATTCCACTGCAGGAGATCTCTGAGTCGGGCTTTGCAAAAGTCAATTTATTACACTAAAAGTCTCTTTCCATGAAGCTCTAAGTACTTCATTTTAGTTTTCACCTTTTCAGTCTACCCAGGTGTCTCACGCCATTAAACTCAATTGCTGATGCCAGGGTATCTGTTCCGGGCAGAGTGGTTGCATTTTCTTCCTTTCTCACTCCAGCAGTTGGATTAACCAAAACCTTACACCTCAGAAGTGTTGCTAAAGTCATTTGATTCTCTGGCGGTTGTAATCTGGAAATGGTTCCCACTTATCGAGCATTTCCTGCAAACCTGACATTGTGTTAGCACATCCCGTACTTTATCGCCTTCAGTCTTCACAAACACTTCCCCAAAGGAACTATCACGATCCTCACTGTACCAGTGAAGCGAGGACATTTAGAGAAGTCACGTAACTTCCCAGCCCACATGGTGGGAATGCGGGTTTGACTGAAAGCGTCCACCACAACACGGCTTACTGTCTCCGGCAGCATGACTCAGTCCTTCCACACTTGGCATCGGCACGACTTTACTATTTCAGAAACTTCTGGTCCCGGAAGATGAAGGTCCAAACAAGTCAGTTGTTTGTTCCCAGAACTTTCTGAAAATCTGTTTATCAAACAATAGACTACTTAACGAGCATTAGGCCCTTTCTCAGAACCCTCAACTGGGGTCATCAAACCACTGCTTACTCTAGAAGGCTCACTTCTGAACCTCACCCCACTGTGTGCACCCATCCTAAACCACTATATCTCAGTGGGGGCCCACTCTCCCACAGATCCCTGCTTTGAAAGACCCACATGTCAGACCTCCACAACACTGTAAATCTCCTGCACTGAGGCAGCGCCTCCCCATCTCTGATGTTATCAAGACTGTCAGTGTAGTCGTGTCCTTTACCACAGTGAGCAATACATTTGGATTTGCTCGATCAACAGGTTATTCCAACATCTCTTCTAAGAGTTGGCAGTCGATGCACAGCTTCTCCTGTATTGACTGGGCTCCTGATCAGTATCCATATTCTCTTCAGGTCTCTTGAACAAGTAAACCTTCACAGGTACCTGTGTCCAACAGAGCAGCAAATCGCCAATAAGTACATCTCTGGGGCCCAGGCCTCAAGGTCACTCTGGCTTCGGTCCAGTGCCAGGAGTGTAAATCCCGGACTAATCCCAGATATTCTCTGGTTCCCTTGTCAGTAAGTTACCATAATGGGCTAGAGCCAATTACAGTCCATCCTGGAAAAGATCTAGAATTGCCTTGGAGGTCCTAGTTGCACTAAGAACATGCCTGGTATTTAAGGACTGTAAAAGAAGTCAGATTCCCTGAGTCCATGTTATCAGTTTTCACCACATAATAAATAACCACAAAACTTCATGGTCATACGATAGGCATTTACTGCTAACATGTTTGAGCTCAGCTGGGATTTGGCCTGGGGGCTCTGCTATCTCCTCTCAGTTCATTCATGTGTCTGGGAGTCAGCTGCCTGTCAGCTGATCTAGACTGGTTTCAGCTGAGGCTCTTGGGATGCCTCAGCTATGCTCCACTTGTCCCTCCTCCTCCAGCAGGCCATCCCTGGCACATTCTCATGCCTATGGCAGAGGATCAGGAGATCAAATCCCAGTGCTCAAGAGAATTTCAAGTCTCTGCTTACATCACATCTGCCAACATCCTATTGGCAACAGCAAAACATAGGCCAGAGTTCCAGGTCAAGCAGGGAGGATTCTACCAAGTTACACTGCAAAAGTCATAGATACAAGGAGAAGTAAAGAACAGGGACCAGGCAATGGTCTCTCCTCCAGACTTGTACCCCATAATGTATGCCCCTATACAGCCCCCATATAAAGTCCATCCCATGAGGAGCAATCTCTGGGTTTTGATTTTATAAGTGATTTGCTTAACAAGACAGCCGACTCTCTTGCTTTTCTCAAGATCTCTTACTCCTGTCAGATGGGTGCCTTATTCTATAGATTGTTTTTGTCCCTGACACTTCTGTCTGTCCTTTCTCCAAGAACCATAAGAAACCAAAACACAGAAGGGCACTGCAGAGGGAAGATATGCTGGCAATGGAAATCTCCGGTGCACTTGATGTCACTTTCCCCTTGTAAGTGACTCCCTTGGATGGCATCTCCCTCTGATTTCCCCCAATGGCTCCTTAGCCTCTTTCTCTTTTAGTCACTGTTGCCTGTGAGGGAAAGCACAGGTTTTGAGGCAAACAGTCTTTGGTTGGCCTTGCAGCTTATTCACTTATAGGCCATGCTCCCCTGGGTGGACGTACTTCACCTCTCTGAGCCTCAACTTCCTTATCTGCAAAACCAGAATAGGGTCTATCTGGGGTATGGTTGGGAATGTTGAGTGAGACAATGTGCAGTGCATGCCCAGCAGGTGCCACAGACAGTGGGTCCCTTCTCGTTTCCTCTGCTCTTCACAAGAAGGGGCTGCGAAAGATGGTCTTAAAATAACAGGAGTAGATCTGTAAGAACAATTTGATTTGCAAAAGGTAGAGAATATGACTCAAAGCCACTTAAGAAAAAGATATTAACCGTAGGCTTAATTAACTGAAAATCCAGGGTAGATCTCGTTAAAGACCTAATGGGTAAAGTCCAGTATAAATAGGGCTCATTCTCTCCTCTTAATCTCGTAACTCTGCTCTCCCCGCAGATAAATCGTTTTTAGTGTAAATATGCCCTATGCATACTTCTCCTGGCCTGGGTGCCACATTTGGTCAAGTGTCCAGCTCTTGGTTTCAGGTCAGGTCATGATCTCAGAGTCATGAGATTGAGCCCTGTGCTGAGCCCCGAGACGGGCTCCGTGCTTAGCAGGAAGCCTGCTTGAGATTCTCTCTCCCTCTCCCTCCTGCTCACTCTCTCTATCTCAAATAAATAAATAAAATCTTTAAAAAAAAATAATTTGTGGTTAATCTGAAATTTAAATTTAACTGGTATAACTGGGTGTCCTGTATTTTTATTTGCTAAAGCTGGCTACCCTATCAAGAGGGAAAATAATAATATTCTTAATAGAAGGAAAGAGTCTCACACACACAAAAGCAACAGGCCCATGACAGAGGGAAACTGGCTTTAGTTGTGTCTTGTATTCCCACTTCAACCCCAAGACTTACGTCCAGTCTCAATCCACAAAGCTTACGAGGTATAAGAAGATATACTTCATTTTCCTCTCTCACTATGATTTCTCTGTAGCAATACTGAAAGCAACTTAAAAACTTTCCGAGTCATTTATATGTAACCATTACATTTATAAGGGAATTTGAAAGTAGTCTCCGTCAACCCCATTATTTAACAGATAAAGGCACTAGGATCCAAACAGTTGAAAAAACCAATCCAAGTTTACACAGTGTTTGAGGACGGGACTGAGCCTAAAGCTCAGATTTTCTGAAACCTAATCGTCCTAATTTCCACTAATTCTCTGATAATCTTCGCTCCAGCATCTAGAAAGAAGTCCTTTGAGGCTTTATATAACTTTGAGTTGGGAGAAATAAGAGAAACCTCTCTTTCCACAGAGCACCAAACGCATCCCCCCCCCCCCGCCCCCCCCCCCCCCCCCCCCCCCCCCCCGGGAAGAGGCAATCCCTCCACAAAGCAATTTGCTTACACGGCAGCCAGGTATGTCCTCAAAACAGGTGCACGACCCAGTAGACCTTAATTTGAAAAATCCAGGAGAAGCTGAGCTCTCGAATTCATACTCAACATCCAAGTTCAGTACAGCCCACTCTGGGCGGCAGGTGTCCCCAGGCAGGCCTACCCTGCTCATGTTCGGAGAGTTTCCTTTTGTTGACAGCGACTGCACCCGCTGAGCGACTCTTTTGAGCCACACAACAAAAAGACACTAAAAGAGGCAGCTTTCAAGATCTAATCTATGGGTAAGACCACCCCTTCCAGGCAAGCAGGGTGGCTGTCAGCTCTCAGCGGCCGGGGCTGCATTCCACGGTGGAAAAGCAGCGTGTGTCCCCTAACAGGGCCACCCCGCCACCGCCACCGGGCTCAGTGTGATAAAGGCTGGCCCACAGACATTCCTCCGCAGAGCAGCTGCCCTTGTGTCTTCACATGTCCCATTGTACCGTTGATTTAATGAGGCCTCTTGGGCGCGGTGTTTGTAAATGGCAGTCGTCATAATGCCAAAGCACCACGGACACAACCGTCTTGTGTTCTGCCATCGGAGAAGCTTGCACCATTACAAGAATTTTTTTCATTAAAAAATAAAATACAATCACAGTAAAATCCTGGTGGATTTTATGTCTGGTGGATTTTATGAATTCTCCTCTAGTTTGAGCAAGTCCTTAGGGCAAAGCAGCTTAGAGCACAAGCTTTGGAGGCATGAACAAGTCCCAAGGCCACTCTTGCTTGATGGGACAAGTTATGGAACCACTTGGAGCTTCAAGTTTCTCAGCTAGAAAATGGATATAGAAATCCATTTTATGTAAAAAATCGTACCCTCAAAGGGCTACAGAAAGGCTGAGTGGGATTAAGGCATGAACAGCACCTCACCTGACATCGGGCACCTTCTAAGAGCTCAGCGAATATTAGGTATTCTCTATTTTACCAAATACATGTGAGGTAAAAACAATAGCCCAAAACAAGCGTGTGATGTACATATATATGAACGGGTATCTACGCTAGTTCCTAGATCTCTTTATCACGTTCGTTCCCTTTCTCTAAGCAGGGAAAATGAGTTACTATTTGGCAAGTGATGACAAGCACGGAGAGGCGCAGTAAGTGCTGTATAATTGCCAGCATTCTTTGATAGTATCGTCATTGTTATGATTATTGCTGACTGAGAGACTACAGACCTTTTGGAACCAGATCTCAATTGACTTGATCCATGGATTAGCTCCTGGCTTTCTCTGCTCTGAAATTCTGGGAGAAAAAGGAAGATGAAATCTCCTAAGGGATGGAGGTGAAGTGTGATAGAATTAGGTTAGAATAGGGATCAATAAATGAGAGCCCACAGGGCAAACCCAAGCCCACTGTCTGCTTTGGTAAATAAAGTTTCATTTGAAATACAATAAACCCCATTCACAGTTTACAGGTTGCTCTTGCATTACAGTGACAGAGTTGAATAGTTGCCAAATGGGCCTTACCTACACAACCTGAAATATTTACTCCCTGGCCCTTCACGTAGAAAGTGCTGGAGAGGTGCCTGGGTGACTCAGTTAAGCGTCTGCCTTGGGCTCAGGTCATGATCCCAGGGTCCTGGGATCCAGCCCCGCACTGGGCTCCCTGCTGAGCCTGCTTCTCCCTCTCCTTCTGCCTGCTGCTCCCCTTACTTGTGCTCTCTCTCCCTCTCAATCTCTGTCAGATAAATAAATAAAATCTCAGAAAAAAAAAAAAAAGAAAGAAAAGAAAGTTTGCTGGAGCACCTGGCTGACTCAGTAGGTGGAGCAGGCAACTCTTGATCCCGGGTTGTGAGTTCCAGTCCCACATCGAGGGCAGAAATTACTTAAAAATAAAATCTTAAAAAGAAAAGAAAATTTGCTGACCCCTGGAGCAGAGAGAAGAGAATGAACCTAGAACAGGGTCTGGCACATAATAGGTCACCAGTAAATGTATATTGAAAAAAAAAAAATGAATGAACTGAATACATGAATAGTTAGGAAGCAGCTGATTTATTGTTGCTCCTGACCTATCAAGGTCTTCATGAAGTCACAACCACTTCATACTGATGTGTCAGCTCTATTATTTTCCTGGGGAATTGCTTGAGCCATTGTTGGGAATGAATAGGACATAAATATCACTTGTAAATCAGACACACGGTACTGGGTTCCTGCCAGTTGGCTCCAAGTGTCCCATCTTCCACCCTAGTCAAGCAGTAGAAGGAGATAGGAACCTGGTGATGGTGGAAGATACATTAAATTTACACTGAGATAATATAAAGAATAGAGAACAAAAGGGGGTAGACTAAAATGGTGCATTTGCCTGTAGTGCAGCAAAGGAAAAGAACGCATCTGATTTCCAATCTTGCGATAAGAAACGTAGACCTCAACATTCAGAGAGATCAAGGAGCACAGCCATTCTGACCCAAATAAATAAATAAATAAATAAATAAAACTAAATAAAACTTGAGTTCAGATTTGGCTAGGGCTTTGGTTGGATCAGATTACATGAACACAATTGTCTGCTAAAGCTCCCATCAAAATTCCTAGATTAAATGTGAATGCCTGGCCTTTCCCCAAGAGAACGTGGGCTCTGTGAAGGCCCAGGCTCATCTTTGATCTCTGTTTCTGCCTGCAGAGCTTAGCAGTTGTCCTGTGTTGAGAAGTCTTATATAGGAGTCTTGAGCAAGACCAGATGACTGAGGAACTGAAGCAGGGCCTCAAACAAGTGGTAGACCAGCTGTCCCAGAAGGCTACTGGGTATCACCCACATCTGGTGGCATCTTTGGTTAAGAGATCTGGCGTTGGTCTTTTGCCTCCAGTTTGCCCTGATCGTTTGTCATTGGCCCAGCATCTCCATCACCTTCTTGAACCAAGAACTGAATTTCCTCCAAGAAACGACCTCTTCCCCATTCTCAGCTATGTGATTTAGCTGAGAACCCCTTTCCTTGTCCCAGGGATGGATCCTAATTGATTTTCATTTATTCCATCCCTCTAGCCACATTGGCAAGCTATTTTATAAAACAAAACCAAAACCAAAAACAAAACACCCAAATCTCCATGACTTTAATATAATAGGGGTTTATTTCTTGCTTATACGAGTACAGTCCTAATTGGTGGGTGATTTTCCTCTATTCAATGATTCAGGGACCCAGGCTCTTTCTATTTAGTTGATCCACCCATCTTAAACACGTGGCTCCAGCGTCACTCTGGGGGCCGTCTCCATTCCTGTCAGCCAGAAAGGCAAGACAAGCTAGAATTCTGTCAGGCCATATCTAACTACAAGAGAGGTTGAGAAATGTAGTCTAGTTGTTTACACAGAAGAAAGAGATGCTGGATTTAGAGTGAGTCTGTCTCTGTCACAGATGGGCATTTACTTGAATCAGAGCCAGTGATGCATGAAGTCAGTTTTGCTGGGAATTCTGTGGAAAAGATACCTCATTGATTGGGTATAGAGAGGAAGTGTGTCTAAAATACTGGGGTCAATAAGCAGTTTGAGAATGGTGCCAACCTGCAAAACCCAGATCTAAGACATGGATACTAGGGACATCACTTGAATCCTAGATCAAGCCATGCCTGAAGCTAGGCCTATCTCTAGACTTTTCATTTGTGTGAACCAATAAATCCCCTTTTGGTGTAAACGCTTTTGACTTGGGTTTTCTTTTGCTTGCAACTAACTTTGTCAAATTTATACCATTATTGTTGGCTACCAATGAACTCTGCTCGCCTGTCCTCCTAATTCTGTTGATGGCAAAGAGGCAGTAGAAGGAGAGGTTAAGGGTTCAGAATCTGCAGCCAAACTGCCTGGATTTGAACCCCAAGAATTGCCAATTGCCCTTGAGCATGTTATATCTTTGTTTTCCTTACTGATAAATGAAGAACAAAAATAGTACCTACCTCATAAGATTGTTGAAGATTTGTGGAGTGATTTATGTAAATGCTGAGAATAATGCATAAAGCCTAAGAAGATTATACAGATACTTGTGATTGTTACTATGGTGATGTGTCAGACCTACTTGTACCCTTTGCCCTCACCTCAAAGAAGGTATCAGCTGCCTGATGCTTTCCCTAGCTTCTCCCCTCTTTTCCTCCACAGCCCTCTCTCCTCCATACCCAGCTCTCCTCCTATCTTAATTGACATGGGATTATGGGGAAAAAAATAAATTCTTTTACTACCCAAAACAGATCCACTAGCTCGCCCTGGATGAAATGGGCTTTTTGAACCCTAGAAGCGTCATAATATTAACAACCAGAGATACACACAAACCAAAGGTATCAGAGGTCCGAAGCTCCATTTTCTACTTATTTGTGACCAAAAATCCTCTCTTGCAAGGTGGCAGGAGGGGACCCAAGTACAAAGTCCCAAATGCCACTTTCACTCCACTAAAATGTCACCAGCATGAACTGCTCCACATACCAGAGGCACCTGTTTATTTTCTCATATCACCTCTCAAGGCCCCATTAACCTTATTTGACATGGTATCATCTCTTTCTATAGGATTCCACCCCATCCCATGTCCTGATGGTCCACAGTCCAAAAGGGGAGGCCAAAAGGCAGGTTCATAAGACTCCCACACTAAGGCTGGGAGAAAAACGGTCTCAGGTACTGTCATTGCGGCTTGTCGCCACACGGGGTCACTGTTAAAGACAGATGCCGCAGTTTGCGGGAGGCCACGTGCTCCCTGGTCCCCGTGGGTGCGCTGGGTCCAGTCCTGACTCCCGAAAGAAGTCGATCTAGTGCCAGAGTGACTCTAGTGTGTTCCCAAGGTTGCGACTCTCCGGGACTGGCTCTTTCAGTTCACATGCCACCTTCCAGAACATTCAGCCAACCCCAGGCTAAGGGAATCAAGATTCATTCTAACATCTCCCTTCTCGCCGCCCGCATCACCTTCCCCCTTTTCCTCTACAATGTGACTATATTTTAAAATGGTTGCATTACACCCTCCTTCCCGTCTATGGGAGACCCTCCTCAGTGGCTGCCAGACGCAGTGCCTTTAGAAAGGAAATTGTCCTCAGTGATTCCAGAAGGCACCTCTCTCAGGACAGAAAATACATTTAAGCTCAGGCAGCGCCTCCTCCTACAGCATAAAGTCCGTCTCCTGCTAACTCCTGAGCAAGAAGGAACTTGGGGTAGGTGCAGCTCACCCTCTGCCCTGCCCCCACTCCACCCACACTCCGTGGGCCACTGGAAGAGCTTGCTTGCCCTGTGTCTGCCCATGTAACTCCTTGGGTTAATTTTATTAAATCTATAGGACACGGGAAAAAATATAATTTGTGCTTATTTTTGCTAAAATCCCACTGACTCTCCTTTTGGGAACTGTTCAGTCCCTTGTTGTTTGTGAATTATCAGGGTAGCTCCTATGCCTTACAAGTCCACAGAATGAGCCATTCGATTTTTAACTTCTGGTTTTTACTTAATCGGCTTCCTAAAGCAGGTAGTGAGCAATTTTCTCATTATAATTTCTTCAGTGACCCCTATGCATATCAAATTTAGGCAATCATTAAAATATACACTGTATTATAGCAAGTGCAAGCAGTGGGTATATTTTTTAAGAGTAGGATTATTAAATCAGGTCTTTGCTTTTTCAACAACCAGAGGTGTTTTTCTATTTTCCCTTCTCTACCTTCTTCTCCTGCTCTATCTCCCTTTCTCATTGTCTCACGCTTTTTACCCTCTTGATCCTTCAGGTTTTTGCCCCCCTTGATTGTTGGTCATATTCAACTGAAATGTTTTCATCAACGTATTTATTGAATAAAACATAATGGTCCCTGTTCTTTAAGAAACAGCTTCAGTGGAACTTTTATCTACATCAAGGTCACAAATATACCAAATTATGAACATGTGAGAGCTAAACCTATAAAATTCTTTTTTAAAAAATCATTAAAGGGGAGCCTGGGTGGCTCAGTCAGTTAAGTGTCCAGCTCTTGATTTTGGCCCAGATCGTGATCTCGGGGTTGTGAGAGTGAGCCCTGTGTCAGGCTGGGTGTAGAGTCTGCTTAAGATTCTCTCTCTTCTTCTGCCCCTCCCTACTCCCTCTCTTTAAAACTAAAATCACTAGGGAAAAGTTTTGAAAAATCGATTTGGCAATGATTTGTTGGATATGACACGAAAAGAACAAGCAGCAAAAGAAAAAATAGATAAATTGGACTTCCTCAAAATTTGAAAATGTTTGTGCATCAAGGGACGCTATCAACAGTGTAAAGAGGTAAGTCATGGAATAGGAGAAAATATTTGTAGATCATATATTAGAGAAGAGGTTAATACCCAGAATATGTAAAGAGCTTCTACGACTCAAGAACAAAAAACAAAAACTCAGTTTTAAAATGGGCAAAGGAGTTGAATAGACATTTCTTTAAAGAAGATCTATCAATGTCCAATGAGTACCTAAAAAGATCATCATTAATCATCAGGTAAATGTGAATGAAAATCACAGTACAATACCACTTCACATCCATTGTGATACTTCCTACCAAAAAAATAAAAATGACAAGGTGTTGGCGAGGCTGCGGAGAAATTAGAACCACTGTGCACTGCTGGTAGAAATGGACACTGATACAACCGTTGTGGAAAATAGGATGGCAGGTCCTCAAAAATTACACAAAGGACTATAACCTTATAAACCACACAGCTAAGCTTCTCCCAAATTCATGACCCACAGAAACTATCTGGTTCGTCCTCAGAA
Source organism: Ursus maritimus (assembly GCF_017311325.1). Taxonomy (NCBI): domain Eukaryota; kingdom Metazoa; phylum Chordata; class Mammalia; order Carnivora; family Ursidae; genus Ursus; species Ursus maritimus. Next base: position 38,949,721 of record NW_024424564.1, read on the forward strand.
CAAATAAATAGGGTCGCCTGGGTGGCTCAGTCAGTTGTACATCTGACTTGATTATGGCTCCGGTCATGATCTTGGGGTCAATGAGAATTAACCCCACATTGGGCTCTGTGCTGAGTGTAGAGTCTTTTCAAGATTCTCTCTCTCCCTCTGTCCCCCTGCCCCACTCGTGCTCTCTCTCTCCCTAAAAAAATAAACAAAAATAAATCAATAGAATTAGCAGATGATACAACAATTCCACCCTCTAGCTCTTTACATATTCTGGGGGGATATACGCACAAGAAGTAAAACCAGGGGGACGCCTGGGTGGTTCAGTCGTTAAGCGTTTGCCTTTGGCTCAGGGTGTGATCCCAGAGTCCTGGGATCGAGCCCCACATCAGGCTCCTCTGCTGGGAGCCTGCTTCTTCCTCTCCCACTCCCCCTGCTTGTGTTCCCTCTCTCGCTGGCTGTCTCCCTCTCTGTCAAATAAATAAATAAAATCTTAAAAAAAAAAAAAAGAAGTGAAAGCAGGGACTCGAATAGATAATTGTACACCCATGTTCCTGACAGCATTATTCACAGTCGCCAAAAGGTGGAAACAGCCCAAATGTTCTTCGAAGGATGAGGGTGTAAACGAAGTGTGACAAATCCATACAGTGGAATCTTATTCAGCCTTAGAAAGAAAGGAAATTCTGACAAATGCTCCAACATGAATGAACCTTGAAGACTTTCTGCTAAGCGAAGTGAGCCAGACACAAAAGGACAGATATTGTGTGATCCCTTATATGCGGTACCCGGAGTGGCCAGATTCATAGAGACACAAAGTAAATGGTGGCTGCCAGGGGTTGGGGTAGGGGAAGAGCAGCTCTTGTTTGGGTGTGGGAGTTTCAGTTTGGGAAAGACGAGTACTCGGTTTAGGGAGATGAGTAATGAGTCACATTCTGCGTCACGTATCTGTGTCATACTGCACCGTAATATGAATGTACTTAATGCCATGAACTGTACTCTTAAAAATGGCTAACATGATAATTTTCTGTTATGTACATTTTACCGCCATACAAAAGAAAGAAAGAAAGAAAGAAAGAGAGAGAGAGAGAGAGAGAGAAAGAAAGAAAGAAAGAAAGAAAGAAAGAAGAAAGAAAGAAAGAAAGAAAGAAAAAGAAAGAAAATGAATTGCCTTTTAACTTATGTACCCTTGAATTGTATGTTTCTTAGGTTAGTAGTCCTCAACCAAAGAGAAAGAAAAGCAAAAGTAAAATGAAAACAGAAAAGAAAATTTCTGTTCAGATATCCACGAAGACTTAGTGAAGCTAGAATGATAAAAAGTCAAAACAAAATGGCGTCAAGTTGAAGAACCCACTGACCCTGATAGTTAGGGGGCTTGTCCAAGGTTACACAGCCCATTAACTGGAGGTGTAGTGGTTTTGTGATTTTCACATCTTGGAGTAAGACATTAGGAAAGATCAATTCCAGATGCCTCTTTGAGTGTGGTCTCCGAGTCTGTGACAGAGCCACATCTCCCTGCATCTCTAATGAAGGCATTCGCTCCAGCAGAGCGCCACAGGGCAAGAAGTCCAGGGGAATGGTGTAGACCGCTCAAGCTACTGAAAGCTCCATCTCTCAGGAACCAACGGGGGCTGGGGCTCCAGTAGGGAGCATGGGGAGTGGGAATGTTAGAGGGAGAACACAGGTGGATTTGGGGCACAAGTTGTTGGTTTCCAGCTACCAGACTGCCTGTGGTACACTTTAAATTACTTAGGATAGACAATACGGCATGTGTGTGCGTGATCACATATTAGCTTTTGACCTTTATCATGGAGCCTGGTTAAAATTTATCTCCATCTGGAATACAAACACTAGGAAAAGCTGGTTAACATTTGAAAGCTTCCACATTTAAAAAAAAAAAAAAAGGAAGAATGAAAGAAAAGAAAAAGAAGAGGAGGAGGAGGAGGAGGAAGAAGAAGAAGAAAGAAAGCTTCCAAACAGAAGCCTACAGGCCAGAAGCAACTACCACGTCCGTATCTAACCATCTAATCGACATCAGGTGGTGAATTAATTAGTATGACATAGATAAGGATGGTTTTTCAGTATTGACATTAATCGTGATCCTCATCAATTTTTCTTTCTCTTTTGGAATGTTCCCTCCAGCATATAAAAACAGAGATGTTTCTCAGAGATGTTGTTTCTCTCATCTTTTAAACGTCCTTCTTGACTCATTTGCACCCCGCCCTTGCCAGTTACTGCCTTATTTCTTTGCTCTTCATTGGCTGCAGAACTCAGTGAAAGACGGATCTTCTCTGTCTCCACTTTCTTTCTCTCCTCCCACTCTTTCTCAAACCTACTCCGTTCAGGTGTTCTTCCCCATCTCTCCACTGAAAGTGCTCTTGTCAAGTTCACCAAAAGCCGCCATGTTGCTGAGTCCAACGGCAAAGCATCCATCCTCACCATACATCACCTACCACCACCACTCAACACAGGTGAGCATTCCTCCTCCTTGACTCAGTTCCCCTGCACCTGTTACTATCAGAGCTCAGGCTCAGTCTGCTTTCTGTACTCTCTCCTTTGGGGATACTCCCTGTCCCAAGGCTTTAAGTATGACCTGTAGTGCTAACGATTCTCAAGTGTGGATATCCTGCCCAGACCTCTCCTGGAACACTGGACTCATTTATTCAACTATCCCTTGACCACCCCTGGATATCTACTAGACATTTCAAACTTATCATATCCAAGATTGAATTCCCAAAGATGCCCCCCAAAACCCTGCTTTGCTCCCACCCTCCCATCTCAATGGTTGGCAACTTCATTCTTTGAATTACTTAGGCCAAAAATGCAGGAGTCATCCTTGACTCCTCTCTTTCTGACTCACCCCCTTCCAAACCATCAGCAATTTTGTTGGCCCCCATTGTGGAATGTACCAAGAAGCCGAATCCTTCCCGCCACCTCCACAGCTCCCACCATGGCTCAGACCACCATCATGTCTCACCTCGCTTGTCCTACAGCCTGCTGGGAGGTCTCCCTTGCTCCTCCCAGGCTTATTCTCCACACAGCAGCTGGGATGTGGCTTCCTAAGGAAGCCAAATTATGTCTTTCCTCTACTCAACCCCTCCGATATCGCCCAGAATCCTCACTGAAGACCTTTACCTGCTGCCTCCCATTTCCACCTTCACCTGCGGGCCTTTGCAATCTCTGTTCCCTCTGCGTGGCATGCTCCCTTGGATAAGCACTTAACAAACTCCCTCACCTCCAGGAAGTCCTTCTCACATTTCACCTTTACACTGAGGCTTACTTTCTCTAATATTTCACTGCCCTATTTAATTTTCCTAGCTCTCTAGAACTCCTTTCATCTGCCCTACTGCTTCTGTCTTGAAATTCTTAATTGTTTTTTTTAATTTAAATTCAATTAACCAAAGCATAGTACATCATTAGTTTCAGACGTAGCGTTCAACAACTCATCAGTTGCGTATAACACCCAACGCTCATCACATCAAACGCCCTCCTTCATGCCTTCATTCTTAATTGTTTTTTTAACAAGGGGCCCCGCATTTGCATTTAGCACAGGGCCCCACAGGTAATGTAGCCAGCCTTATTTAAAGATCTCTACTTGCCTCTGTTTTCTTTTTTTTTTTTTAATTATGTTATGTTAGTCATCATACAGAACTTCATTAGTTTTTGATGTATGTTCCATGCTTCATTGTTTGCGTATAACGCCCAGTGCTCCATGCAATACGTGCCCTCCTTACTACCCTCACTGGGCTAACCCATCCCCCCACTCCCCCTCCCCTCTGAAGCCCTCAGTTTGTTTCCCAGAGTCCATAGTCTCTCGTGGTTCATCTCCCCCTCCGATATGTAAAATACGGACAACAACAGTACCTTTCTCATGGGAATTTTGAAAGGATTAAATAACATAGTAAGTGTTGAGTGCCGGGCATGTAACACCTACAAAATCATTCACAACATTTTGACTGTCTGCTATGTACCGGGCGCTGTTGTAGGCACTGGGGAAATGCCTATGAAAAGTTGCTGTCGTGGACCTTACATTCCAGTGAGGGAAAGACAGTTGCTATCACATGGAATAAGTACGATGCGGGGAACTAAAATGGAGTGATGTGACGGAGTGGCTGGATGACCACATTAGCTTGGGTAGTCGGGGTGGCTTCCCTGTGAGGTGTCATTTAAAGGAGAACTGAAGGGGCGCCTGGGTGGCACAGCGGTTAAGCGTCTGCCTTCGGCTCAGGGCGTGATCCCGGCGTTTTGGGATCGAGTCCCACATCAGGCTCCTCCGTTATGAGCCTGCTTCTTCCTCTCCCACTCCCCCTGCTTGTGTTCCCTCTCTCGCTGGCTGTCTCTATCTCTGTCAAATAAATAAATAAAATCTTTAAAAAAAAAATAAAGGAGAACTGAAGACAAGAAAAAAAATCAACCATGCAAAAAGCAGAGGGAAGAGCATTCCAGGCAGAGGGAATAGCTTCCGAAAATGCCAAGGAATGGGAGCTCACTTGGGGTGTCCGGGGCACAGAATAAAAGCAGGGCGGGGGTCGCTGCAGAGGGTGTCACTAGGGCTCCAGGATGAGCCCAGCCCCAGGAGGACCCAAAGCCCCAGGAGGACCCAAAGCCTCAGGGGTTGATGCTGGTTAGCGCTGGGTCAGCAAGTCATTCAAGAGCTGTAAGCTGGAAACGCCTGGTCTTACTTACATGTTTAAAAGATGACTCTGATTGCTACTGGGAGAGTGGGTTGGGGAGGGCAAAGGTGGAAGGAGGGGTGTCAGGTAGGATGCTGCTCGACCGCCACAATTATGGAAGCAAGAGATGAGGACGGCTTGAAGCAGGGCCACCGAGGTGGGGACCGGGAGAAGTGGTCAGATCCGCCCTGGGATCTGACCTGTTGCAGGTGGAATTGGTAGGAATGGCCGATATCAGCGGTGAGGAAAAGAGAGAAACAAAAATGATACGGGGCAGTTGAGCGGATCGGTGTTCACGATGATCATGTAAATACCAAATATGATGATGTAAATACCAAATAATTCATAGCAATTAATTAAGTAATTAACCACGAATCCACACTAAGAATCAGGACGTTCTCATGAACTAACATCCCACCCAGAACGGCGCCTGGGTGAGGGCTGGTGCCGGCGGTGTCAGGGAATGTCGGTGGACCGACCGACTGACCTGGGGGGGAGGGAGAACCCTGAATGGGAAGTAGAGGGGGAAGCTCAAGGGGAAATTTGCCTACTTTACAGTTTTGCCGAAAGCAGGACCTGCTGACTGGTCTCCACAAAAAGGAAAAACAAAATCAAAAAGAAAAAAAAAGTCTGCTGCATGGAAAGATTTAAACTAACAAAGGAAGAGGAAAGGGCCAGGAGGACAGGGATCCATGTGTTTGGACACATCCCCCGCTTGGGAAAGCTGACTCCTAAAAAGGCCGGTATCTGATGAGTGTGCAGGAAGCCCTTTTGCCCTGTCAGTTCCTAATAACAACCGGTGTGTTCTATTTACCCTCTCAAAGCACAGGGCAGAGGAACCAGGAGGGGTGTTTGGGGCCAGGTAAAGGCATGGGCATTCATCCATCTGTTTGTTCAGCCCTTTCTGTAGGATGGGAAGCATTACCGGGAGGGAATGCCTGGGCCCCAATGTACCTGCTACCTGAAGACACGACATTTCTACCAAACTGAGAGCCCCTTAAGCCCCATTACAATGATAGCCTTCCCGGAAAATTCAGTCCTTAAGGAATGGCAATGGGCTAAGTGTGCTCTCTAGGAAGATTAAAAGTTGAACACAGAATGCGAACACATATGTATGTTAGGCTACACCATATGAAGTTGCTGCTAATACCAGTCCTTTTTATTTTTTTAACCTAAAATAGTGACTATTTCATACGGTTCAAACTGATACTTGCCTCTGTAGCCTGACGAAATCATTTGGGCAAAATACCACCATGGCAATAAATCTTATTTTAAATATACCCCACTACCCTTTCTTCAAAATCCTAGAATGCTTCTGTTTCCTTTGAGAAAGTAATTTTGAGGGACTGGAGCAATTCGGATTACTTGCAGGAGAAAACAATTTATCTCTATTCCTCTAGGATGCACCCAGCACTCAAGCCAACCAGCAAAACGTTCAAGGCTTAAAGAAGTTGGGAGGGGGGAGAAATCCCCTTGGGCTGAGGAGTGTGAAAAGAAATACTTCCAGTCCTGTAAATGTAGAGAAGGACAGGGAGTATCACGTCATCCCATTCCATCGCTTTATCACGGAGGCTGTGTCTTTGCTCAAGGGCAGGGTCAGTGGTTGGGGGCAGAACTAGAGCCAAACCCTTGTATGTTACACCAACTCTCTTTTCTCAACCAATACTCATATATGGAAAGAGTCTGAGAATTTGTGGATGAAAATCACTTCGTTCATAAAAAAATAGAAAAATATTTAACGTACTTACAAGAATTCGATTTTGCAGATATTAAAATAACAATATAATAATAATAATAATAATAATAATAACCCCACAGAATAAGTTGTGGAACACAAACCAAGGAGATTGCAGATGATTCATTCAGAGGCCGGTGCGATGGCAGAACAGAGTGGCACAAAGAGCAGAGAAAACTGATTTCGTGAGCGGCTCAGAGAATTTAAAGAAAAAAAGGAGAATATTTCTTCATAAAAGTATTTTGAGGATGGTGGTATTTTAGTTGAATTATCTAAACTGCTTATCTATATAGCAGAGAAAATTTCATTCCCATGTTACTCTGTCAATCATTAGTATGCACCAAGCACTATTCCAGATATTTGGGATATATCAGTTAACTAGACAGAAAAAAAAATCCCTGTCCTTAATGAGCATATATTCTAGTTGGAGAGACAGAGAACTAACCATAAGTATAGCAAACAAGCAAATTGTAGGGTGGCTTAGAAATTGATACATGCCAAGGAAAAAGAAAGGGATCAGCATGAGAAGTGGGAGTACCGGGCTGGGAGGGACGCACGTTGCAGTTTTCAACAGAGTAATCTGCACAGGTCTTATGGAGAGAGTGGGTTTGAACAAGGGCTCGAAGGAAATGAAGGAGTTAGCTAAGTGTCTCTTTAGGGAAGATTGTTCTAGGCCTAGATGAGCCACTAAGATAGAGGCATGACTGGCAGGTGTGTGTTTCACCATGTGCTCCATAGTGCTGGTGTGGTACCCGATCCTAGAGCATGGCTAAGATCTTTTATATGGACTAGGGGGCCTTGATGCATCCAGTTTAGCCATATTGTATGATGCCACACACCACAAGACCAGTAGACCGTGCAATGGACCGCTGGGAATTGGCGACCCAACCCTCAGTTCTGGTCCAAGCATGCCTGTGGTTAATCTCAACCATATTCTTTATATTTGCTCCTCAAGCCTTCTGTGACCAGGGCTCTCCTTTCAGCGTGACAACGAATAGCACCCAATTCAGTTCAGCGTTTTCATGACTGACTTAGGTGAACCACAGATAATCCACTCAAGAGCTTAGGCATCAGGTATCAGAATGGTGGTCTGCTCTAACAGGCAGATAGAGATTACCTGGCATTTATTACTAGTTCATACTAATTGATTGACCCTGACTAAATCACTCAACCCCTTCATGCCTCCATTTTCACATCTACGAAATCAAAATACTACTCTTTGCCAAGTCTATTTTGCAAGGTTGAAATAAGGTTTACGTGAGATCATACGTGCAAAAGTACAACAGAAGCCTTAATGCACAGTGCAACCTGGCTTATCCACCTCTATGTCCCCAGCCCAGCATAGAGTCTGACATTCCATAAATGGTTGCTGAATAAATAAATAGGTAAGTGAAATTTATAGTGTGATAACAATCAAGAAAAAAATCATCCTGTTAGATATGACTCATGCCTACACAATCAAAGTAAAGGTGCGTATTTGGGGCAGCTTTCCATATAAATAAAGACAAATGAAATATTATTTAGACTTTCACTTGAAGACTTTTTAAAATAAGTTATTCCAAAAACATGATAAAAAATTATAGACTACTCTCAGTTTAACTTAAGTCCTTCGATCCATAAAAACATAAGATACTCTTCCCCAAGGCAGGGAAGGGAGGACAGAGAAAAAAAGAATTCATTATCACTCAGCAGATCAGTACAAGAAAGAGATTTTTTTTTAAATGAAGACAGATATGAGTTCCTTTTTAATAATTTATATATTTGGAATATAAATAGCTGTTGAATTGTTTCAATGTTACAATAAGATGTAAAGGAGAGAAGGAAGTATTTTGTATGCCGGCCAAGAGGTTTTAGGTGCCAAAAATTCTGCCCAGTGTCCAGGTGAATGTAACCCCAAGCTACTTGTTTAATAAAACTAGATTCCATTGACTCCACATGAAAACCACGTGCTCAGGCAGAGAAATCCGTCTCTCCTCCCAAGACATTACCTCTAACGGTAAAACTGAGGTTTAATGCCATGAACCAAGATTCTGAAAGCCTGTTCTGTTGGTCCTGTTTGCTCCACATTGGCCAGCGTCTAAATTTGTCAAGGACCACATCAGGCAGAGAGGACTCAGCCGGGATCGGAGGCATCGCCAAAGAATTCCCACTGATTTCTCCTACTGGAAGTTTTCAGGGACATAGGAGTATTTTCCCTTTTCTAAATTTTTAGTTCCCGAAGTGAAAATTCAGAAAGGGGAAAAATTCTAGGAGCTGTTTGATTTGTGAAACTATGTGAAGCAACGCTTTCAAATTTCTAGATTGATGCTCAAGAAAGATCAAAACCCAGCTGCTATTCTGCAATTGATTTCTTCTTCCGTCTGGCAAAAACTGCCGAGAGAATGAAACCTGAATTCTAAGCAGAAGATCAACCTTACAGCCCCCATTTCTGCCCTTTTTTCCAGCAAAGCAAAACATACAATTGATCCCCATGTAAATGGCTAGGTTTGTCCTATTTCAGAAGCATTAACTCTTCTTTTAAAAAAAGATTTTATTCATTTATTTGAGAGACAGACAGAGAAAGAGAGAGCAGGAGCAGGGAGGAGAGGGAGAAGCAGGCTTCCTGCTGAGCAGGGAGCCTGATTCTGGGCTCGATCCCAGGACCGCGGAATCATAACCTGAGCCAAAGGCAGACACTTAACCAACTGAGCCACCCTGGTGCCCCAACTCTTGTCCCGTTGGCCACCTCACAAGGTCCATAAGGACCTTGCTCAAGATTCAAGAACCAAAGCATGTCACGTGAATGCCTCCACGTCAGCCTCTGGCTCCACACTACTGGGGTTCAAATTCCTGTTCCACCACTTACTAGCCTTACTAGAAACTTGACAAGTTACTCAACTTCTCTCTGCCTCAGTCTCCTCATCTGCAAAATGGAGGTGGTGATAAGATAATGATAATACTTATGTCATAGGCTCTGTACCCTTGTGGTGATAAGATAATGATAATACTTATGTCATAGGCTTGTGGGGAAGATTAAGTAAATTGAGTTAAATATTTAAAAACTGATCGACATGTATAAAAGCTGTGCTTGGGTTTGTAATGAGGAGGAGGATGGGGGTGACGATGACAATGACGGTGAAGGTGATGACCCCCTTCTTGGCATGCTACTTGAAGCAGACACGAAATGCTTTACTACTCAAAGTGACCAAGGACTGAAATCTCAGGCGCGGGCATCGTGTAGAGAAAGGAGTAGTTAAACACAAACAACCCAGAATCCTGGGGCCACAGAGGATGCTCAACAGCGTCACCCCGCAAGGGTCTCAGCTCCTCTTCTGCCTTTTCTAATATGGGAAAACTTTGCAGATTCCAATCAGGAAGTGAATCTCCTCACTCAAGAGGCGACCAGCACCTCTCGAGTAACCACACCAAGAACAGATGACAGGAGCAAAGGAGATGCGTGCTGACCCAGGAGGACCAAGCAGGAAGCCGTGAGAACGCGTGAGGGCAGCGCTGGGTGGAGGAAAGCCACTGCAGCATCTAAAGCGAGTGACAGCAGCACAGTAGGGGATAATGGAGAGAGCAAACTGCCTGAGAAATGTTGCTGATGAAAAACCCTTGTCTCAAAATGACTCTGAATGGTTAGAGACGGAGACTACAACAATCTGCCAAAAAAGGAATATGGATGGCAGTCGAGAAAGTGACAGCCCACTAAGGGAGGACACACAGGTCAGAGGAACTGGAGTGACTCAGAACAGAGGAAATTCAGACCCAATAAGAAGCTGCACTGGGGGAGGGTAGAGATCTGTGTAGCTGCTGTCTATGACACTGGCATATTTTAATAATATAACAATAATGGTTCAGAGTCATGGAGCACCCACTTGTGTGCTAGACACCATTCTGAGCACTTGGCTTGTTAATTGCAGGGACGGGTGGTGGTATGGGTTTGAAATAACTTGAAGAATCTCTATTCATAGCAATCAAATGAATTTAACAGAAATGCAATTATTTAACAAAACTATTGAAACAATTTCTAAACAAAGCCATGTAGGTTGTATGTGTTTTTTAATGCAACTAATTAATGAAGTATATGAACAGGTCCTAGACTGCAGAGTCCCCATGGCCACAGGCAGGCTGACTTCCACCTCCCAGCAACTTTATAAAATATTCAGCCTGCTAAAATCTCAGACAGTATTTATCTCAGAAAGATCAATAGAACACTGGATCTGGAGGTTTAGTTTGCAAAGAGAGAAAGCATCTCTTGGTTTACAAAAAAAAAAAAAAAAGGAAAATACAGCTTTAAGCAAAGTCGAACTGTTTACGTTTGGTTTTGTTACATTATGCTTTACTGCAGGACTTCTCAGAACCTCTAATGGGCTAATGAGCATGGTCAATTTATAAGAAAGGGACATCAAGGGTAGGGTTTTCCAAATTATTTGATGAGCAATTGCTCCCCTAGCCCTCCTGCAGCATCTCCCAGAATTATTTAAGGAAATTCGAGCATGAGTTCATTTATTCTTTCCCCAGAGATCTAGCCCATTCCAAGCCCCAGATATTTATTCACGTCCTTCAGAGAGAAAAGAATCAGAAAGAAGTCTCCAACCTCTCTCCCTGCTGTAAGGAGAAGTTAAGGTAACACATCTTCTATGACAGATAAACCTCAAGATCCCACTGGCTTCACTCAATAATTGTTCATTCTTCCTCCAGAAGCAGTCCCATGCCAGCAGCATCTCCCAGGAAGCTCTGGAAACTATTTGTTCTGTGCCCCACACCCAGAAGTTCTGATCTGATTGTTCTGAACAAGGGTCGGACATTGGGGAATTTCTTCTAAACTCCTTCAGAATTCTAAACCAGGATTGAAAGACACTGAAGCAGGGGATTGTAGGAACTTCCTCATGTAACATCTTCCCTTCAGACCTCTGGGTTAGCCTCTGAAGAGCCTGTCTGTACTGGAATTTTCTTGGATTATTGATGGATTATTGATGGATAATAATCTTGGATTATTATTATCCATGTAATATAATGCTGTTTCCAAAATTCAAAGAGAGAAAGACTGCAAAAAGAGAAGAATTATTGAACCAAAACTAGTGTCTATAACACATGAATCTCTCAGTTAACCCAGTGTCATGAGACACATCCTCATACCTTATCTTGTTGATAAGCCCAGACTTTATCCTTTCTGGTTCTGAGCCTGACACTTTTCCATCAGGTCCATGAAACTGGAGCCCCACCTCCTGCTTATTTATGTATTAAATATACATTGTTTAGGGCAGTAGAGGGTAGTGGTTTACAGTACTGGCTCCGGGGCCACACAGTTTGAAAACTGGATGCCCACCAACAGCTGTGTGACCTTAGAAAAGTTCCCAAACTTCTCTGCCTCCATTTCCTTATGTATAAAGTGGGGGGAATGATCCTAACTATTTCACCAAGACCTGTGAGGTTTAAAAAGGGTAATCCATGGAGAAGTCTAGCATGGTGATTAGCATATACTAAGTTTTCAACAAATGTTGACTGTTACTATTTGTTTTTATTATTTTCAAATCAGGTCTCTGCCCTAGGCTCTCGGAAGTACAGAGAAGATGAAGGCTTGCCCCTGTCCTCAAGGAATTCACAACTGGGCATGGAATATAGACATACAGACAGATGGATTGTGACAGATGTGACTGGGCTTTTGTAGTATTATGTGCAAAATGCTGGGAGAGTTTCCAAGGTGGCATTGGAGGGGCAGGACAGGAAGACTTCCTGTAAGAGGTGGCATTTGATCTGGGCCTTGAAGGGGAAGGTGAGACCGACAGCCTCGGTCATTTGCTAGGACATGACATGGAAGAGGAGAAAGGATGAGTTGAAACCCCAACTGTTGACTCCATTTTTTTTGCAATAGAATTTGCCAGCCCTGCCAAGTGAGGCCACCACCCTCTCCCAAGTCAAGACCCTGAGCTTCTGCAACATTCCCTCTGTGGGATCATTCCCACTTATGCGGATGCCCACAAATACTGCCTGGTAGCAAGCTTGGGACTTAGGATTCAGAGACAGAGGCCTGCAGTTTTCCGTGGTGTGGTGGTATACATGCTGGCAGGGCTATGGGTCCAGGAGGAGGCAGGACCAGAAGTGGGATGGGCAGAGCAGTAGGAGGCAGGAGCTTGTCCTTGGGAGTTTCATAAGGCACAAAAATTCCAGAGCGTGTCTCCGCCTCAGCCCCTTCAGGATATCCTGTCATTCAATCAAGACATATATAGAGTTGAGAGTGGCCAATTTCACCACGACCCCTGGATTTGCCAGTTTTCCTGTCTTGAGGCAGTGCTCCCATATCATCTGCTTCAATTCAGGAAAAAGAGGGGAAAGGGTTTAAAAGCAAACACTGAAATGAAAGAGAATTCCCTAGGAGTTCATCAGACTACGAGAAAATAGCTGAGTGGTTCTGACAGGTGCCTGGCATCAGAAGGACTAAATAGTTTCTCACCATGCTACAAAATCTCATACTTTTTCTTCTTGGATTGGTTGTACACAATTCCTGCTCCCTGCCTGAAACTACAGACCAGGTAAGATGACACTTGCAAGTTTGTTATTTTTCAGGTTCATGGTGTGTGCAAAGCTTTTTTGCTTCTCTCTGTTGTCATGGGTAAAGAGCGCTATCTGGTCTTTATACGATAAAGAGAAAGCCAGTGGAGATGGGGTCATGATGATGGCGTGCCGTCTTTCTGAAGCTGTGTTCATCCAATTGGTTCGAGTCCTGTGCTAAACCACCCTTGCTAGGAGCTCTATTTAGTGCAGAATTCCTCTTTCCACTGCTGATGTTGGTACCCTGGCGGGGGGGGGGGGGGGGGGTTGGTTTGTTTTGTTTTAATAGTCTCATCACTGCGTCATTTTGAATATAGGAAATAGCAGTGGTTGAAGAGAGATGAGTAGAGAGATGTTCTGGGGAATTCCGGGAGGGGTGATGTCTGCTGGAGAAACACAGTATTCCAGAATGCATTGGGAACTCACCCCTTCAACTTTTCACAAGTCGTAGTCAAAGTACCCAGGGCGGTCATGTCAGCAGCTCCGTGAAAGACACCAGGACGCCAGGGTCTCACGCAGGCTCACGTGAGCTGTCCTAATAGAGCGTGTTGGGTATCAGATGTGCAGTGAGGTCAGCCTAAACAAGGGGGGTATGAGCGAGGCAGTCTGGTGATTCTTTTAAAATGCATTTCACAAGGCGTGGTTTCTGCTCTGTTAATAATAGAACTTAAACATGATGCCGCATCTGTACCGGGCAAATTGCTTTCGGTGCTAACTTTATTGGCTGTACTCTGATGATGCTCTTCACGAAAACACTGGAAGATAGCATCACAATTCAGGGCTCCAGCTTAGAGGTTTGAGAGCAGCAAGTTGGAACTGTGGCCCTCGTTTGTTTGTTTGACAAATATTTCTGAGGACCAGTCACTGTGGTGCTCCACAGCCCGCTAGCTCTTCAAGCTTGAGCAAGTTAGCCAGGCTCTGAAGCTTCCATTTCTCCCCAGACAGTGCTTCACAAAGAGCCAGAATGACCATCCACGTCATCACCACCACCAGCATCAAGTGCTTGCTTTAGTGTGGAAATCAGGTCCTGACTGGTGTTTAAAACTGAGTTTGCTTTTCAGAGGAGACCGTATGAGAGATAAAAGTGAGCCATTCCGTTTGAAAAGGACAACTTGAAAGTCAAGAGGCTTCTTAAAAGAGAGGATTAAATCTGACCTTTTAAGAAAGAAAAGAAAACGTAATGTCCTTCCATACACTTAACTAAATGGGAAAACCTAATATAAAGAAAATCCTGCTTTTAAAAATCTGGAGGTTCCGTGACCATTAAAGGGAGTTGACTGAAACTCTAGCTAAGGGTGGCTTTTATTATTAGTCCATAAAGAACATTCCAGGGCTATTTTGGTTCCTAACGATCGCCAAATGAAAGCTGCCCATATGCCACCATACAGCGTGCAAGGAAGAGGAAGAGCGAATCAGGGAATCAAAAGGACCCCTAACTTACAGTGTGACCTTGGCAAATCACTGAATCTCCCCTCTCCTTGTTTTTCTCCTCCCTAGAATAGGCATGATGAAACCTGCCCTATTCATCTTCAGCATGGTCAAGATCAAATAAGATGATGCCCTTGGAAGGATGTAGAACCATAAATTTCTCTGTAAAAATAAGATTTGTTTTTATGCAGCTTTTATCCATTTCAGGAAACTTAGAAGTAGTTATGATGTTCCCACCATCCCTACCTAGTGCTGGGCCTGTGCCGCTTGGGGATAGGAGTCAGTAAGAAGGGAGAGATGTGGCGCCCTCCCACAAGGGGTTTTTAAATGGACATCAAAGACAATGAAATGTGTTCCACTGGCCAGCCACATGCAGAGTAGCAGTTGAGGAAAGGAAGCGAGGTGGGTATGGTTTTGTGGAAGTGGTGTTGTTACCCGGGGCCTTGAAGGATGAAGTTTGAGTAGCCAAGAGGAGAGGGAAGCACATTCCTATCAGGAGAGGCAATAAGCAAAACCCAGAGGTGGCGAGAGAGAAGCATCACAGGAACTAGCATTTGTTGCCTGCGACCTTCCAGATCCTGGGCCAGGCAATTTGTGTGTGTTATATCAGTTAAAGTCTCGATAACCTGGAGAGTGGTTATCAACATCTCCCCATTGCAGAGGATGGCAAAGGGTAAGGAATTCATTCAAGACTGTACACTTAGCAAGATAGAGATCTTGATTCCAAGCTTAGGTCTTTTGATTCCCAAATTGGGTCTCTCTTCATTGTATGAAGCTGCTTCTTCTTAAGCTTGATGGGAAAATGAGGGAGACTGGAGAGAGGGGACCAAACCCATTTGGGAGGATCGGCGTCAACATCATGGACAATGAGCGATCCTGAGGACAGGGCCAAAGTGGGTCGGCATCCTTCATTTTAGCATCTGATTCTCTACCGCCTAATGTTGCTTAGCAACTATTTCTAGTGTGTGTTGTATTTCCTACGACTCATTCATTCAATCAACAAACATTTACTAAGCACTACGATGTGCCAGACACTGTTCTAGGTGCTTAGGGTATATTTAAGGACAAAACAGAAAAAGATCACTGCCTCTTGAAGCCCATATTCTAGCTGAATTATAATCAAAAGATTGCAAACATTTTGGGGGCAGAAATTATATGCTTCATAGCATTTAGTATCCAGACTAAACTAGTTCTGTAGAATCAATACTGAAAGAATATTCTTGAGACCTGTTGATCTACAACCAATTGACCTTAAATAACCACTTTAAAATTTTCCCGTTTGGAAAGTGTACTCTATAATATATTTCAGGTTTCCCATTGTTGTGTATGTGTCTGTATTGATGGTACCTTGCTTTGCTAAATTCCAGACTTCAGATCAAGGATGGCAAACAGGTGGTACAAGCAGCCTCCTTCCTACCCACAGTCATGGCAGACATTGCTTGTTGATCCCAACACTCTTCCTAAATAAGGTTGAAAGCAACTAGCCAGTCACTACCAATCAACCCTTTTGTCATCCCTGACATTCCGTTGACTTGCAGCCAACAGGGAAGAATGACCAACCAAGGCTTTACTAATGGGACTTAATTTTTTTTTTTTTATGTTTTCACAGGCCAAAAGATGTGATAAGAAATCTCTGCTTACAGTTAGAACTGAGTGCCAGTCCTGCTCACTCAACGTGGGAACTAAGTGCCCAGATGGTTACACCAAGGTTACCAATGGCTCCGTGGGGGTTCGAGATTGCAGGTGCTCATGAGAAAATAAGTTTGCTCAAGTCTTGAAATTTAAGGGATTGTGAATCCAAATTGAAACTTCCCATCTCAAAAACTACAAAGCATTTCTATGATTTTCCCTTACTCTAAGACTACATTCAGTCCAACTTCGGTAACTCCAAATTTGCAACCTTGAATATAAAAAATATATTATTGATTCACATTTTAATTCAAAACTGCCTATATTGCATTGTACATAAACACTTTCCCTTCATCTTGCCCTACTTTATTTTGAAAATCTGGGTTTTGTTTCATTTAGAAAGGGTTCTAGTCAGAACATGGAGGAAAAAGCCATGGGTCTGACAGTCATCTTACTAGCTAGCTATGGATCCTGACACTGATTAGAACCTGAAGTGGGAAGACAAAGGAATTACAGCTTCGTGCATTTTATGTGAGCATTGCATTCCTGAAATCCTCTTATGATTCAAAACTCTCACAATTCAAGGCTAAGCCTCACAAAAGATGGCGAGCATTTTCCCTCACCAGCTAATGGAAGCAGCCATACAACTCAAATGTAAACACGATGTTTTATTTACTCAGTCTACTAATGTAGACATTAGACAGCTCTCAACGCATTCATTCTTAATTCAGGGATGAAGGATAAGTACTATTTCTCATTTTGCATAAAACAAAAACTGAACACTGTTATATCACACTATTTTAAATTCATGTGTGCTTACTGTGACCATGAAATATTCTAAAACCCAAATGATCAGTTTTAATAAAAGGTTCCAAACACTAACCGACCTAGAATTAGCAAGCATATGTGACGGGGTGACCTTTCAAAGTACCAAAGTAGGCACACATCTGTGACCAGATTCCCTTAAAAAGTGTATAGAAAGACGTAGGGTTCAAGATTAAAATTATGTGGTGACTTTATTGAGGCCTTTTTTGTACCAGCTACTTTTTTTCATGACAAGGTAGACACTTGGTTACATTCTCCCCACCTTACCATCCCCCTTCCAACACACACACACACACACACACACACACACACCCAGGATTATTGCACTCATGCTCTCTGTTTTAGAATTGACGACTTGGCTCTGTCATTCATTTATGCTGAAATAAATCCAAGATTGGCTCTTAAGAGGATGTTTGGTTCTGCCCTTGGCTCTTCCTTTTCCCATCTTGGTGAAGAGAGGCCCCTGCCAGGATTCTCAAGCTTTCAGAGGAACCGTCAGTTTTGTCTCCAATTTAACTGCGCATAAAGCCACTAGCTCAGCGACTGGATTAGAAGTACAACCTTGCACTCACTGTCACATTATTCTTAACAACACAGTTGAAAGAAATGATATTCATGGAGAATTGTCTCTAGAAATACTAAAGTCAAATCCTGGAAAAAGTCCTCCATGCGGAGATCCCCCAAAAATAGACAATGGGATTTCGCCTCCACAGAATTGCTATTCCAGATCAATACCTCAGATGGTATAAAAACCGTTCTAAGAAACGCATCACTACACCTTCCTTGAGGATACGGTGGCAAATAGTGCCCATTATATTACATATCCTCTCACAGAAATGTCTACATCTACAGTATCTGGGGGAAAAAAAGTGCTAAATCCTAAGCAGTTGCTTCGTTTTAAATCCAAAGATCCTGTGCATCACAGAACTCATGATCATTTCCTTCTCGTATTGGCTGCAACAAGTGTGGAATCTAGAACCTAACACTCTTCTGTCTACTAACCTCACTTCTGACATCACTGTAGGTAGCCCACCTTCAATTGCATTGCGCTCTGACTTTTTTCATCCATTTCGTTCAATTAAAGGTAAATCATGATGAAGTTTTGTTCTCCCTAGACAGAAGAATGTATTCAATCTCTGATTTTTTAAATATAGGCAAGTGTAAAGAAAACTAAATAAAAATCTGGGCTAACCCCACTGCCCAGAGTTAATCGCATTGCTCTGATCATGGGTTTATGCTTTCTCCATCCCCTCCAAGGTACATCTTCGAGATCAGGAAGTACTCACTGTCTCTCCCTGGATGCCGTCACATCTGTAGGAAGGACTATGTCCAACCTCAGTGCTGTCCAGGCCACTGGGGCCCAGACTGCATGGGTAAGTGGCATGGGGCTTTTCTTGGACTTTGATACTTGCTTCTCGATGTCCCATTTCACAGAAAATCGAAAGGAAGGAAGCCTGCTAAAAGGACAGTGTCAGCACCTTTTTCTAGAAAGTTCCATTTCAGTCTATATGTAGAAAAATCTTTCTTGCTCTGTCAGCTTTTATAAACTAATCTGCTTTCCTCCAGTTAGAGGTCTCTCTTTAAGAGAATTCCCTTACAAGTCAGAAAAAGGGACAATTGAAAGGATATCCATTTTTATTAAAAAGATAAGGGACCATAGAGAGGATGTAAGAATGCTGGGCTACTATAACCCCAAGTACAATTTTCTTTAAGAAGAAATTTTATTACAGCATCTCAAAAACCATAGCTACTTTTTGGCAACACAAATAATTATTAAATCTACTAAAACTCTAGTCTTTAGGATGGAATATCACACTCCATAATGACCAGTTCCACTGTAGGAAAAACTAGTAGCCGAATCTGAGTTGGTGGTGTAGTTAGACTTCTGTGGTCAAGCATAGCATTTGTCAGCTAAAATTGAACTTCTTTTTTTTTTTTTTGAAGATTTTATTTATTTATTTGACAGAGATAGAGACAGCCAGCGAGAGAGGGAACACAAGCAGGGGGAGTGGGAGAGGAAGAAGCAGGCTCATAGCGGAGGAGCCTGATGTGGGGCTCGATCCCATAACGCCAGGATCACGCCCTGAGCTGAAGGCAGACGCTTAACCGCTGTGCCACCCAGGTGCCCTTAAAATTGAACTTCTATTGTGATTAAAGATGTTGACACTTGAATAGTGACTGAGTCCTCGCTATGATATGCAAATTATGAGAGATTACTTTTTTCCCTTGGAGAGTAAAAAAGTCAGGCATTTTAAAACACGCATTGACCATTTGTTTCCCATTTTCCAGATATAATGAAACATCTCCTTAAGAATCCACATAAAGGGAGGGGCGCCGGGGTGGCTCAGTAGGCTGAGCATCTTACTCTTAGTTTCAGCTCCGGTCATGATCTCAGGGTGGTGAGATCGAGCCCTGTGTCAGGCTCCTTGCTCAGTCTGCTTAAGAGTCTCTCTCCCACTGCACCCCCGCCCCACACTCTCTCTCTCTCTTAAATAAATACATAAAAATTGAAGAAAAAAAAAAGAATCCACTTAAGGAGAGAGATTAGTTCTCTTTTGCTTTTTTTTTAAATTTAAATAATACAAGCAAAGTGCACACAGCTTGTAAAGTTTAGAAAGACATAAAGAAAGAAAAAACAGCAACTTCTTTTGGTCACACATAGGAAACCCTAAATGGTTTGGCTTATTTCCCTGCTCTTTTTTTTTTTTTTCAGATGGCTTCTAAATAGTCGAGCCCTTCTTGTACCTATGATGTTGAAACCTGCTGTTGTGGGTTTTTTTAACTAACGATTAAATGAATAATAGCTTCCATTTATACAACATTGCTGACATGAGGTACCAGAGAGATACTTGGCCTCTGTTATCTGATTCAATTCTTAAAACAAATCTTTGAGCTAGCTGTTTTTATCTCCATTTCACCTATGAGGGATCAAAGATTTAAAGCTGATCTCTTACCAATTTCTTTTGACCTGATAAGTGATAAAGCGAGTTCAAATTCAGGGCTGCCTGTCACCAAAGTCTGCTGTCTTTCTACTCTGTCCCATTGCCAGAGCAGAAAAAAAAAAGATGGGGCACCTGGGTGGCTCAATTGGTTGTGCATCTGACTCTTGATTTCAGCTCAGGTCATGATCTCAGGGTCCTGTCGGGCTTTGCACTCAGCATGGAGTCTGCTTGAGTTTCTCTCTCCCTCTGCCCCTCCTCCTGTTTGCATGCACTCTCTCTCATTTAGGATAAATAAATAAACTCTTTAAAGGAAGGAGGGAAGGAAGGAAGGAAGGAAGGAAGGAAGGAAGGAAGGAAGGAAGGAAGAAAGAAAGAAAGAAAGAAAGAAAGAAAGAAAGAAAGAAAGAAAGAAAGAAAGAAAGAAATCCTCCAAATGTGTTTCTAACTTCTCTTTTGATTGGCAAGTGCCTTTAGCCCTCCCAGTCAATGCCTGGGAGGTTATGCTCCTTGTGCTGGAAAAGTCAAGATCTGGAGTTCAGGAAGTCCTGGCCTTCCCTCTATTAACCTGTCTGTTCTCAGTTTCATGCCAGCATGTGGACACCGTGTGACTCTGAGTTTGTTACAATGGAATCAAGTGACTAACCCACCCTTTGGGATTTCAAGAACATTTTTTAGCACCAAATGTGGTCCTGATTACATCGAGTTCTTATAGGCATGCTGATAGAATACAAAAACTTTTAGATTTGCTTTACTCTTTCTAACCCATGAAAACTAATCTGATACTATTATTGGTCAGACCCCCATAGAGAACAAAAGACTTTGTCCAAGAAATAGCAACAAAAGGCAGCTCGTGCAACGTCAGGAATAACAGACCACAGCTCAGAGAGCAAAAAGACTCTAGTCCTGCTCCCATGTTTGGGCTTGAATCTAGTCCCATCATTGGGCAAGTTACTTCCTGCCATGCCTCAGCTTCCTTAGCTGTCAGATGGGGGTCCAAAGTCCTACTGTACAAAACTGTAGCAGAGATTTTAAAACGTCCATGTGGATGAAAATACTTGACGGAGTGACACCAAAAAAGCACTTTCATGATGTTTTGGTAGTAAACAAACGAGTGAATAACAGTCAAAACAGACCTCTGACAGTGAAAGCCAAATACAGTGACCTTCTCTCTTCCAGCCCTTCTTAAGCAGGGGTAACTCCTAAAACATGAGCAGGCAGATGGGATCCAAAATCTTCAACGGGCTTCATGCCATCACAACGTGCTATGCACGAACGGGGCAAGGCTCCCGTCTGCGATCCGGTGTGCACGAGTCCTCGAAGGGTCACACATTTCCTTCTGCTAGATCTCGAGGCCAGAGAAGCAGAGTATGTGAAAAGCAGGGGCTGGACAGTCTTTCTGCTGTCCTCTCGTTGGAGCAAAAGGACTCGTCCCTTTATCTTCATCTTCCAAACACACCAAACGTCTCCAAAGGCTTCCTTCCTTTAGCTCAGGAAAGAGATAAACGCTCTACTTAGCCGTATATTTCACCTCTCACATTTTGTGGTGATGACAAGTGAGATTTTGCCTATCACTTTACATTTCCGCAAGGATAAGGCCATTTCAGAGCTGCTGACGTGTGTCCATACATCTTTTTGAGGAAGCACAAGCTTTGGAATGGCCTTCCTTCCAAGGCCAGTGTGGCATCCAATTCCTATTCAGAGCATCAACAAATGCATTCATACTCAATACCCCTGGGTTACTTTTAAAATTGTTTTAATAATGCCTCATTCCAACAAGAAAATAACTCTGATCAATTCCAAAAAAAAAAAAAAACCAGAAAACACCAAAAAAGCACAAAGAGAAAAAAATTACTCATCATCTTCTAAAATTAAGAATAAGGCATGGATTCTCACCTGGGAGGAAAAAATATGTCATGCTGACATAAGAGAGGTGTTTCTACCCAGATTTAACTTGCTTCTCCCTCATTAAAACTCGTACTGCTTTATCAGATCTGCACACAACAGCCTTTACTAATTAGCACACAAACATATTTTTAACATTGAAATGATTACATTTGAACAACCAATATCTTTCTTGAGAGGAAATCTATTTTTTTTAGTTAGACATCCCAGTTCTCTTGATTTCACCATGAACATTAACCGATTTCTGCAAACGACTCAAAGTAATGGAAAAAGAATGTGGGCAAAGGGGTTATACAGAACCTGGATCACAGCCAAAACAATCCAATTATTTCAAAGGGCAATGGTCTTGATACTTCTTTTTGAGGTTGGTGTCATCCAATTCAGCACATTTATTTTGTGTGTGCTGTATTATTTATGTTTCCAGATCTCTTTCTTTCCTGTTGTCCGTTTCTTGCCATTCACTGCACAGGTTGCAGATAACGGACTTCCGTGGACTTGAAACCGGTCTTGCAGGCATGTGCCTTTTGGCTTAGAGTGAGAAAGAAAGCTGAGTTCACCTGAGGAAGCTAATTCTCATCAGTTTCCCAGGGAGACAGTTTCAATCAGAGCTATAAGAGGAACACCAGGACATAGTCTCTGCCAGCACCGTGAGCCAAGCTTTCCAGCAAAGGAAGAAGCATGAAGTAGGCACCTCTAGTGTTCCTTCGGAGATAAAGTTACAGGGAGGTCTTTGGCCTCTTGCTGCCGGGGAAGTTTATTATCTTCTTTTAAAGAAACAGAAGGGCTGATGATTTGCTGACAGCTTATAACCCGTAAGCCTCCTGCGTGAGGACAGTCACAATGCAAGAGACCACCAGGGTAGCCGTAACCGAAGGGAAATGGGATAATGACCTGAAATCGCTTTATCAGCTACTTGAGCCTCACAATGTGTCAGAAATGTGCCCTGATAGCAAATTCTGTAATATCTTTTCGAGCACGGTTGCTGAGAACGTCAATTTTACCATCTTTCTTCTTAATGGGGGCCTGAGGTGATAGGAAATGATTTGAGAAGCAGGACTAAAATTCACACTTTTTGCCTTCAAAGTTTTATTTAAAAACTGAGCAAGTCGTTTCATAAATTTTAAACTTAAACCATTCTATTTAGGACATAAAATGAGGACTCTTTGTGCCCTCACACTCCTGCTGTCTTTTTCCCAAAGTTCCTTCCAGGGTTGGCCAACCCTAAAAAATCAAGCATTTAGGGAGCACCGACTATACGCTGCTCAGAATCACATATCTGATAGGTTCACTGTCTACTCCCAAGGAGCTCACAGATTAATATAAATGCAGACGAGGAAAAATAATCATACCTGAGTGCCCAGCACCAGACCTGGGGATTTTGAGGAGTTTCACAGCTTGCCCAAAGGCAGCCAGACTAGGAAACAAGCCTGTCTTCCTGCAGAGTCCCGGCTCTAACCTGCTACTCTTCCCTGCTTCTCCAAATAACCACTGGTTTTGCCAAGTCAGCTGTTGGCAAGATGGCCTGCCCCTCTCTAGCTTACTTCTAGAAAACTTGCTTCTACCATCAGCCAGATACCTGTCACTGCCTGGAGTCGATTCCATGACACCTGAGCTCCCCCTGGTTCTACCCCTTAACTGAGAGGCCATGTGGTTTTACAGTAAGATGGCACGCAGACTCCAAAGTCCCATCGGCCTCCTGTCCCAGCATTTACCACACTCTGGTTCTGGAACCCACTCTGTAGGGATATCAGATTTAGCAAACAATAGAGGACACCTGGTTAAATTAATTGCAGATAAACAACAAATATGCACACAGTATTTGGGACATACTTGTCCTAAAAAATTATTCATTGTTTTATCTGCAATTCAGATTTAACTGGCATCCTATTTTCTATCTGGTAAACCTATCCTTCAGCCTCGGTTTTCTCATCTGCAAGATGGAAATGATGATGCTAATAGGCCTACCTCCAAAGCTCATGCTGAGGATTAAGTGAGCTCGTACCTACAAAGCACTTAGGCTAGTGCCAAAAGGCGGCGGTTATTCAGAATATGCTAGTTACCATTTCTGGTTTTGTGGTTCTCAGATCACTGGCTGGCCTCTTTATTCCAGGGGTGTGTCTAGGTTTGATTTTATATTCTAAGGTATTGATCTTGTATGCTCTGGCTTAGTGGTTAAGGACTCAAAAACTTGAGTTAGGCCTGATTGCAATGCCCGTTCCAAGACTTGCCAACCACGTGATCTTGGGCCTCTGGGCCTTACTTAGCCTCTGGGCCTCACTTTTCTTATCTATAACCTGGGGATGATGATAATGATGATGATGATGGTGATGTCAACAACAGCCATGCCTTCCTCGGTTGTTGGGAGAATAAGACTATGCGTATAACGTGCTTAGCAATGGCAAACGCTCTACAGATTCTGTCCATCTGTTACAGAGCTGATAACTGAGTCACAGTGCTGACAGCCTGGGGAGGACATTCCTGTGCATCTCGTTGGTTATGTAGCTTATGGCCCCTTAGGTCTATTATTTTTCTTTCCATGATTGTCTGCTCTTCTGTGGACCCCATGGGTCACTCAGATGCCTCAAAGCAAAGGCCTGCCCTTCAGGGAGATGGGGAAGATAAGCCATCAGTCTGCTTGGCCTGCTATAACCACATACCATAACAACAGACATTTATTTCTCACAGTTCTGGGGCTAGAAAGTCCAAGATCAAGATGCTACAGAGTCAGTTCCTGTTGAGGCTCTCCTCCCTGGCTCACAGATGGCCACCTTCTCTCTGTGTCCCCATATGAGACATATGAGGCCCCCTTCTCACTGTGTCCCCATATGAGACATATGAGGCCCCCTTCTCACTGTGTCCCCGTATGAGAGAGAAAGAACACGCACTCTGGTCCCTCTTTCTCTTCTTACAGGGACATTAATCCCATCATGTGGTCCCCACCCTCATGATTTCATCTAAACCTAATGACATCCTCAAAGTCCCACTCCCAAATGCCAACCTGTGGGGGTTTAGGACTCTAGCATATGAATTTGGGCAGGCACAGACAATTCATTCCATTAATAGTAAGTACTCACCCTGGCCTTCAGCCCACTGGGTCACAAGCCACTGGAGAGAAGACTGAGCCAGGACAAAGCAACTGCTAAGAGAAAGCCTTCCTTCCCTTGCAAAATATGTGCTGTGGAGGCTCAGGAAGATTCCCAGAAGACAGCAAATTAGTACCCAACCAGCAGATGCCTTGACTCTCAGGACAGCCACAGGCAGACACCCAATGACCCCTGAACAAAGCAGACCGCTCGTTTCAGCAAGAAGTATGTGTTTGGCACCTCTTCAGAAATAGGTCTAAAACCCTGAAGCTGGACTCACCAGCCCCTTCCTGCCTACAGCAAGAGGAACAAAGGCCCCTCCTCTGCCAGGCTAAACCTCATTTCTCTTGCTTGTAAAAACATCAGCGTCTTTGAAAATAATTGTGGGCATTCAACGAATCTTGAACTAATTACTTAATTCAATGAATCGCTTGTAAAAACATCTAAGTCATGTAAAATAATTTTAAGCTATCCATAGAGGGAAGTACAATTCTGAGCCTTTAAAATCCAACAGAGCTGGGTGGGTATCCTTGTCTCCCAGCCTGACGGCTGTGTGACCTTGTGAGTGCCCCTCTCTCTACCTCAGCGTCCTCGGAGGTAAATGGGGACTGTAACACTTCAAAGAGTAAAGAGTAGTAGTTCATAGTTGTGAAGATAACATGTGATGTCCTTGGCATTCCACTCAAGGTTTAGACTGCAAATAATAATAATAACAATAATAAAAAAGAACAGCACAAAAAGGAAACAAAAACAAGTCAAGTTGGTCTTTTGAAGGCCAACATCTGGCTCATGAAGGTGTTCTGTAGCAGTTTACCAAATGGGCCCTGAAGAGATGCTTCCGGAACATCGGTGTTCTGGAACTACACTAAAGTATTTGAATGAAAAGACCCAGAGATTGAAGGTCGGAAACTGAATGACTTACCATGTGTTTAAAAATAGCCCTTCCCGATTCTAGTGTCTTGCTTTGTTTTCCTTTCCGGTCAGTATAATTATAGAAAAGGCCATCTCTGAGGTCCAAACAGAAGTCAGGTTTCATTAATTATTGACAAGGACACTGACCATCTTTCCCAAACCTACATCAGTAAGGCACATGCTCACCTAATGGATTGTTCTCACTTATTCTTAATTTATAATTTTCATACAGTAAAACCCACCCTTTTCGGTGCACAGCTGTATGAGTTCTGACAAGCCTCATTCGTGTAACCACCACCACCATTAACTTAGAGAAGAGTTATTTCATCCCCCCATTCCCTTTGCTGTCTTGCCCCCCGCCCCACCCCGTCTCCCAAGCCCTGGCATTTGCTGATCTGTTTTCTGTGCCTATAATGTTACGTTTGTGTCATACAATTGGAATGATACAGTGTGTGCCTTTTGAGTCTGGCTTCTTCCACTTGGCATAATGCTTCGAGATTTGTCTGTGTCGCTGTACGTGCCCGTAGTTCATTCTTTGCTAATGCTTCATAGTCTGCTGTGACGCGGCGGCAGCCAGTCAATCCGTTCACCAGCTGGAAGATGTTTGGGTTTGTTTCCAGTTTGGTGCAACTACGAGTAAAGCCATTGTGGACATTCATGCATAGGTTTTTTGTGTACCTAAGTTTCTATTTCACCCGGGGAAAACTACCTAGAAGTGGGAATCCTGGGGACACCTGGGTGGCTCAGTCAGTTGAACGTCAGACTCTCGGTTTCAGCTCAGGTCATGATCTCAGAGTCGTGAGATCGAGCCCTGGGTCAGGCTCCACACCCAGAGGAGAGTCTGCCTGAGATTCTTTCCCTCCCCTTTTGCCTCCCCCACAGCTCGTGCATGCACTCGCACTCCCTCTCTCCCTCTCTCTCTCTCTCAAATAAATAAATTAAATCTTAAAAAAAAAGTGGGAGTCCTGGATTGTAAGTCAATGTATGTTTAACTTTATAAGAAACCGCTAAGCTGTTTTCCAACGTGCATGCGTCATTTTTTTTTCATTCCTACCAACAATGTGTGAGAGTTCCAATTGTTTGGCATCCTTGCTAGCAATTGATATACTCAGACTTCTAAAAAATTTGCCATTGTGTGCAGTGGCATTTCATTGCAGTCATTTTAATTTGCATTTTTCATGTGCTTATTTGCTATTCATGTATCTTTCAAGTTGTTGTTTCTGCAGCATCGTGAGTTCTTTAAATGTTTGACATTCAAGTCCTTTATGTGATACGTGATTTGTAAATATTTCTTCGCGGTCTGTGGCTTGTCTTTTCACTCTCTTAACACTAACTTTTGATGAGCAAATGTTATTAATTTTGGTGAGGTCAAATATATCGATTTTTCTTTGGTAGATAGTGGTTTTTGTATCATACCTAGAAATCCTTGCCTATCCAGTGAATCACCCGCAGAGGAACACCTGCTTAAATTTTTTAAAAGAAGGGCTTGCTAACTGTCTCCTAAGGAAAAAGGAGGCCCAGACTTCCTGGACGTAGCATCACACTCTTGGGAACGGGGATGGGAGATGCTCCTTAATTCCCCTGTGACCAGCCTTTGGCCTATAATTACATTCTCAGAAGATGGCTTTGCATTGTTTTCTGCTCTATATGTTATCAGAAGGCAAGGGCTGAGCAAAAGGGACAGCCAGAGGATGGAAGGGTCGTATCTGACTCAGAGGAGGGTCTGGGAGAGCATGTTTGAATAGGGGGAAAGGTACAGGCAAAGTGTGGGGGGAAGTGTATGTCTGGGCAGCAGGATAGACAGAAGAAATAGGAGATGGGAGATGAGGGGTCCAATGCAGGGAGGAAGCTAAGGAGCAGAATGTGAGCATGGGAGACTGGGATTCTGGCATCATTGCCTACAGAATAAAAGTGCCTGGGAGAGCATTTCTGCAAGATGGCGCCGACTGCCACGTTCCAGGCCTGGGGAGGCCCTGTGATTTTCTGAGCCAGCCCACAAGGCAAGCTACCAGTCACTCAGAGAGCACCTTGCACACCTAGTCATAGGGAGAGGCACAGGGACCAAGAGAGGGAAACTGCGGCAGAGCGGTCACCCCTCTATCTTCCTGGCTCTGTCCAGAGGTGGGCCTGGTTCCCAAAATACCATCTCAGCCCAAGAAGGGTCTCACATCAAAAGGAAATAGAAGAAGAGCCATTGGATAGTCAACGATCTGAGGAAATGCTCTCATAGCACTCCTTGTTCAGCATTGTGAACGCAAGGGCTTGAGTTGGGTTTCAGATGAACTTCAAAGTGTGTACCTGGTACCTGCTTGATTAGACCCTCTCCCTCCTCTTCACCCCCACCTCCCTCTTTTCTTTTTAGGATAAAGACCACAATCTTTAACAAGGCCCTTCTCTAATGATCAGGCTGTTGCCCCCTATCGAGATCAGATCTAAGTCAACTGGGCCATTGAGGGTTAGTTAGGTTGTTTGGGGTCAACGTTGGTAACTTCCAGTAAGTGGATTGAGGAAAGCTTCTTCTCCCGTTGGCCTCATCCCAGTTTGCAAACCAGTATTTATCTGATTGTCTGTTGATCCATGACTTTCCCCCCCACGACACTGGTAGGACCATGGAAATAAGGGACGGGGTTTGTGTGCTCCCCTTGTACACCCAGGACCTTACAGAGTCCTGACTCAAACACATGCCTAATAATGTATTTCCTGAGTCTTGTTACCTGTTATAGCGCCGGTCTGAAGGAACAGAAACTGGAGAGGGTGAGGAATAGCCACTCTAAATAATAACAACCTTTGACTGAGCACCTCATATTTCCAGCCCCTACTGCAACCTGCCAGGAAGACACTTGAACTGAATCTCAGAGCCACGCATTGATTTTCTGCAAAGGGTGCAGTTAGCAAAGACTTGTACTGGGACTTGAACCCAGGTGATCCCGACTGCAGAGTCAGGGCTCTTTCATGACACTATTGCGTCTCACGTAGCCACCGCCCCAGCTAGTGAGAGCGGCCCAAACCAACATCTTAGTTTTCAAGGTGATTTATAAATATTAGCTACATGTCAGTGTGTCTTCTCCTTCCCCCCTCATAAACATTTCTGTTATCTGTGCTGTGACTGGGGGATGCAGAAGTGCTTGACGAGCATATAGCATAGCGACGAACAGTGTAAGCGTGGTAGACTCTGGAGCACCTGCCAGGGTTTGAAGCCTGGCTCCAACACTGTCGTGGGAGGGCAGACCACAGACTCAAAATGTGTCATCTGTAGGTTACCAACATTCAGCAGGGAAGACAGGAGCCAAAGAGAATACCATCCTCGGGTGTGGAACTCAACCATCTCACCTCCCCATACCAACAAGTTGTAAATGTTCTTTTAATGAACTAGCCTAGTAACTCAAAGTGAGCCACTGGGGTCTCTTCGGGAGAACTGGTTCTGTCTGTGGTTAAAAGTCTCTTTTTCCAAGAACTGTTTTTCATTTTTTATGGGAGCTGATTTCTTGGAAGATACATGGCAGAGCAAGCCTGTGGCACAGGAGAGCTCTATCGATGGGGGTAGGAGAGGAGGGAGGTCCGACAAGTGGACACTTCTGGTCGAGGAGGGGGGAATCCCTCATTACCTCTGGCCAGCTGGATGGCTTTGGGCAAGATACTCTACTACTCTGTGCCTCAGTTTCCTTATCTAGAAAATGGGGCTAAAATAGGACTGAACTTCAGGGGCTTGCTTTGAGTGATAAATACATGCACTCTTCATTATTATCTAGAACTCCATATCATTAGCTATTTTTGTGGAAGGCATTTTTCCTGCTAAATTTAATTTAGAATAATATTCGATTCTGCCTCTTCACACAAACTCCTACCAAGCCTTCAAAACCCCAGCTGGAATGACTCCTCCTCAGGATGTCTCCCAGACTTCTCAAGGCACCTCAATAGCTCCCTTCTCTGGGCTTCCTGGAGCATTTTGCTCCAGAACACTGAGGAAGAAGCCCAGCTTTAGAGTCATGCTGAGAGCTGAACTAAAGTCCCAGCTTTGCAACTTACAAAGTGTGAAACCTTGGGCAAGTTTCATGGCCTCTCTGAACTTCAGTCTCTTCATTTGCTAACCAGCACCCATAGCAATGTCTCAGGGTTTCAGTGGGATAACTTAATTAGAAAAACATAAAGTATAAAAATTTTAAAGTGTGAAGTATAGCAAATGCTCAAGAAATGGTTAACAGTCCAAAGCCTTAGGACAGCCCCTGACTATACTGTGATTCACTCGCCTTCCCCACGTAACCCTGAGTGACATCAGCAAGGTCTTTAATCATTTCTTATCCCTGGCAGTTAGCACACTACCTGGCACATAGTAGATGCTCAGTGCACCCTTGCAAAATGCTGTGCGCAGTCATAAATGAATGACTCTGAGCCCTCTGATTCCCTAGAGTGTCCGGGAGGCGCGAGCTCCCCCTGCAGCGGCAGGGGCAGCTGTGCGGAAGGCATGGAAGGAAACGGAAGTTGCTCCTGCCAGGTAAGCTCCTTCCCCCTCTCCTTACCTGTCGTCCCTCCTTAAACACATAAACGCTAGGTGGAGTGTCTAAGAAGTAGCGCTATTAGTAAAAAGAGTATATGACCTGGGACAAAATGACCTGGGAGGGGTGGACACCTTTGAGAGAGTCAGTTCCCTGCTCAGCCTTAAGCACATCCTTCTGTAAAATGCATTTGATGAATTAAAAAAAAAAATGACTATGTCATTACATTTGTTGAAAAAGTGCAATGAGACCATATATTCAGTGAAAATATTTCGTGAAACTCTACAAGGCTATAGAAATTACTGGATTTGTTCTTGTTAAGAATCACCACTATGAGCAGACCACTCTGTGGTCACTGGGTCTGCCAAGTGAAGAAGGTCTATTGTTATCCCAGGAGAGTGACTTCTTGTGAGCTTCGAGAGCCTACAAAAATTTAAATACAAAGAAATCCTTCTGAAAGGGATGGAGCTCAATTGTCTTCAGAAATGCAAAACCGAAAGAGTGTTCATTTCACTCTTGAGTGAATTATATGTGGCTGTTAGCACTGGCCCTCTGCCTCTGTCTTTGGACGGACAAAGCAGCTTCCTTCTGAGGAGCTCCCGATTCTTGGTGAAAAATGACGCAGGGTTAATGTTTGCATCGCAACACAAAAGCCCCCAAGTATAAAGACAGAAGTAGGAAGAAGGAGCTTCGGGAAAGGACATAAGGAAGATACAGTGGAGAAATAAATGCTGACCAGACCATCAGTTAGAAATCCCAGGGCTTCCTGGAACATCAACCACGTGGGTCTCACTCCATCTCCCTCGTTTTCTACAGGACGGGTTTGGGGGAACGGCCTGCGAAACCTGTGCTGATGACAACTTATTCGGGCCCAGCTGCTCAGCAGGTATGTCTGATTTTTGTGTTGCATTCGTAAGAGCTAAAGGTCAAACTTGCCTTATGCCGCCGAAGACCCCAGAAAGGCTGTTCCTTGCAGGGGCAACACCAAAAAGTTATGTAGAACTAAGTCTACACAGGCAAAACAAAGAGTTGACAACAAATGCAGTCTTTGAAAAGAGATACAGTGCTTTCTGTGGTTTACAGCACCCACAGTTAGCTACTCACCAGTAATCCTTCCTGGCAAAGTTGGCCGTATACAGTTCCCTCTCTCTAGGCTCCAGGATCCAATATCCACCTGCTGTTTGCTCTTGTCTTTCTGGGTCCTGGTCTCAGCATCGACCTTCTTCCCAGGGGCCTCTTCTTACACGATAGGTCCCACCACATTCTGTTCCTTCCTTTTGGGAGTTCTCAACTACCTGAGGGGACCAGGGGATTGTTGGTTCCATTTTGCAGATTCAACAAAGAAACAAACAAATTGACACCATCTTGTCCGTTCTCTTGGCTTCCCCCAGAAGTAGACCCTGAGACACGAATTTTTCAGTACAGGTAGCGTATTTGGCAGGTGACCCCAGAAACACTAAGAAAATGACATAGGAAAAGAAAGGATGTATTATCAAGACAGAGACCAGTGTAGATGATTAGACCTAATGCCCTGGGGAACTGGGCATTACTGTAGAACTGAGGAACATTCCTCTTGAAGTCATCCCATCAGAGGAGAGCAGGAACCACAGTGTGGTAAGCAGAATAAGGACCTCCCCAAAATGTCCACATCCTAATCCCTTGGCCCTAGGAATATGTTACCTTACCTGGCAGGGAGGACTCAGGTTGCAGATGGAATTCAGGTTGATAATCATCTGCCCTTAAAACAGAGAGATGATCCTGGATTATCTGGGTGGGCCTACTGTACCCAAAGGTCCTTGAATGTGGAGAGGAATGCAGAAGATACCAGAGTGATGAGATGTGAGGAAGACTCCTCCGGCCTTTGCTGGCTTTGGAAATGGAAGGGGGCCACATGCTAAGCAATGTGGGCAGCCTTTAGAAGCCAGGAAAGACAGCAAGCTGATTACAGCTCCCAGGGAGCACTTGGGCAGAGCAGCCTTCCTAGGAAGGGCTCATGGGATACTGGAAGTTAGCTGGAAGGCAGAGAATTGGTAAGGCCTAGAGAATGTGGGCATGGTAGGGACAGTGTCTACCACATTCACAGTCTCCCAGAAAGGATATGTCAGGTGACCTTTCTCCAATGCTACCTTAATTGCGGCTTTAATGGAAAAGTTGAATTTGGTAGACCATGCTTTGATTCAAATATGTTTTGCAATAAAACCTATGCCCATACATAGACATCTCACCCCCGTAAATTTGAAGACTGTAGTAACTTTGACCTGCAACCTCCTAACCCATGGTTCCTGGAAGGCAGGCGCTGACATGTCTTTCTCCCCAGTACCTCCCACAGTGCTGCCGGCATGGGACAGACACACTACACTTCTGTTGGCTAGATGCATGAGTGAGTGAGTGAGTCAGTGTATGAATGAATGAATGAATGAATGATCGAATTCACTCCAGCCACGTTGTCCTGACCCACAAGCCTGACTTGGAGAGGCAGCACGTACAGAGAATTAGAGCTTTGGCTTACACTCAGACTGGGCGTCAGCCCTCGGGCTTCTGACCGTGGGAAACTTCAGTTCACCAAGCACACGCTCTGTCTTGTCTTCATCTGTAAAAGTAGAAACGATATTGTCCCCTTGAGTGTCATTATGAAGATTTCCTGAGATCGTCAGCGCACAATAAATGTTAGCAATTGCTATTATTAATACCTAGGGCTCCCTAGTGGCCCCCAATCTTTTGTTTTTGTTCATCCACCACTCCATAGAAGATTATTTCGTAAGGGTGTTGGCAAAAACAAATTGAAAGTAGATGTTGGTATTCAGTGTGCTTTTAACATTGTATGTTATAGTAAAGGGTGTGTCTCTCAAATTAGCCCTTTCCTACCATAATCCTAGGATCTGAATCACGTATTTTATGCATTTTTTAAGATTTTATTTATTTGAAAGAGAGAGAGAGAGACAAACATAGTGAGAGAGAGAGAGAGAGAGCATGAGTGGGGAGGAGAGGGAGAATCAGGCTTCCCGCTAAGCAGGGAGCCCGATGCAGGGCTCGATCCCAGGACCCCGGGATCATGACCTGAGCTGAAGGCAGACACCCAACCGACTGAGCTACCCAGGCACCCCCTGAATCATGTATTTTAAATAAATATTGAAATGGAAAGGAAAAAAAGACAGCATCCGACACTGTTTACTTAGCAAGAAAGCCAAGTACGTCTGAGGGATGAAAATTTGGAGATGAGCCCATGTTGCCTCCAAGAAATTGGTGCCAGTAGCTGATAAGCACAGATACACAAGGAGATTCTAAACATTTCTAAATAAAGAAAATATCCTCCCATCACACTTGTTTGTGCCATGGAGGAAGGGCAAGTGAAAGGGAGAAAGGTAGATTAGAAACCTAAATTTTTAAGGAAGAAACCTAAACTGAGACTCAGGAGAGAAAACTCCAAGCTCTAGTTTCCAAGCAATAGAACTTTGGGAGATGATGGAATGTCCTGAATCTATACCATCATGCAGATGCCTGGTGCTCAGTGGCTGGACACGTTGCCACTGAGCCCCTGAAATATAGCTAGTGCAACTAAAGAACCGAACTTTCAATCTTAGTCCATGTCACTTAATTTAAATTTAAATAGCCACATGTGGCTAGTCTCCACCATATTGGAGAACGCAGCTCTAGAACATAATGGTTAGGAGAGCAGGCTTTGACGTCGGGTGTCCCGAGTATGTAACCAACCCCACTTGCTGTGCGACCTGGGGCAGTCTATTCAGCCTCTCTAAACCCTCCCCATCCATAAAACAGGAATAATAATACCTGCCTATGGGATTGACAATGTAGCAAAGCTCTGAGCAGCAGGTCACAAACACTTGCTTGATGGAAGCATGTAGTCAGTGAGGACAGAAACAGTTCAACGGTACACAAGCCATGGATGGATGGATGGCATATGGATGGTGGATGGATGGATGGTGCATGGATGGTGCATGGATGGTGGATAGGTGGATGGTGGATGGATGGTACATGGATGGATCGTGGATGGATGGATGGATGGTGGTTGGATGGTGGATGGATGGATGGATCAGTGATGGCTGATTTTTTCCATTAGCAAAGACAAGGGATACTTGCCATCTTTTTCAGCTGGGCCTCCACTGGGTGCCAGTGTGGTTTCATCCAGTGAGGCACTGGTCCCATGGAAGTGGCAATTCTGCCCGTAAGTAGGACAGCTCTATGAGCTGCAGTTTATTTTTAACACTGACTTTAACCTGCTGCCAGAGCATTCTCCCACCCTGCTGTTGATTAGTTTAGAAATGATTTAGAGTTGCATCGGCCGAGGGTTTTCCTCTCTGGTGCCAACGCCCTCGCCTACTCCTTGCCTCATTCCTGGTTAGGGCAGAATGCGAAGCCCAGTGTCTCTGACACTACTCTCAAGTCAATCCCACAATTTTGTCTCATTAATAACAGTAGCTAGCATTTGCTGAGCCCCCGCTGTGCACCAGGCAGTGTGCAAAGTTTGACAGGCATGATATCCTTGCATCCTCACAACAACTCTGCAAGCTGGGTTCCTCATGTTCTGGATAAAGAAGAGAGAGGTTTCTCGAGGTCAAGCAGCTATTTCAGGGACAGAAGCGGAATTTGACTCCAAATATCTGACTCCAGAGCCTGGGCGCCCAAACACTGCACTGTTCTGCCCCTGATGGGGCACCCACCATGCATTAGACCCCTGACAAACGATAGGATGCTAAAGAGGAGACGGATTAGCTCCCCAAGGAGCTGGAAATGTGGGAGACACTTACAATCCAGTGCCCACAGCACACACAGGACGCTATGGGAACAGGAGGGGGAGCAGCTCCCTCTGCCAAGGGGCAGAGACTGGGGGCTTTGGCCACTGTCCCTCTGACCTGATTGGCCATGGCTTTGACCACTTTAAAGTCACACACCCCAAGTTCTTTTGTATCTCTAGAGATTTGCTGGCATCAATTCGACAAAGTCCAAGAGCTCCTTAAGAGACATCTCAGAATCCCTCCGCAATTCAATTCAATTAATAAAATATTAATTTTATTAATAACGGCAGTCACTGTAGGAGGCACCGGGCATAGGAATCTGAGTGGTTCACGGTACCTAAAGTCAAGAACTCACAGTGCTGTGGGGAGCTGGACTCAGAGGTTCAAGGTCCTAAGTGTCATGTAGCCGAAGCGGGCGAGGAGGCAGAAGAGGAAATTAAATGTAACTCAGCCCCGGCTCCCAACTTCGATGCTAACTAAGAGCTGTCCTTGCCACTAAGCTTCCCTCCAGGCTGCGTGGTATGAGCTTCTCCCTGTGTCCTGTCTTCTGGTATGGCCACTGTACTGGACTAACTGGTCTGGCACGGACACCCTTCGGGAAGATCTGATACCTATTGCAGGGTCACCAGCCATCGCTGAGAAAGTGTCCTTGCGAAGGAGAAAGGAGTTGCGGAGGGATTCTGGAATAAGACAAAAACTAGGCCACTACATAATCATGTCTGAATAGAGAAATCAACAATGACAATGGGCAACTGGCAAAATGGCCCAGCAGCTGCCTCTGCTGGCCACCAAGAACAGCTCTGCTGCTCTCCCTTCAAGGCCACCCAAAGCCCCCACCTCTGTGCTGCCAGCTCAGAGGTCCCAGCACAGAAGCTGCTCTTCTGGGCTCCAGCAGCACCTTCTTTGTACCTCGTCCACTACCACACCCTACTGTAATGACCGATTTTGTCTATGCCTGAGAGCCTACTACCACCAGTGGTCAAAGTCGGCAGCAAGGGTCAGCGACTGTGACAGAGGCTGCAGAGCCATTCATGGATTTCCATTGGCGTGCAGAAGGGCACACAGCAGAGGCAAAGGCACGAAGGTGTGCGATGCAGGAGGCGTGTCTCTCCTAGGCCAGCTCCACCCACCTATTCCTGGCCAGCTGCCATCGCCACTGATCTGTCACACCCCGGCATTCATCACGCCGCATTGTGATGGGCTGCCTTCTTCTACCATTAGACACAGAGGGCACAGACTTTGTCCTGTTTCTCTTTAGGTCATTAATCCCAAGCACAGGGCCCTAAACAGGAGAGATGTTCAATACGCATTTGGAAGGAAGGAAGGTAAACTAATGAGAGTCATCCCTTGTGCTTAGAACCTAAGATGTACAAAATAAAGCAGTGGAAAATGAAAAGTACAATGTGGGAACCAGATTAGACAGAGCCTTGTTTGCCAAGGAGAGAGATTTAGATTTCATTTGGTTAGCAACTGGTGATCACTGAGATACTCTGGGGAAGATCACCTGCCATTACTGGCCAAACAAAATGGACGGAACAGAGAGGTGGGAACTTGGACAGCAAGGCCAGATAAAAAGCTACTGCAACAGTCCAGGCAAAACATGACAAGCACCCGAAGGAGAACAGTTCTGATGGATATGAAGAGCAGGGGATCGAGGTGAAACACATAACAAAGAATTCGAAGGATTTGATGTCTTACTAGATATTTGGAATACTTTCTTAATCCTTGCTTTTCCAATATTTGGTCAGGTTTTTAAGCAAGTGGATCTTCTTAATTATGTTTCACTTGAGTTAATATTAAATTGGCTGACGTACACTGAACCCATGTGTGGTAGGCAGAAGAATGGCCCTGCAAAGAAGTCTGTATCCTCAGTGCTGGATCTTATAAAGATGTTAGGCTACAAGGCAAAGGAGAATGAAAGTAATTGAATTAAGGTAATAAGTGTGTGTTGTTTTAAGTCACAATTAAGTCATGGTAATTTGTGACAGCAGGAAAAGAAAACCAACACAGTATGCTGCACAGAGGGCTGGGCCGAGGGTGCTGGTGACCCTGTCAGATCGTAAATCTTGCTGCAAGTGTGCTGCAGACTGAGTGCTAAAGAATTGACCATTTATTTCAAATGCCCTTCACTTGTCACTCCTGAAATGACCTGTCAGTGGGCTAAAAGACTATTTATTTCAAGCTAAAAGACATGGCATAGTTATTCTCTGCCCTTTCAAATTTGCTTTTTATATTTGAATGTCCGCATCATTCAGGAAGTAGTATTTATCCCAAAAGACAGTAGATCCCCACCACCAACAGTGATTGAGTCAGTGGTAGCTTTTCTCTGTTAAACATGACAGGTGTATAAAAAAACATTAAGTTAATTCCCCTCTTGAGGCATCCAAAGATGAAGTAACTAGTTTGAAAGTAGAGGAAAGCACTCCAATACGCTCCAACATACGAATACATTACCTCATCCAGCTGTAGAAATCCCAGGAGGTAGGTATCACTATCCTCATGTTATACTTAAATAAATTGGAGCTCATAAAAGGAAAATGAAGCCAAGATCCAAACCAGGGTCTCTAGGACTTCAGACGCATGGTTCTTCCCATCTCCTCATGCAGATTCTCAATAAAATGTATCTCAAAGCATTACTCCTCCAGAATCTCCAGAAGTCTATATCGGGTAATGAAAAAAATCCCTGTTTTGTGTCTGCAGTGTGCAGCTGTGTGCACGGAGTGTGCAACAGTGGGATAGACGGTGATGGAAGCTGTGAGTGCTACTCTGCGTACACGGGCCCCAACTGCGACAAGCGTAAGTACTGCTGGCTTCCGTAATGCCCCGCCAGACCAGATAGGCCCAGATGGATGCCTTTCAACTTGGTGTTCACACACCGGGGCTCTGCATGGGTGAGGTACCATCAAATGTTTTCCTGGGAGAAAACCAAATATTAAAGAGGGAGAAAAAGGAAAGGAGGGGAGGGGGGAAGGGGTAGGGAGGGAAGAGGTAGTGTAGAAGAGTGGAAGTCATGGGAGATTTGGGAGCAAGGTACTGACATAGCTATGATTTAGGAAGGTCAAGCTGGTGGCGGTACGAAGGATAGGAGAATAGAGAAGCCTGGAAAACCAGCTGAGGCCACAGCAACAAGTCAGCCACCCAGTAAGGGGGATAAGGCGTGTTCTCAAGTTCATGTCTCAAGGACAGAACACATGCACGGGACAGGGAGGTTCACTAAGGCTAAGTGACTCACCAGAGGTCACAAAACCACCAAATAGAAGAGCTGGAACTCAAATCATTTGAAATTCTTTAAATGCTCTATCACACTGTGTCCAAGCATGAGATAGGAACCAGAGGGTGATTGAAACAAGGGAGGTTTAATAAAAAGAATTAGTAAGCTATGATAGGAGAGTGGCTATAAAAGTGCAAAGTGAACTCTAGGGCTGCTAGAGCGTAACGGAGGACACTTGGAAGGAGGTGGCCATCCCCAAGGCTGTGTTCAAAGCTTGTCAGAGAAGGTGTGGGGGCAGCGCACGGGGTAAAGGAGAAGTTTGCTGGTTTGCCCAAGCCAGCATGGGACCCCACTCATCCAGCAGGCTCAGGCAACAACGCCCCAGGGTGCGGAGGGGCCAAGGCTGGTGAGCAAGCACACGGAGGGAGCTGGAGTGCTGGGGGTGCCAAACTCCAAACTCGGAGTGTGCAATGTCTGGGTGTGGAAAGGGCTGGGGGAAGGTGGTCACTGGGTCCCGGCTGAGGATGCAAGGTCACCAAAGACCATGTGCTCTGAGTGATGGCTGAAGGGGAGCGTCACTGAGTGTCCTTACACAGCCGCTCACAGACCGTAGGGCAGCAGCAAGCAAACACAGCAGAAACACAACACTGCGCAAAGGAAGCAACGAGAGGAGCCCGTTTCTCCTGCAGTGGCCCCCAGAACCCCCTACCGGCCAAGCTTCATATAGCTCTGTAAAGGAGAAATAGAATCCAGTCCATTATCAAAGAGCAGGTAATGAGGGTGAATTCAGAGCTTATCCATTCAGAAACTGGACATTCTTCCCTTGACACTAGCCTCACTTAAGTTATCCTCTGGGTTTTACTCTTCTGGTCTGCAAAATGATTGGACCAGATTCAAATCCAACAAATTCAAACCCATTTAATGGAAAGTCACTGCGGGGCTATGCACAGTCAGGAAGACGAATAAAACCCAGCCTTCTTCCTGTGGAGGAGAGGGGCATGCAAATGACCACTTCAAATCAAGAGCAGAATGAAACACAGATGGGTAGGATAACCCCTTCTGTTGACCTCAGTCTGCCTCCTTCCCTGGCCACTCCTATCATTGCCCAGTGGACTCATGAGCAAAGACCTTTTTAGTAAGACAGCAGACCCAGCCCAGAAGCCAGCCTAATGGAGAACACACACAGATTTGCCTCCAAATGACAAAATAATTCCGCTGAGTCGAAAGATAAACCCAATAGACTGGCACAAAATATTTGCAACCCACACGGCAGAAAAGTGTGCGTAATAATACGAACCCAATTTTAAAATTTGCCAAAGAGCAGCTACTTCTCAGGAGAAGAAATAAAAACTAGCCAAGCATAGAGAAGGTGCTTAACCCATGCAGAAATGTCAATGAATCACAGATTAATTCAAAACCATAACAAGGTGATATTTTAGAGGTTTGGAGGTTTGGTTTTGGTTTGGTTTGGGGTTGGTTTGTTTTTTTGTTTGTTTGTTTTCTGGGGGTTTTTTGCTCACTATGTTACCCAGATTGCAAAGATAAATAGTATCTGCCTGTGGGTAGGAGAAAAATTACAGTACAGTCAATGGGGAGATGAATTTCTACAAACTATGAGGGAATTTTATCTATTAAATTTGAAAATATGCTTACAGTCTGCTGCCATAGCCCCAATTCTAGGAATTTACCTGGAGAAAGAGAGAGGCAGGCACCAGTAGGTGACAGTATATCTACAAAGAAATTCATGACAATATTGTTTGTAAGAACAACACGAGCTAGAAACAACTTGAATGTCCGTCGGAGGGAATGGTGGAGTGAATGGTGGTGTGTCCTACACCAGTTAGCGTAACGCTGGCTATTGTAAGAAACAAACGTAAAACTCCAGTGGCTTAACACTAAGATTTCAAAGCTGTGCCAAGGCGTCCCAAGCTACCACATCAAACTTGGACGGGTGTTACGGAATATTTTAAACTTTGGAGGGAGACAGTGAAGTGTCTGTAGAATACCGTACGCATTGCTGGCTTGAGTTAGTTCACAATTTCAACATTAGGTAGCACTGCATCCCTTTCAACGACATGATCTTTACAAAGCTGTGTGTTCAGTGGTTGCTAGGATAAAAAGCAAGTATCAAAGAAAAATCCTTCCGAATGGAATAAGGGTGGTAGTTTCCAATCTGATTCCAAGGTTGAAGGAGTTGGGCAGTGTCCAAAAAGCTCACACATTCCACTTATAAGTAAATGTGGTTATTTAAGAATGAAATGAGAATATATCTCTTTATAGTAACCACGTTACGTTTTTAAATGGTTACTGAGGTCTCATGGCACACTTACCGAATTCCTTCGTTCCAACGACTTAATAAATGGACCTGGTAGATACTTGTTTTAGACTGGGGCACCATGAAAACATTAAGACACTGAGCGCCATAACCTGAGACTTCGGGGAACCTCTAGCTTAACCTAACAGAGGTGTAATTCTTACTCATGTACAGTCCAGTGTGGGTGTTCTGGCTGACACCAGCTTCCCACCGCATGGTGATGAGGGATCCAGATCTTTCTATTTTGTGCTTCTGCCATCCCGTAGCACCTCAGGGTGCTCTGCTTTGAGCCATGGAAGGAAGAAGAGAGGGTGGAGAAGCCCCTGCTTATGAAATCCAGAATGACACATCCAACTTCCTCTCACTGGTCCATCAATGTAGTCATGTGACCCCACCTGATGCAAGGAGGGGCTGGAAATGTAATCCTTGAAAGGGCAGCCACTTTCTGGCAAGATTCTACTTTATGGAAGAGTTGTGGGGGATATTCTCTCTGAATGTTTGGTTCGACAAGCACCGTTGGGGACAATTCTCCACGAGCATCTCATATTCGAACACCTCTTGAGGGCAGCACACTGACTACTCTTTGTTCCAACTTCTTTAAAGGATGTTTGTATCGCAAACAGCCTTGGAAGATGCAGGGTCTCCCCTTGGCAACAAAGTGTAGGCTGTGTCCTGCCTGTTTGAGTTATCAAGGGATTACCTTTCAGCTCAAAATTCATCCTTTTTGCTTGCTCTATGATAATGGAGGGGAATTTGTAAATAATTCTCATTTGCCAGCCAGCAAGATGTAAAATCTTATGAATAGAAGGTGCTGGAGGAACACTGAAGAAGAAAGGGTTTTCTCTTCCTGTTTCTGCTTTAGCTCACTCACCAGCACCCCAGAGAACTTGGGTTTTCTCCACTGCTCAGCCCTCCACAGTCTCTCCCACACTAGGTTCCTGCAGGGCTCAGCCTCCTCCAGCGTTTGCCTACTGTGAACCTTGTCTAAAGCTTGACTCAGGTGGCAGTGGCATAGCCAGGAGCCCCAGACACCACAGAGCTGTGCTCCACCACACAGAGGTGTGCTTGCTGTTCGGTATGCCTTCTCCTCGGAGCCGTGCGACCAAGGGCCCTGCAGGGTTGGCCATCTGGAGAGCCAGCCATGCCACCTCTCTCCCACATAGCTGGGCCCTGAAGTCGCCCTGGCCCCAGCCACACACACAAGTGTACTACCCTTCCAAGGGGGCAACTTCTCAGCTTCTGGTTCTAGGAGCACCCAGTGGCGAGCAGCTTTCCCGGGCACCAAATGAATCCTGAGGCTTGGCCCCTCATTGTGGATGAACTTCCCTGGAGCCCTAGGGGAAGATTTTCAGCAAGTCTCAGCCCCAAGGCACCTCAGCACTTTCTCCAGCATTTAGTGACCAAGGCATGCCCTTTTCCAGTGACATCTAGAGCTCGGTCCTGGCGAGAGAAGGGCTCTACCTTGGGTACTTATTTCAACCCCCGGGGAGTGGTTACTTTGTATATATCCACTATCCCTTCATTCTTCAGAACTCTTTTTAACTCTCATGAATTTTCTGCTGATAATTCTTTATACTAAAACATTCAAATAATTGTGTGGTTTCCGTCTCCTGCCGGGGCTCTAACTAATACATTGCCTATTTTTAAAAAAATAATAATAACTTAGATTCCCTAAGACTGGGGCTCCTCCCCTGTACTGGAATCCACTGCAGCCCCTCTCTCCATTGCCCCAGGGGACTTGGGGCTTGGAAGAACTGGCCTGAAAATGCCACCACTCTGGCTACTATTCTTGATGTGAGTAATAAACCATCCTTCCCCCTCTGACCCAGGAGTGTCATAGCTTCTACCAGCACCCACGGAACTGTATTAGCTCAACTTCAAAGCTTTGCACATTGGATAATATGTCAGACTCCTTATAGTTTTTGACAACCATCTGTGCCCCCCAGATGATGAAATACTAGTTATTAGAGATTAAAATAGATCTTTAAATACCTCCAAAAAATATATTGTTAAATTAAAAATCAAGTTGCTAAATATCTTCACAGGATTCCATTTTGTAAAATAAAAATCATAAATTTATAAGTGAATGTAGTATATTGGTTGTTGATATTATTTACTTTGGGAGTGAAATGGAAGAATGAGAATCAGAAAACAGTTAATTTTTACGTTATGCATTCTGTGTTTTTCAAATTGTCACAATGAGTCTTTTTAAATTATTTTCTTAATCACAAAGAACACTGCGTTGGTTGAGTTTTTTAGAATCAGTTATTCTACTAATGTGGGTATCTCAACAATCTTCCTTTGCAGCCATTCCTGAATGTGCGGCCTTGCTCTGCCCTGAAAATTCCAGATGCTCACCTTCCAGCCAAGATGAAACGAAACTGGAATGCAAATGCCTTCCCAATTACCAAGGCGATGGCCGCTACTGCGAGCGTGAGTCGAATTTAGATCCTGCTAGCTCAGTAATTGAGATGTTTAAGTTACTCAGCAGAAAAAAAACCAAAACCTCGCAACCTCCCTAATGTTAACACGAGGGCGCTTCTGTTTCTCTCTGTGTTAAGCTGAATGAAATATACAAGTGTCGAGCACACGCTCATCCATGATAGCTTTTCAATAAATGGCATTCTCTCTTTCTATTATCAAAGCACATAAATAGATTTTTACACATAGTTTTATATCAACTGTACCGATGTTAGGTTAAATACAGTCTGTCTATCTTTCTTTCCTTTCCTTTCCTTCCTTTTTGTTTATTTAAATTCAATTAGCCAAGGTATAGCACATCATTAGTTTTTGATATAATGTTCAATGATTCATGAGTTGAATTAAAGAGGGCATGATATGCTGAGCAGTGGGTGTCTATTTCCTTTCCTTTCCAAGCTCATTCGCTTTGTGAGACATTGTGTTGTGTATTGATTATGAACATGAACTCTGGAGGCAGACAGCTAGCATTCAAATCCCAGATCTGCTTATTACTAAATACGTGACCTTGGACAAATTCTTTAACTTGCCTGTGCCTCCATTTTCCTATCTATCAAAGGGGGATAATAATGGCTCCTACCTTACAGAGTTGTTGTAAGGATTAACTGAGTTAATGTATGGCAAATGCTTAGACAGAGCCAGTGCCTATTATAAATACCACACGTATTCGTGCTTTCTTTCATGCTATTTTATATTTAAATCCACGTGTAACATGGCATAGTAATATATCAATACAGTATTTGTAGTTATAATCTCTGACAGCTATATAGAAATCTGTTCAACGGATGGGGGGCATCAGGTGGGGTAAGATGAACCGTTTCTCTCTCTCTCTCTCTCTCCCTCAAAACTATCAAATTGCCTGTGCAACTTTGATGAGCTCATACCCTGTCACTGCCTTTCAAGCCATCAATCCGTGTTTACAAGCAGTCTGCCATCCTCACGCTCATTGCACGTACCTGGGACCGAATCAGCACAGTTGCACCTGCCTAGAAGGCTACCATGGGGATGGCCAAGTGTGCTTACCAGTAGACCCCTGCCAGACTCACTACGGAAACTGCCCTACAGAGTCTACGGTGTGCATATATGATGGGCCCGGACAGGTGAGCCCATGATGCGTGGAACTAGGGTGTCTAAAAGTAGGACGGCCCAGCAAAGCTAAAACCGTGCCATGGGTATCACTTGTCTGCTAGGTTCTCCCACTTCACCCATTCAGTGCTCAATTTAGGCTTCCTCTCCAGGTAGACCTCCCTTTGCTCAGGGCTAACCTCAATGTGTCCCCTCCCCAGACCATCCTCTGAACTCACACTTTCCCAGCCCCTCAGGGAAAACTTAACTGTCCTACGTTCTCTTGTATCTTGGTCATAGAGGGTGATTAGCAAAATATATATACAATTCAAATTAGATTAACAAATCAACTGCTACCCAAGTCTTGGGTGAATATGTCATTGACTTTCACCTGTAATCCTCTATTCCCTCTCATATCTTTTCAAGGTAAGAGAGGACTCTTAGAACCAAAAATATTCTGTCCCGAAGAGATGAGCCTCGACAAAACATCAGGCAGCCCTGACAAATAGTAGGGAGCAGTGAGGCTATTCTGGGGTGAGACCCTATCCCTCTAAATCACATCATGACCTTGACTGGTAAAAAAAAAAAAAAAAAAGCCAGGTCCAGAGACCTTTGTTGAGGAATCCAGTTGAAAGAGCCCTTTTGCTAATACTTCATTCATCCATCAACCATTTAGTGGGTGCTCACTATGTCCATAAATGCGCACCCAGCTCAGTGGAGGAAATCTCTCTGTACAGAAGGATATTGTTGCCCTGGTAGGAGGAAAGGCTTCAGTGCCTGGCCCAACAAGAGTCCCGTGTCCCCAGCAATCCAATCACCCCGTGGCAATGCTCCAGGAGCTCCCTGCAGAGAATCCACCCAATCCATCTTCCAGGAAAAAATGTATCACACGCCATTTCTGCTATCAACGTCTCAGGTGGGTTTGGAAAGAAATTCAAGGAGCTGAGCCGCCATCCTCAAAATGAGGGCCC
Source organism: Ursus maritimus (assembly GCF_017311325.1). Taxonomy (NCBI): domain Eukaryota; kingdom Metazoa; phylum Chordata; class Mammalia; order Carnivora; family Ursidae; genus Ursus; species Ursus maritimus. The sequence goes on from NW_024424564.1 coordinate 38,994,652, forward strand.
TTCTGGAAAAAGCCACATCATACTCTGAGCCAAGGTCCCAGAACCTTGGGAGTGAGATTAAAAATAAACTTTGTCTCCAAAAAATGGGTCCCAAGGTAGATTTTCAAGTCTTAGAAACCCCCCATTATTCACACAGAAGCATTATTCCCATTATTCCAGAGTAGGGTTTCTCAACCTGGACATGACCAGAATTTGGGGCTGGAGAATCCCTTGTGGTGGGGGCTGTCCTGTGCATCGTGGGATGTTTGACAGCATCCCTGGCCTCTGGTGACACTGGCCTCCTCCCCTGTTGTGACGATCAGAAATGTCCGTAGACATTGCCCAGTGTACCTTAGGGTGAGAGTCCCTGTTGAAAACCACTCTTTAGAGCTATAATATCTCCCATCTGAGCCTCAGTCTCTACTCACCTGTAGACAATCTAAAACCAGGAATTATGGAGCCAGAAAGGCCTAGGGTTAGGAAACAAGAAAACCAAAAAGGCGAACTTTACAAACAAGGTGTAATTTCCCAATGGGTGAAATACGTAGACATGACTGCCAATTCTGAATACTTTGACAAATTTTCAACTGAAGCCCACGCTTTGGACAAGCCCTAAGTTAGTTTTTATGGCAGAATACAGATGGGTTAAAGAAGGATATCAGCTTCTGTGACTAACGAGAACTCTTTCTTTTTCTCTCCTTGTCTTCTGAAGTCTCACTGTGAGTGTAAAGAACATTACCGCAATTACGTCCCTGGAGTGGGGTGCAGTGTGATCGATGTCTGTGAGTCCAATAACCCTTGTCACAGGAACGCTAACTGCACTACCATCGCACCAGGCCAACCCAAGTAAGTCTGTTCAGTTCCACCACCTTCTTTCCAAGTGGTGGCCAGCCAATGCTGTAAGTTCCTCAAAGGGCAGGAAATGTGTCTTACTCAGTCTTGTACCCACACTCACCCCCACCTAGCAGGATGCAAGGAGCATGGTAGGTACCCAATTACAGCTTTCTTCAATCACTGAATCATTCGACAATTGTTTCCTTTGTAATGACCATTAGAACGTGCTGAGATATGCCTGATAACTCGGTAGTAAGTGGTCAGAGCGTGGGAGAAGGAAACCACCGTCGCTGGGAAAACAAAGGTCTGCTGTGATGACAGGCGTTTGACCTCGAATGTATATGCCTGTTTCCTCATTCATGAAATATTGCTTGCTAGTGGTGCCAAACAAGACTGGGGAAGGTGAATAAACACCGGTGGTGTTTCCTGGACTCTAGGTTGTAAGAGAAGGGACTTACCGAGAGTGAAAATATTTGTGTGAAAACTCCCGAGGCCAAGGCAGGTTGTGTGGTATTTGGGGGTGAAAGACCTGGGTCTGAGTCTCAATGCTGGTATCTACGAGCTGAATGACCTTGGTGACACCATCTCTCTGGTCTTAGTTTCTCCATGTATGAAATGAGCATAGTGATGTCTACTTCGCTATGTTGAGAACATTACATGAGAGAATGTTCTAGAAACTACTATACAGCTGTATTATGTTTTCATTAGTGGGTGAACTGAGGCTAGAACCCCAGTCTTTGACTCCCAGACCGAGGCTACTGTGTCACTTTCTGTTCTCATTGTCGTCGGCATCTGTGAAGGACTCACTGCCACTGTGAGCTCAAAACCATAGTAGTAGACCTTGAACCGTGTAATTACTAACCAGTTTCTGTGCTTGCAGAGCCCCTTTTCATCTTCTCTGAAGTTTATTCTTTTTACAGTTGGGTCTGGAATGTGTGGATTTGCCCAGATAGGTTTTAGGATTGTCACGTTTTATCTGGGCAAATAAGTAGATCTGTACTCACTGTGGGTAGAGTCAAAAGAGCTTGGATGCCAGAACACCTGGGTTCAAGTCCCAGCTCTGCCTTTTGCCTTCATCTCTCTGAATTATGTTTCCTCTGTCCTATAAAGAGAATTGTACCTCCCACGAGACCTGTGATGAGGATTACATGAGAATTATTCATCAGTTTCTGAGCAGAACCTGGCATGTAGAAATCACTGTACACATGTGTGTGCTCACACCCACACACCACAATCATGTGTATAGGCATATATGTACACACACTTGTGTACAGCTTACATACTTTTTGCCATCCTCTCAGCAAGTCTGAGTACAATACTTCAACACTTTCTCTCCTTTGTATTTGAGAGCATAAAATCAAAAATGAAACTGGAAGGAACATCAGAATAATGTAAGTGGCATTAAAGCTTGGGTTTAGAATGCCCGTGGGGCTACCACTTGATCCCCTTGATCCCGCTCCCTCAAAAATGGACTGTCTGGGAAGGCTGGAAAGAGGATGAAGTAAGACTAGCTACGTGACACTGATAAAATATGGGGCCACTACTAACTTCGTGCAGGTCATTTAGTTCACCTTGGATAAAGATTTAGTTTACGCCTCTTCAGTATGGTAAGGAGCTTATGCAGAATATTCAAAATCCTACTGCCTTAGTCACAGAGGTCCACCCAATAAAGAAGAATGGGCTCAAACGTGGGCTCTTTCACTCACCCCTGGAGTGACCTTGGACAGGCCATGTAAGCTTTCCTTCACCTGACAAGTCCACTAGAGACCAAGAGGATCTCCCTGGAAAGAGTGGAGCTGATGCTTATAAGCGTCTTATAAGCAATAAGCTCCGTGTTGATTATTACTAAGAAAAACAAACAGCTTCCTGCCCTGCCCTGGGCACTGCATTCTAGAGTGCCCCATTCTGGCCCTCCACCAGCTACACCAGGGCAAGGGGTCTGAAGGAGGAAGGGGACATGCTCTCCCAGGGCCCGAGTCCCCCTCACAGACCATACTCGGGCACCTCTGCCTAAATGCCTCCAGACCAGCCTCCAGGACCTGCACGAGCGCTCCCTGGTACGATTCCCCCAGGGGCATGGCCGAGGGTTGTTTGCGGAGGGTATGAATGAGCAGCATTGTTTTCACCACCCTCACGAACACCCTCTTGGCTCTGGCTCACCCACTGCTGTCCCTGAAACACGCCACGCCGTTCCCAGCTCCATACACTTGCACAAGCTATTCCCCCTGCTTAGACGTCATACCCTCCTCACCCGCTCTGAGTCAGGCTAGCATATTGATCCTTCACTCTTCTTTGCCTCTCAGCCTTTGGGCTAAGATCAAGTGATCCTTCACTGTTCAGCTCAAGTGTCCCCACCTCTAGGATGTCTTCCCTGTGCTCCCAGACCACTCAGCAACCCCCTGGCCTCCTGGAGCACCTGAAATGCTTCTGTACATAGTACACGCGTAGTACAGCGGTGATGAGTGCAAACACTGCCACCTACATGCTATGTCATCTTGAGTGAGATACTGAACCTCTCTGTTCCGCTATTTCCTCTTCTAAAGTAGGGCTAATAACAGAACCCACCTCGTAGGATTGTTGTATTAAATAAGAAACCGTATCAGGCCCCTACCAAGGAAACTGGAATAGCAGCTATTAATAGATATTAGCTATTAGTATCACTGATCTCAATTCCCAATTAGAACGTAAGGTCCTTGAGGGTCCACGTCTTATTTATCTTTATTGCAACAACTCCTGGCACCCATTAAAACAATGACATGAGTGACACTTTGGAGGAACAAATGAATCAATGAAGGACTGAAATGAACAAGTGAACGAGTGAAGGCAGCAACTGTAGTAAGTCTTTTAGGACACCCTAGAATTTCACTAAATTTCATCCAGCACTCTATGTAATTAATTACATCCCATATCTTATAAAATGCCAATGGCTTGGGGTGTTTTTAGAGCTGTAGGACAGCAAGAGACCTTCACTCCTAATAGAGAAGCAATTGACAAAAGGGGGCCCCACTGTGAATACGCCACGGCCAGCTGAGAGCGTTTAAGTCAGAAAACCGTCTCCTGAAATGTCAGAGTCCAGACCAAGATTTTAAACAATAAAAAGTATTTATATCCCATGCATTCCATTCAGCAGCGTCACCATTAAAATACGATTCTCCTGCCATCCTTAAGCAAGATAAGTCAAGTTATTTTACACAAAACAGACTATTGGCCTCATAACAACTTAGGGAACTTTTAGAGAGGAACATACTTGGCGGTTCGTACAGGTTACTTGTCATGCTATTATCAGATGTCTTTAAATGAAATGTATGTAATTTAGAACAAAGACTATTGTAATAAGAGTTACCAATCCCCCCCACCGCCCACCCTGTGCTTCTCACATTCACTGTCCTGGAGCACAGGTCTTGCAGAGGAAGTTGATGTTTGTGTAGGAAACTGTTATTTAACTGTATTAAGTAGACGATTGATTCACTGTTTGATCCACCAGAGTGATTCCTTACAGCAAGGTTTCTCAAGCTCAGCAGTATTGATATCTGGGGCTGTGGGGGCAGTCCCCTGCGTTGTAGGCTGCTCAGCACCATCCCTGGCCTCCACCCACTAGATGCCAGCAGCACCTTCACCTCTGTTCTGACAACCAAAAATATCTCCAGACATTCTCAAATGTCCCCAGGGTACTCTGGTTGTTCTACGAAAAATTCCGAAGTCTCAATCAGTAAATGATCTGCCAATCATCCATCCAGCAGGAAAACTCATACGTATCCTAGAATTCTCTAAAGTGGTACTTTCTCCAAAACCCTGTTTCATATTCCTCCAGGCACAATTAGTCACTTCCTCCTCCATGCCCCATAGCACCCTACTCAAGCCTTCATCACGGTGCTTCTCCAGAGCTTCACCTATGTGGTTATGGACTTGCCTTGCTATATTCCGGCTCCCCCGCAGGACTGGTGGCCCTATTGCCACCATCTCCACCATCACCGTCATCATCGTCGTCACTGTCAGCATCATCTACCAAGTACTGAGCTTTTCTTATGTGTCTGTCCCTGTGCCAGCTGTTCCTCGTGCATCTTCTCTTCCATAGACAGCCCTAAACGTATCAGGAAATCCATTTCACAGATGAGGAAGCTGAGACTTGAGGAGATCAAGTGGCTTTATCATGTGGCCCAAGATTGTTTGTTTTCAGGCCCATCTTCAGAATGTGAGACACTAAAAGGGCAAGGTATCTGTTATCGTCATCTCTGTAGCCCTCCTCCCTGGCAAGCTTCCTAGAATTAAGTGGATACTTGGTAAATAACCAGTTCAACAAGTAAGCATCATCCCAAGTGCTGGAATGTAACGAGGAAGGAGTAGGATGCAGGTTCTGGGAGAGCTTCCCTTCCAGCAGAGGAGACAACACCTCAGGGGCTCATTTTGGTGGACAGGGTTGTGATGGAGGGGGGTACCCACAGTCTGCTCCTGTTGGGGAGAGTCATGAGGCCAGGTAAGACTACTTAGAGCAGATCACTCCTGAGCCATGAGGTGAGGCCAGGAGACCATTCCTGGCAGGGCACATGGCCTGAGAAGGGCATCCCAGTCTCTGAAAAAGAAGGCAACTTGGGAATGCTAGAATTTGCAGCGTGCAGCAGGAAGGAAACATAAGCAAGTTCCCCTTTGGGGTCTTGCAGGCCATGCTAAGCACTTAGACCTTCTTCTGGAGGTGAACGGAGTCCATGTAGTTTTAGGCACAAAGGTGCCAGATTTCCCTTTTGGCGAGGCCACTCAGAGGGTTGTGCGAAGGACCGATTTGAGGAGAAGGAAAGTGAGAGCAGAAAGACCAGTTAGGAAGTCACTCCAGCAATCCAGGCGGGGGTAATAAAACTCCGAAATGTTTGCTCAGCAAACTTGTTAAAAATACGTCTATTTGCCATGGGACCATATTTGGAAATACAACTGGACTCATGAGTGTGTAACTGTCCTTTGGAAGCCTTTTGTCAACATGAGTCATGCTGGTGGTATGATGACCGCGGCCTCCCTGCAGCTCTCATCTCTGCAGCACCCCTCCCCTACCCCACCACTTATCCCAGGATCCTGTGCAACGTCGCCTTCCGAAGCACCTAGCTGGCTTCAGCTGGCTGTCAGCTCCTCTTTGCTAGGCAGCGGTGGTGTGCTAGAGCCAGGGCTTACCGAGTCGCGAAAGCTGGTGGTTACGTTTTCAGGATTTTGCAAGCTGGTTGACATCACACTGGTAGTTTGAGATTGGCCAAGGTGGGAGTACAACCCGTGGAAATTGGCAAAAGCTGAAAAGCAGGGCTCTGCCCTACCCCCCGCAGAGAGCTGGTTATTAAACCTTTACCAGCACGCCAGGGCTGGCGCACCTTTAAACCTTGTCCTTAACTCCGTGAGTCTTTTATGAAACTATTGTATAAAATTTCTGCAAATTCCATTATCTATATATTTATTGCAATTCAGTTGCCGCTTATCATTCAACCGTTACTTACGTACCTGCTCTGAACCAAACCCTGCGCTAGATATGACGTTAATATAGGGCATAAATATACACACGGCCCTTGCCCTTACTCTGTTCTCAGATGAGGGAGTTGGACTGTAGGATCTCAATACTCAATGGCTCTAAGACCCTGAGAATGTGTTTTCACCCTCCCTATAGATGCACTTGCCAGAAAGGTTACGTGGGTGATGGCTCAACATGTTATGGAAACATCATGGAGCGACTCAGAGAATTAAACACTGAACCCAGAGGAAAATGGCAAGGAAGTCTGACCTCTTTCATCTCGCTCCTGGGTACGCGGCTGCGGGTGCAGGTTTCCACGTAAAGGGCACCCATCTTTCAGGCAAGGCATCTGTAAGACACAATCATTCAGAAAGGGATGGGCAGGGGAGGAATCTATTGGAATCGGCCCTCCTAGGGAGGAATCGTGCAGGTGAGAGGGAAAGCACAGGCAGCTGTTTCCAAGGAGACAAGGAATGAGTGCCAAGAGGTCCAGCAATGCAACAGTTAGTAGGCAGAATGCTGAGGACAGGGTCCTGGGGTCACTCTAGATTAACAAGTCTGCAACAACGAGACAGGGCAGCTACTGATATGAGGATGGAGACCACCCGCTTTCCCTTGACCTTGCAGGTCCTCCAGGTGTGAAGCAAGGTTGGCAGATAATACTGGGAATAGAGAGTGACTAAAACCCTGGGTTGTATCCATGTTCCACAGTGGGTGCCACTGAATTTTGAGAATAGTTGGTGTGACCTTCTCACATGCTGCTGGATGTTGCCCTTTGCCATCCCCCAACCACTAATTGTCTATAGTGACACCGCCTCTCCCACCCCCTCAGGCGGGGTGACAATCTAAGATGCCCTCATCATTTCCAAATGCCCTCCAGGGGTTATTACCCAACACCCCCTTCAGAATGAAATATCACAGCTGATCGCAGCATTGGACAAGACTTTCAATAAGATATAAATTTGACCCATCAACAGAAAGTAAAACACAGACTTGACCCATCAACAAAAGCCTTAAAATATCAGTATCGAGAATTTACCCGTCACCAAAAAATGATTTCCCAGAAAGAGCACAGATAGAGAATGGGTCAGTGCTGCGTTGTGGGCATAAACCTTAACATAGGGCCTGCACAAATGTCCTCCTCTTTCCAAGGCATCCTACAGGGAGTCACGCGTTTGTGGCATGCTTCTGGCTTCTTACAGCCTTCCTCTAAGAACTCGGACTATCAAATGACAGCAGACAAGGGTGACAGAGTGTCCTTTGCAGAATGTGCTCTCGAACATTTCCCAACAAAGTCCTGTTGACCTTCCACCCATTTATGAAGTGCCGGTCCACGTTGTCTGCTACGGGATAGCCCAGAGCCCTCCCTGCCGTCCCAGCATCTCTGGGAGGATGGAAACAGGACCGGCCATCTAATTTGCAGGACATCATGCAAAATGACAAGACGGGGTCCTTGGTTCAAAAATTATTAAACACTTCAAGGTGGCCACAGCAGAGGATTAAATCAAGCATGAGGCTCTTCGGAGCTGGCCCTGGATGGAGCAGGCCTGCATCTTTGCTCACCGCCATGGCAAACAGCTCAGATAGCCGGGCACAGGGTCAGGCACCTGCTGGGATTGACTGAGGATTTTGTCACATGACCCTCACAAGTCTCATCCCAGGGTCTCCTTGAAGCTAAGACTGTGTCTGCAAGGAAAACCACACAGTGATGTAGACGCTTTGGGGGCCATGGCATCATGATATCTTGCTTTCTTAGAGCTTCCCAGTTTACCAAGGGCCGCACATACCAATTAGAAGAGAAGAGCTCTTGATTCAAAGGACCACTGCTTGATTTTACTCTTCATGTGCCACTGATTCATTTGGTGTTTTTTTTTCTTTATGTATTTCTATTCCTAAGACAAAGCCTATGCCTGGCCACTAAGTAACCTGGGACCATTCACTGTGCTCTTGCCCACAGACAAGGGACTGAAAGGATTCAATGTAAGTATTTAAAATAAAGTGGGAAACCCCTATTAAAATTAAATCTACTGATGATAAGGTGGTGATTGGGGGTGGGCAGTAAACTTTTAGTGCAATATAACATCCTTACAGTAAGCATACAGATTGTAAGTGCACAACTCAATGCATTGTCACAAAGTGAATGTACCGGTGTATCCAGCAAGACCATTACCAGCTCCCTAGAGGGCCCAGCGGTGCCCCCTTCCAATCCTGACTCCTTCAAGGGTAATGACTGAGGGATCTTAAGTGTAGTCATTTGATAAACAGGATTTGCATAATGCAAAACTGCTTACTTCCTATGAGAAGAATTAATCTAATGTATTAACTATATGTTTCTTTAAAATCATCATAAATGATGGGGTGCCTGGATAGCTCAGTCAGTTAGGCATCCGACTCTTGATTTGGCTCAGGTCTTGATCTCGGCTCAGGTCTTGATCTCAGGGTCATGAGTTCCAGGCCCACATTGGGCTCAGTGCTGGGAGTGGAGACTACTTTAAAAAAAAAGTCATTAATGATAACAGTGGTAGGGGGCGCCTGGTGGCACAGTGGTTAAGCGTCTGCCTTCGGCTCAGGGCGTGATCCCAGCGTTGTGGGATCGAGCCCCACATCAGGCTCTTTCGCTATGAGCCTGCTTCTTCCTCTCCCACTACCCCTGCTTGTGTTCCCTCTCTCGCTGGCTGTCTCTATCTCTGTCGAATAAATAAATAAAATCTTGAAAAAAAAAATGATAACAGTGGTAGAGGAAAGTAGGAGAACACGGTAGTCTTCCCTGTGAGCTGCTGTTGTCTGGAGTGATATCATGCAGTGGGAATGAAACTCCTGGTGCCCACTGGAAGCATCCTATCATGATGGTGTCCATGATATTACTACATTTGGTTTAATGGAGGTAATGGACATATTAATGTGTATATAAGTGGTTTCTCTTAATCCAAGATATCTTGTGATAATAATTTTTGCTGTATTGAATAAAAACCCAGGGAGTTACAGACCCGCCCTCTCCCTAATAGGCAACCACCGTTGGACAATCTGAAATGAATCAACCATTAAACCTCAGAAATAGCCTCACGTCTCTCCTTATAGGGGAGGAGGATTCACAAATGTCAAATGTCTCTGCACGAGGCACTTTGCATGTGGTCTCTTGTTTGCTGTATAGATTATTTACACAGTTAATAAAAAGTCTCTGATGATTGATTGCTGATGATATATAATACTGACAAAATGTAGATTTGATCCAGCCGATTTCAAAAATCCTACTTTTCCTGTCCAAAACTTCCATGGATTTAGTCTGCACTTTCTTTTCGCATAACTTCTTGTTTCATTCCCATCTACGCCCTGGGCTCCGGATGACTCCCGGTGCCTGCACCAGCCTCGCTCCTGGTGGTTGAGAGGACACGGACCACTGCCTCCCGGTCGCTAGATTCCACTCCCCCAGAAGTCACCTGTGCCTGAAAGGGCCAAGCCCAAGTTAGGATGCATTCTCATTGACGTCTTTGATTGGCCAATCCATGCCTCATGACCTCATTTTCTCCTTCAAACACCAGTGGAAACTGAAAGAACTGGCTCTCTTTCCTCAGGTCAAAGAGCTCTTGATGGACAAGGAGGCTGCTCAGTACTTCGTGAAACTCCACATAATTGCTGGGCAGATGAACACTGAGCGTATGAATAACACAGACACTTTCTACACCTTGACCGGCAAGTCAGGAGAAATCTTCAACGGCGATAAGGTAAGGGTCTCTCTGATTTTGCTTCCGGAACAAAAGAGTCTGCTGAGCCAGTGCCCACAGCCAACTCTCTCTGTGGTTGGGCTCCTGAAGTTTATGAAGAACTTCTTTCCTTACTCCTTGTTTGCCAAAGCACTTCCCTATGAGGGCAGAAGCAGAGCGCAGCACCAGAAAGGATCGGGCAGGAGAGATCTGTTGTGGAAAGAGGTTATAAAGTGTTGGATTTTGCTCTGGTCTGAATTCGTCTTCAAGAGAACGTCATTCGGGTGCCAGCAGGAAGGAGAAGCTTTGCAGTAAACCTGTTTCCTGGAAGCGCCAGCACAAAGCCAGCTCGGCATCCCTCTTGCAAGAGGAAATGGATTATGTTTGTTTTAGGTTGCTGGAGTTTATCCACCTTCTGCAGACCTAGCATTCCCTCTCTCCTAACGCCATTAGTTCTGTTCTGTTGTTTAAGTAAAACTACCCCTCTTTCCTCTCACAAATAACTCTTTCTGAGCCAGAGGGGATGTGATTAATAAACACAACATGCATGTGTGGGTTATGGCCTATATTGGTGCAGTTCACCCACTATCAGTAGTTGTTAGATTATTGAGCCCTTACTCTATACGAAGTACTGAGATGAATCTTTATTTATGTTATATAAGACTTGCAACAGCACCATAAAGATGATTTTTCAAGTGAGAAAACTGAGAGGTCACAAGTAAGGGCCAGAGCCAGGATTCAAATGCAGGTCTCCTTGACTCCAAGACCCAAATCATTAATCAGTGTGTTGTACTGTGTGTGAGAGGATGGATGGATGGATGGATGGATGGATGGATGGATGGATAGATGGATGAACAGATGGATGGATAGATGGATGGATGGATGGATGGATGGATGGTTGGATGATGGATGCATAATGGATAGATATCTAGATAGATGGATAAAATGTAGCTTCTTTTCTCACAAGGACATTCCTTCACTGATTCATTCATTCATTCTCTCACTTATTCATTCACTCATTCAACGCATATTTATTGTCTATAGTTTGTAAGAGCCACATGAAAGGAAGAAGGAATTAGCTTCAGTCATTTATGCAACAAAAATTTTTTGTTGTCTGCCTTGTCTATACGACACACTAACGTAGGTGATAAGTTTACAGTAAATTGAATCATTTTGCCCTTTCTGAACTTGCAGTCCATTCACATTTAGCAATCACAGGTAGTCATCAATGATTTCACACATTATCTTATTTGATCTTGATGAATGAAAGACCTGTGAAGTCAAGCAAGCAAATGACATCTTTCCCATTTTGGGTTAAGTGACTTACTTATCCAAAAGATCATATAGCCAATAAATGACATCACCCAAGGACTCAGAACTTCTAATCCAATACTCCTTCAAGGATACCACATTAATTTTACTTTTCTTGGTGTTTTAGGACAATCAAATAAAGCTTAAACTCTACGGAGGCAAAAAGAAAGTAAAAATTATACAGGGGGACATAGTTGCTTCCAACGGGCTCCTACACATACTTGACCGAGCCATGGACAAGATGGCACCCACATTTGAGAGCAACACTGAGGTGAGACATTTTGGATAAAAGTTAGGTCAACCCAAATCCATCTTTTTTTGTTCCCTGGAGACTCATATCAATGAAGAAAATGCATGCCAGCGTTATGTGCTTGTCCTTCATGTCTGTTAGGGCCCTGACTATGGGGAAAATGGGATGATTTCTGTTTTCAGTAGAATTCTGGGTACGTCTGCCAACAGAAGGAAAAGCATGCATTAGGTGTTAGAAAGATCTCAATTTCATGACCTCTTTTATGGCCACATATAATCATTCAGTCCAGTGATGAGATGTCATGAAAAGTTATCCCTCGTACTTTATGGAGGAGGGCAGTCCTCACTACGATAAAAATTTATTTCTTTTGACTCATTTGATGATGGCCAAAGGCTACTTCAGAACATGCGATCTGAACCACTAATTTAGCAGGAAACATTTCTATCATGCGTTGCAATTGACAGGGCATTTTCTATCCACATTTACACATACACATAAACTCTGTCACGGACCTTTTAATGTTGGGATGTCTATATCCTAAACCACCTATTTCTTTTCATGATTTTTAGCAAACTATAATGACATTGCTACAACCAAGATACAGCAAGTTCAGATCTTTGTTAGAGGTATGTGCTTTTCATGAATTTCTGGAAAATGGTTTTATGTCTAATCTTTCATATAATGAGCATAGGTGTCAATTAGTAATATTTGCTAAGGAATTATTTCAAGTATTTGTCAGAGATAGGTTGCATATATAAAATTTCACTTCTCAAATGCAGGAAACCAATGTGGGACATACCTTAGATGAAGATGGGACCAATGGACCATACACCATTTTTGTTCCAAGTAATGAAGCGTTAAACAATATGAAAGATGGCACCCTTGATTACCTCCTTTCTCCAGAGGTATGGTATCCTACTTACTCTGATGGAATCATGTAGGCATCATTGCCTCAGTCTGTGCCCCTACAGACTTTCTCCAAACTAGGGACATTCAATAAGTGACACATGTATCACCAGCTACCCTCCTGCAACCAAGGCAGACATCATTAATCAATCACAGTCCTCTGGAACTATGGATGTGGCTCCAATCTCCTAGACAGAGTTCCAAGTAGCTAGACAGGCTGAGCACAGGAAATAAAATCTATTTGCAACCCCAGGTCTAAATGATTGGTTTGATTTTTCCTGGCTCTTTTAATATTTCTCAGTATCAAAATCAATATTTTAAGTTGCCACAACTCTAAAGCTGTCCAGGAAATGAACTCTAAACCAGGCTATTCTGGGCCAGGGCTAGGCTAAATTTAAAAGGAATAAATGTTGGGGGCCACCTGGGTGGCTTAGTTGGTTAAGTGTCTGACTCTTGATCTCAGCTCAGGTCATGATCTCAAGGTCGTGAGTTCAAGCCCCATGTCTAGCATGGAGACTGCTTTTAAAAAAAGAAAAAGGAATAAATGTTATTTTTAGATGCCCAGGCATTCCTTTCTTTTGCTTTCATCTTTCTTCATACTAACCCTCTCCTTATATACCATAAGCCTTCAATTCTTTCACATTCTCTTCTAGAAAGATTTTTTTAATACTTCACACAAAAGTATAAGTGACTGAAACCATTTAAAGTGTTTCCTTTCCCAGAAATAACAGCCTTAAACCAAAGGGAATGGTAACTAATATGGAATTGTGTTCATTAGAATGTCAAAGGATGGAATTATAGGAAGGGCCACAAGCTTTCCTCCAGTGCCCTGAAATCATGCCACCATCTTGGCAATGGGGCAAGACTATCCATGACCTCAGGTAGATCAGTTCATTATACAGAATGGAGGGTCCGGATCTTTTACAGTAGTGATTCCTAAACTTCAGTATACTTAGGAATCACCCTTGGAGCTTGTTAAGTAGGCAGCTTTACAAACCATACCCCAAGCATTTTGATTTAATGGCACCTCTGTAAGATCTAGAAATAGACATTTGGGGAAGCACCAACTTTCTGACTCAGGCCATGCTGTGTTTGGAACCCTGAATCTTGTTGCATGTATGGTTTAGAGATGCACATGGATACATACTTTCTAGAATACTTTCAGGTATCTACAAGGACATCTTGCCTTCAGAAAACTTTGGATTAAAAATATGTGGATCAAAGAGATAAATTGGAAGGTAATCTCTTACATTGCAAATAAACATTCACCATATTAAAGGATTTGCTACAGGTTTCCACTTAAAATGCTAGATTTCCCAGTGTCTTTAAGATAGGATGCTATTTTAAAAATACAATTCACACGCAAGTTTTCTGAAACCTAGCTATTGCAGAAAAGCAGTTATAGCTCTCTTTGGCACTCACACTCATTTAATTTTAAAGCTAAAAAAGTAATGTTGCTCCCTTGGGAAATTATTAAAATCCTGAGATTATATGGCTGCGATGAGTACATAGCTTCTAATTTGATACCGGGGTTGTTTTTTAATAATATGAAAAGAAGTCTCAAACACCTAACCAGTTACACTTAAAATTAAAACAAAACCTTTTAATTAGAGTAGAAAAAAATCAACCTCCCTGCTTTTCTGTCAAGCACCTTTGCTCAGAAATCTGTCTTTCTCTTGCTTCATAATTCCTTCAGCCTGTGGCTGGAGCTGCTGGCTTGGTCGGGCTCTCAAGAGTAGATTGTGTACCTCTTCCCAGCTTCGTTCAGTGAGATGGCCCTGTAGCTCAGAATTAACCTATGGGGTGAGTATTTACACCGCAGAAATTGGCCGACTCTGTAAATCTGGGCTCCTCTGTTCTCCCACAGAACTGACTTACCAGCACACCACCTCTCCTGGCTCTCACTGTCCTTGCTCTCAACGGCAGTATCTTTCTGCCTGCAGAGAATATAAACATTTCAAGTCTCTCCATTCTGAGTCAAAACTATTCTCCCACTTTAACTTCTAAGCGAGGAACAGAATGATCATTTCCGCTTTTTTCTCAGGCCCAGAGCCTGTTTGGTTAAAACTTCTCAACCTGTAGGAAGGTCTCTCTCTCCATGCACTCTAATAGCATCCTTCAGCTTTATTTCAGGGAAGAAACTCAGCTGGAGACAGGAAAGTCCCCATCAGCCATGCCCATGAGACAGAAAATAAGCTGATTTCATTAGAGAAATGGCTTCTAATTCTGATTTTGGAATGTCGTGTTTCCTTTTCAGTGTATTTTTCTGCTTCTCCCTGAAGCAAAATTTCAGTCCAGGAACCATCCTATCCGAACAGAGACCACAGCTACTGATGACCAGCCCCAGTTTATGACTTCATCACTGAACTAGGCAAAATGAAAGCACAGGGAACCAGAGACTGGCCCTTGCCAGCCCACAAATACCTTGCAAGTAACATGGGACAAAGGGAGGTGAAATTGCAGAGCTCAGGGTCAAATTAACATTCGATAGAAAAACTCTCTCTCTGCCCTGGCATCAAAGGGCTGGGTTTTTGTTATTTTTACCTAGAACAGCAGGGAGGAAGCGAATGTCTTCATAAGGGAGAGGAGGTACTAACTACATGGAAAGGCTCTGCTACCAACAGCAGCACCTGGACACACATCCTGTCGATTTGAATCACACTGGACTCAATCTAACTGAATGATGGCCCTCATGGCTCCCAGCCAGCCAAGGCGACAGGCACACACATGGCAGGAAAGATGCCGATCAATTCCTTTGTCCCTTTCATTCTCCTCCTTCTTGTAAAAAAGGATCCAACACCAATTAATTCTTAGGACTTTAAAACTGAATGATCCAGTTGGTAACGTCTTCCCTACAGAATCAGAAGGTTGGAAGGGGTCCACACCACTCTCTTTATTTTGCAGGCCAAACCAAGCCAAGAGGTGCTACGTGGCTTGCTCAAAGTCACAGCAGCACAATCAGAATTAGAACTCATGACCCCAAGGTCCAGCTCAGTGCTCTTCCCAGGACCCTATCGGCACAAAAGTTTTTACGGGGCCCACTGTGTACCGCACACTGTGTGGCCTGAGGACTCTGATTAATAAGCCAGACAGACTTAAGCCTAAGAAGGACCATGGACCATGGACCAGCAGGGGCTGACCCCTGCCCTCCGGGAGCTTGCAATCCAGCTTGGGCTGACATTTCCCAGCAGTCCCCACTTTTGCTTACCCCTTCCACCACTGAACATCCAAAGTTGTAATCACATTGCTCCTGCCTGCAAGTCCTCACTTGTGGGTACCATAAAGCAGCTGCAAGGGGACAATAAGGGCCAGAGTCTAAGAGTCTAAAGTCACATGGTAGCAGAGCCAGGGCTGCAGAAAGCAGCCTGTCAGGGCTGGCTACCTGGGGTTCAACTCCAATGTTCTTATGGGTAAGCCTGCCCTGCACATACTGCTTTTGACTTATCGATATAGTGGCCATCCAATGTATCATCCACACCAGGATACTTGAGAGTGAATGGGACTGCCAACATACTAGGCGTAAAGCAGGGCTGTACCAGACAAGCCAGGGTAGGAGGTCACTCTACTTACAGAAAACTCCTCTGGCCTAGGGACCTAGGACAAGTGCAGAGGGGAGTCTGGGCGCACGGGACTCTGATTCAGCAAGGCTTTCTTTCGACCTGGGACTTCTCGCTGTTGGAACATGTCCCTAGAATGGTCAGCCTCTGGGAGGTGACTACAATCTTGATTTGTGATTCCCCTCCCGTCCGAGCCGAGTAACCACGGCTGTGCCACTTAAGAAGCAGAACTCAAGGGTTATGTAGCTTGTAACTCCCAGCTCTGACTCTGCCAGGAGATTGCAGACCCCCATGGCCGCTGTCCCCAGAGTGGTTCCCTGCACTTCTCACCTCTGTACGCTCTCCCCAGGGTACCCCTACGGGGACTGCTCACCCCGCTGATAATCCCAAGACTCTCTTTTTTTCCTCCACCACTACAATGTTTCTGAAGCATGAGAAATCGTGGAAAGCACTTTGAAGGAGAGGTGACCGTGGACCATGGTGGCGCAGAGGGGGAAACTGTCCTGCCCAGATATTCCTAAGAAGGCTTGTGTCTTCCTAAATATCCAGCACATGGTCTGACAAGCAGACATTTATTTATGGAGAAAATGAAACCGAATCGTCAACTGAGGCTATCTTAGAAATTCCAGAATGTAGCTTTAGATGTTCAGAGAGGTAATGGAGCAGAGTGACTGAGAACTTCTTAGGCTTATTAACCTAAGTTAGCTTTGCGACCTTTGTCATGTCTTTAAAACTCAGTGTTATCACACATAAAATGTGTCAATAGCGGTCCCTCCCTCACAAGGCTTTTAGGAAAATTAAATAAAATGTGCTTATAATGCTTTCAGAACGGCTCCTGCCACAAAGGAGGAATTTGGTGAATGTCAGCTCCTGAGGATGGGTTTTTTCTCATCCTGAACTTCCCAATGAAGAGATTACGGGGCATTGAGTTTTCTGGATTATGCATCCAAAGTCATTGGAAGTTTCCACAAAAGGGGGAAAGTTGTATTTTCTGCAATGACTAAAGAAGTATTTTGATTCCATTGCAGGGATCTCGGAAGCTTCTGGAACTCGTCAGATACCACATTGTCCCATTTACTCAGGTTGGCCCCACGTTCCTGCCCTATTTTTTCCTGCTTTCCACATATCTGACCTCCTCTTACATTCCATTATTAGAGTGCTAGAAAATCCGTGACAATTGTTCTTTATCTCTAGCTCTGGGCATACCCTTAGCAATGAATAATGAGCCGTTATCAGAGAAACCCTCAAAGCCACAAAACAGATGACATCAAACCTCCCATAATTTACTTCCTAGACTTCTGAGCTATTTTTTCCAATGAGAACTTTACAAAAGCAGGGCCCCATGCATTGCTCAAAATGTCTGTGTTGTTCTCTTCTCTTTGCAGCTTGAAGTGGGTACTCTCATTGTGACCCCACACATTAGGAGCCTGGCCAACCAGATCATACAGTTCAACACAACCAACAACGTAGGTGAAAATTCTACTGCCGTTGTCATGACTCACATGCATTTTTGCTCTGCTTATGATTGTTCACCAGGTTATCCTCCCTCTACCCTAACTCACAGGCTTACAATCCTGATGATTACTTCATTCATTCGTTATTTCTTGCATTTCATGATTTCATTTATTTGCTGAGCAACTGCAGATGTGAGACTGAATTAGATGCCCGGGATAAAGCAATGCAGAAGCCAGGGTTACATTCCAGCAAGGAAAACAGACTTTGAGCAGCTAATTAATGACTAGCTAATTATTTCATTGCAATTATAAGAAGTGCCATTATAATTATAATGAGAGTTTACAATAAGAGGAGGCTGGGCGTCTAGAGGTCCTCAGTAAGGTAGTGATGCTTTAGCCAAGTTTCAAAGGATGAGTACAGGGAACTTCAGCAGAGATGAGTAGAGGAGAGTTCCAGGCAGAACGGAGAACATGTGCAAAGGCCCTGTGGTGGGAGGGAACATGACTTACTTAAGAAACTCAGTGAAGGCAGCATTATTCAGCTAACTCCCTGGGCTAATATCAGCTAAAGTCTGACAATGCGCAGATTCTCTCTCCTGTTGATTCACTGGTGGTGGTGATGATGATGATGATGATGCATCTTTTCTGCATCTATTGAGTGCCCACTATGTGCCAGACACCATTCTGGGTCTTAAATGTAGACCAATGAGCAAATAGAGAGAAGTCCCTGGTTGCATGGAACTTTCATTCTAGTAAATAAGAAGATAGACAATAAACAAATTAAATAAGTAAAACACAGCATATATTAGAAGGTAGTAAGTGCTAAGGCAAACGAACAAAGAAGGGGGATATAAAGCAAGGAGGGGGCTGGCATTTTAGATAAAGTGCCCAAGAAATCCTCATGGAGAAGAAAACATCTGAGCAAAGGCCAGAAGGAAATGAAGACACAAGCAAGCAGCATGAATATCTGGGAAAAAGAGCATTCCAGAAAGAGGGAGCAAAGAAAGGCACAAAGAAGGGACCGTATGCCTGACCTGGCTGGGGAACAGCAAGGTCATCGTGGCTGGAACAGAGGGGATGAAGGAAGAGTGGTAAGAGGTCAAGGCAATGGGAGGGAGAAGGAGAAGTGGGATCAAGTCACGCATGGCCTAAGAACTCTCACTTTAAATGAGATGAGGAGCCATGGGGGATTTCACGCAGTGGGGAGACATGATCAGACGTCCATTCAGGGAGGCTAGTTAGAAGCTGATGGCAATAGCCCAGAGAATGATGGCGACTCAGACCAGGGTGGTAGCAGGGCTGTGGGATGAAGTGGTCACATTCTGAAGGCATTTCGAAAGAAGCCCCAGGAGAATCTGCTGATGGATTAGAGGAAGAAGTCTCCTGAGCTTCTGACTCGAGCCACCAGAAGGATGGAGTTGCATTTAATACCACAGGTGGAGCACAGGGGGGAAATTGGAGGTCAGAATTCTTTGCCAGTCTGTTCATTTTCTGCTCCCTCCCCTACACCATAAGCAGGGGCTTGTCTGGGGTTGTTACTGATGTATCCCCAGCGTCTACAGCAGAGCATAACACAGGGTCCATAAATGCATCTGAATGAACGGATCCCCGCTTCGCCAACAGAGAGGTAAAACAGGTCCCCCGCGGTCTCCTAGCAAATATACTACAGAGCTGGAATAGTTGTACCCCTTCCCAGCCCTGCACCTGCAAGGACCATTTCTGCAGAGACATCCTAGCCTGGTCTCAGTCAGGAATTCATTTAAGATCCGTCTTGCCCTGGGGCGCTTGGGGGGCTCAGTCAGTTAAGCTACGGCCTCTTGGTTTCAGCTCAGGCCATGATCTCTGGGTCCTGAGATTGAGCCCTTCATCATACCCCCCACTGAGCGTGGAGCCTGTTTGGGATTTTCTCTCCCTCTGTCCCCCATCCCTTGCTCTCTCTCTCTCTCTCTCTCTCTCTCTTATAAATAAATCAACCATTAAAAAAAAAAAAAAAGACCCATCTTTTCCTGTCATCCAGGCCCTTCCCAAAGCAACGGTCTGAGCAGTCACCAGCACACAGATCTGCCTGGGGATGGCTGGTGCCCCGCAGGACAGAACGAAAGACGTCATTGCTTCTTTCCAGGGACAGATTCTGGCAAATGACGTGGCCATAGAAGAGACCGAGGTCATCGCCAAAAACGGTCGAATCTACACCCTGACTGGCGTCCTCATCCCTCCCTCCATCGTGCCGATTCTGCCCCACCGATGCGACGAAAGCAAGAGAGAGATGAAATTGGTAAGGAAACTAGGAAGATAAAGAGGGGCCCCTGAAAAGCCCCACGGGGCAGGCATCATCCTTCCCTCTCACGCTTCTGAGGAAGCTCACAAGGAAAGCCTCACCCCAGGAGCCTCATTCCAGACGGGCTTCTGTCTCCACGAAGAGGCAGGCGGGCCTGAGGTCCTAGCTCATAAACTGTGACTGAAGGCTCCTCGGGGGAATGTTCCACCATGATCGATGCCTCCCAGCTCTACTGGCTCTTTAGAGCTGCTGTACCAACTTAGCACAAACTAAGAGGCTCAAAGCAGCAGAAGTGCATTCTCTCACAGTTCTGGAACGCCGTGGTCTGAAATCCAGGGGTTAGCAGGGCCGTGCTCCCTCTGAAGGCTCTGGGAGGGGGGGATCCTTCCTCGCCTCTTCCAGCTTCTGATGCCTCCCAGCAATCCTTGGCATTCCTCGGCTGCGTTAGTCCAATCTCTGCCTCTGTCTGTACATGGCTTTCTTCCCTGTGTGGGTCACTGTGTGTGTCCCTCTCACTTCTGTTAAGGACACCAGTCATTAGACTCAGAACCCCCCCCCAATCTAGTGTGACTTCATCTTAACTAATTACATTTGCAAAGACTTACTCAAGGGGACATGAATTTGGTGGGGAACACTAGTCAGCCCTCTACACCAGAAGTCGGGTCAGTCCCTGCCTGTGTCACCTGGGACCACCTTGCTCCAAGCCCATAGCTTTTCTCCAAGGAACTTAAAAAAGAATTTCTTCTCAGGTTGGGTGCTCTGGCCTCACCAATCAACCATCTTTCTGTATTTCTTTTCAAATACCAAACTTTCTGTTTGCCTGTGAGCTTGTGTACCCTCTAATGGCTTTCCTGTTTCCATAGCAACCTACTTGGCTGAGCTGGCTTTATTCAAAGCACCCCAAATTTCAACACCGCTGTATATGTGATCTTTCGGTTCCCATGGAAACCATACCCCCAAAGTTGGTGCAATAATAGGTCTGGGTCTTTCTTTTCAGGACACTGGAATAATACTTCGATGATTGTTCTCAAAATATCCTTGGAATATGGGCACTGAGCAAGGAATAATGGGCTCATTTTATAGGTTTTATTTACTGATCCCTCTTCTGATCATGAAGGCTGGAAATAGCTGGTTGGTCACCTGGTACAGGGTTATGGCTGGTTCTTCTGATATGTTTTAGGGTATTGGCCAGGTACCCATCCTCCATGCCAGTCATATGCCCTCTGGAGGATTTGATTCCATTCTGAGGACCCCTTTTTAAGAGAGGCAGAAACTCAGTCACTTTCCCAGCCAGTCCCTGGCAGCGATTTATGTTTGGTTCATTCTTTGAAAAAACAGTTTTGGCAGGTACACCACCTGGCTTGGGCTGGGTTGAAGATCAGAACAGGCCAGATGAGAACAGTCTCACCTCCTATTCCAAAGGTGAAAGATTTTGTAAAATAGGACCTCTGCCAAAAAGACTCAATAGGGGTTTAAGTATTGACTTTAGAGCTTCTCCATCCCAAGCAGCCACCATTCAAGTCCAAGGAAGGAAGTCTGTGGAGGGGCAAGGGCAGTGCTGACTGCCTGCTTGTGGCAGGGTTGCTCTGTTCCAGGTTGCTCAAAAGCTTGTTCTCCAAATTCCCAAAGAAAAGAATCTAGATGTGGGTTTGAGCCACAACCCAAAGGATTTTGGTTTAATAGAGAATTGAGCTTCCCAACACCTGTCTTGGGATAGAGTCTTCTTTTACTATTTTCTCTGGGTTTAAAGTCAAATCTATCAGCTCTACATGGTTTAGGATGGTTTTGATTACGTCTGTTAAAAGTACAAATGCCGGGGCGCCCGGGGGCTCAGTCGGTTAAACCTCTACCTTTGGATCAGGTCATGATCTCAGGGTCCTGGGATCAAGCCCCGCATTGGGCTCCCTGCTCAGCGGGGAGTCTGTTTCTCCCTCTTCCTGTCCCACTGTTTGTGCTTTCTCTTGCTCTGTCTCACTCTCTCAAATAAATAAATAAAATCTTAAGAAAAAAAAAAAAGAGAGTACAAATGCATTATCTGCAAAGTGTTTAGGGCCAGCACAGAGTAGGAGCGGCGGGCCTGTCTAGAAGTCTCAGTTTTCACCAGCCTGAACCCACAGCTGCCTTTAGTCTTGTATGTTTGGATTTTAGAGGTTTAATTAACAATTCTCTGTACTAGTCGGGGTTCCCGCAGGAAACAGAAGTTACCCCAATGGTTCAGATGAAGAGACTTTAATGAAGACGCTACTACAGAGGGGTGGGCAGGGCTAAGGAGACAATCGAGTTATGCTGGGGCATCCAAGGAGAAGGAATGGCAGGAAACCATTACCACCCAGGACCAAAGAGGTGAGGAAGGGAGGGCTAGGAGGTGCCCGAACCCAGTGAGAGCTGGAAGGGTGGAAGAAGTGACATCCGTCAGGAGCTATAGTGACGGTTATTGCCAAGCAGAAAGGCAAGGAAGAAATACCTCGATCTTGCCTGCCTCCTACCAATATCCTGCTGGCAACTCACATTGGCCAAGACTAATAAGACGCTGGTAGAGGAGGCTGAGAGACCACTCTTCGAGGTCTACCTGCTGGAGCACAGAGCCCAAAGGAAAAGCTCAGAAAACTGATCTGGAGAGATTTGGAGGCACTCACCCCTCTCCTTCCTCTTGAATTCAAATGAAGCAAAAAGCCCGGGGGACTGAAAGGCAGAGATTCAATGCTCAGCTTCGCTGCTGCTCACCTAATTGGAGAACAAGGCCGTCGTGTGTGGCCACTGCTAATGCGTCATCTCTGGCGCAGGTGGACAACGGCAATGCTTCCTCGGGGACAGGTGCCTCTACATGGCAGACAGGCCATCAGAAGCCTCAGGCCGGTGGACAGTCGATCTGACCCTGAAAGAGGAAGAGGAGGGGGCTGCTCCAAGCAAGCTAGTTCCCCCTCCCAAAGGTCTGGCCGCGGCACTGACTTCCCTCCTTCTCTCTGGGGAGGCGTCAGTAGGGAGTGGAGAGGGAGGCCAGGAGTGGTCCTCGTGGACCCTATTTCAGAAAGAAGCCTGAGGCCAGATGGGGTGGTCCCCTGCTCCCTCTTCCAAGGATGCCTGTACTGATCCTTGTCTTTCCTTCCAGGGCACCTGTGTGAGCTGTTCTCTGGTGTATTGGAGCAAATGTCCTGCTAACTCTGAGCCCACAGTGAGTGTGACGGCTTCATGAAACCACACCTCACCCAAGCGACCCCACCGGTGTTGCTTCTCATCCTTTCTACCTTTCCTCTTAATTAAGAAGAATTAATTGAGAATTAATGAACTGAGAATTAAATGAACATTATGCAGATTAACAAGAGAAAAGTTCACAGATTTTATGTGTACACAGGGGCACCCATAGGAAAGCGAAGACCCAAAGAAATGGCAAAATGCAAATGTTTATGTGGTAGGTTAAATAAAGGGAGGCAATTGCGGGAAAGTCACTGAAATGTACAGGGAGGCTAGAGGAATTTCAGAATTATTTTAACAAGGTCCATTTGTGCAGCTTTTTCTCTGCTTCGGCTTCCTGTCTCTGGTGACAAGAGGTCTCTTTTGTCCTGGTACGGGGAGGGCGTCTTTCACAGGGGAGCTTTATCCCCTGCTTTCAGAAATGAAAGGGGTAAGTCAAGAGTGCCCCTTTTGTATCTGCTGTTTTTCAAGTGTGACTTGAGCTCAAAGCAATCCTTAGGCCAAAGCGGCCAAGCTGGGGCTGGCATATTCTGCCACACTTTACTCCTGTTTGGTCTTCCCAAGAATTTTTCTAGATAGAAATACAAGGACTATCATGAGAATGACATTAGGACCATCAAACCCTTTTCAAGTTGGACTGAATTCTGCACACATCTATTGAGAGCTGGTTCCCAGGGCATAGAGATGAATGAGACATAGTTTTGTTTTGTTTTCGTTTTTGTGTTGAGAAGCTGTAGTCTAACAAGGAAAACAGATCATTCTACAACAATCCAGAATTCATATGCCAAGTGCTCTATGGATGACAAAAGCAAAATGCTCCAAGGTAAATGATGATAGAAATCTCTGCCTATAATTTTGTCCTAAAAAAGAGCATCCCAACCCGAAGTATCATTCAACACTAGAATAGGTCACTAAGGAAGGAGATGAGCTCTTTAACAGAATCCTACTGAGAAGCATTTAATAAAGCAAAACATGAACATTAAATTGGCACAGGTGCGTAGATAGTTAATTTGCTCAGTGAAGCCATCACCGCTGAGTCCTACAGGATATTGTCAATCAGGGAATATGGAGAGGGAGGAGAAGAGAGGAAATCATGCTGACCAGCATCAGAGTGGCTGCTGTGTGCCACCGTTCAAAATGCTTTCAGAGCACACCTACGAGGTAGGTATATTACCATCACAGCCATCGTGTGATCTGGGAACGAAGGTAAGGAAACAGAAGACACTTCGTACAAGGTCACACGGCTAATACTTGGCAGAACCATGATCCTATATCCCTGAGCCCAAGTAAGGAAAAGAAGGAGAGAAAGAGAGCAGAATTAAATACATGGGTTAGAACCAAAAAAGCCCCAAAACTTCCCTTCCCAGGCTCCCGTGATCTATACTTACTTAATTATCCTGAGAGCTGGTAAGAGGACTGAATATTCCTTCCTCAGTGACCTCAGAATGCCTTTACACAGCTCAGATTTGAGGATTTTACAGCCCATGAAGTTCTCAACGCTACCTTCTTGAGCAAGAGCCTAAGACGAAGATGTGCCTCCACATCAACGTTTACCTCGCATAAAATTAGAGCCAGGGACGAAAGGCTTAGGATAAAACCTGAGATCAGCATTATTGTCCCATTTCACAGATGAGGCAGCTGAGGCTCACAGAGACTATATATCTTGCCTGTGATATCCTAAAGCTAGTAAGTGGTAAGACCCATTCTCTGGACCTGTCCCTCACTAGCAGAGCTCTTGAGGAAAAAATCATTTACCTGTCGGGACCTCCGTTCCCTCATCTACAAAAGAGGGATGAAAAATGTCCACACCGAGTTGAAGATTGATGACCTTGTACGTGCAGTGTGTCTGCCCCTAGTGAGTTCTTGATAAATGGCAGCTCTAGATAATGACAATTGGGCAGCAGGGGTTTGAGAATGGAAGGTTGCATTTAAGTCTTTCCCCCACGCACACACATACACGCCACTCCCAAGAGAAAAACTCAGACCATCCCTATTTTGTTTGGTGGATCTTTCTACAAACTAGAAAGAGTCTCTACCGGCTCCAAAAGTTCTCTGTAGAAGGAGCTTGGGGACGGTTATTGCCTGGAAGAGGGGCCTGAGCCACACCCAGGATGAACAGGAAAGTGTTCCCCTGGCAATGTCTGCTATGGCAGGAGAGGGGAGGTGAAGATAAATGTGCCCCGATTTGTGCCAATCCCGGCCTGTGTTCTACCAACAAGGAAAGAAGGTGACTGGAGCTCTGACCGGGAGCCACATGAGCTGGAGAGCTCTGGTGCTCTTTCCTGACGTCGAGGGGAAATGGAAATAGGCTGTCGAGTGTATAAAGCAAGCAATGCCCAGAGGACCTCAAAATGCAGGCTCAATGCATTTTTCCCGTTGGCTTTCTTCCAGACACTCTTCACACACAGATGTGTCTACACTGGCAGAGTAAGGAGCCTAAAGAGCGGCTGTGCCCGATACTGCAATGCCACCGTGGAGGTGAGGCCGGCAAGCCAGGCAGCTCCAGGGCCACACTCCTGGGCCTCAGTGTCTGTGAGGTCACAGGGTGCCAGTGGGGCCTGGGCAATGCCTTCCTGCAGGGGAATGGCAGGGTGAACTCTCTCCGCGGGGCCCAGGTCACCCCCTTCCCTGCATCCATCCCTCCCATGGTTCCCTCTCACTCTTAATGGTGAGCCCACACTCGACGCTCCCCCCGAAGGAC
The DNA here is from genome assembly GCF_017311325.1 of Ursus maritimus. Taxonomy (NCBI): domain Eukaryota; kingdom Metazoa; phylum Chordata; class Mammalia; order Carnivora; family Ursidae; genus Ursus; species Ursus maritimus. The sequence continues at coordinate 39,020,297 of NW_024424564.1, forward strand.
CAGCCACTGCCTTGTGTCCGACCTGCCTCTTACCCTCTTTCTGACCCCAGAGTGTGCACGCTGGCCACTCCCTCCCTTGGAGCACTTTTCCAGATTCTCCTGGGGCTGATCCATCATTCAAGTGTTTAACTCTCACCACCCCCTCACCCTGCCATCACCACCCAGTTCACAGTGGCCTCCCCAGGCTCCTCCCACCTTGGCCCCCACCTGCTACCACTTCCTTACAGTATTTTGTCTTCCCAGCACGTACAGGTCCCTTTTTTTCCATTGATTGTCTCTTCCTGACTACACAGAGGTTGGGCTCCATGAGTGCAAGCCTTCGTGTCTTGTTCTCTCAGTGCCAGAGCTGGCTTGGCACCCATAGTCAGCCCTCGGTACACGTGTGGTGAGCAGATGGCCGAGCACCAGCCACGCCATCACCTGCAGAAGAAGTCGAGCCCATAAGGGGGAGCTAATGCTGTTTATTACAATAATGGAAATTAAAATGTTATTCCTTTGAGGAATTGGCACTCTGCTTGCGGTTTTAAAAGGCAACACGTGTTTTGTTTCTCAGATACCGAAGTGCTGCAAAGGTTTCTACGGGCCTGACTGCAACCAGTGTCCAGGAGGCTTCTCGAATCCGTGTTCGGGGAACGGCCAGGTGATATAAACCGTTTCATGAATGCTGAGCTTGGCCTGTCCTAAGTCAAGTGGAAAAGTAATTTTTAAAACCACTAAACCAAGAAGTGTTACAGTGCCAGTCACTCTTCCCAGAAAGTAAGAGAAACAGATCAGTTGCAGATCAGAATAGAAGGTATCTCTAGCAGAAGGAATTGGGGCCAGGGATGGATGGTGGCAGGGGTGGGGGTGGGGAGTCTGGGAGTGTGCCAATCGCTGCTTTCCTGCAGCTGACCACTTGACCTTGGATAACTGAAGGAGTCTCCCTCTAACCCCACTTTCCTCCTCTGGGAGGAGAGCAGAGTCCCCTGCTTTGATCTCCAAGATTTCTTTCAGGATGAAGATTACTTTACTTAAAAAATAAAAAAGGCACTGCCCAGTGATTGCTTTTTTTAGCCCACCTCCAAAACCTAGTAAAACGTAAAGGCCCAAACTTAACTCCTCCAGCTTAGAGGCCAGAGCTCAACAAACAAAGGTAAAAGTAGCCATGGTTCACATGGGAAATTACAGATCTGTACATTTCAGAAACACATCTAAAATATGCCCCTCTTGAGGGGAAGGAAAAACTGCAACGACGGGTGGGCTGAGGTGAGGCAAGAACAGGGTGAAGTGGGTACGAATTAGCGACCACAGCCCGTGCCAGGAGGTCACCAGCGCCTACTCTGGTGCACAGTGACCATTGCAAAGCCAACCTTGAAACGGCGGAAATGGGGAGGTGGAAGGCGGAAAGTCTCACGCTGCAGGGGGAGATGCGACGGGGCGGGGGGAGACACTGCTGTCTGAAGTCACAAAGCTGAGCGAGCGAGCCCCTGGAGAGAACGGCCAGCCTTCATTCTGAAGGTCGGTGGCTGGTCACACCATCCCTCAAGCATTGTTTGCAGATTCCGGTTCACCAATGACTTCCCGTAAAGTTTGAAACCCCGACTCAGAACCCCAAGCTTGTCACTGTTTGAAGCACCCTACCTGATACCAACAGGACTCCCCTTTCGACGAGGAGTCCCAAAGAGCCACGTCTAGCAGATAGAATCTGACTTCAGAGAAGTCAGGCCATGACACAAAGGCATCTGGGACTTCTTTACAGAGGGGCGTGGTCCTAAATGCCCTCCGGGCCTGTCTTTGCTTGCAGTGTGCGGACGGCCTCGACGGCAATGGGACGTGCATTTGCCAAGATGGCTTCCATGGCTCCCAGTGTCAGTTCTGCTCCGATCCCAATAAATACGGACCTCGGTGTGACAAAGGTAAGTGGCACTTCAGCAGCTTCCTCCTGCTCCTCAGCCGGGATCCCCGCAGCACTGCAGCGAGGCCGTAGTGCAAGCCTAGTGCTGTGTGCCCCTTTGCTTGGCGTCTACCCGCATCCCAGGGCATTTCTCAAGCATGTGGCTCTCAAGCTGCAGCCCACACCAGACTGCGGGGCCCCACCACAGAGTTTCTGGGGCAGCAGGCCTGGGGTGATATTGGAGAACTTGCGATTCTAACCAGTTCCCTGAGTGCACCAACACTGTGGCCCAAAGGACCACAGTTTGAAAACCAGTCTCTTAAGGTTTCCCCACAAACCTGAAGTGACCATGGGCTCAATAGCAACACACAGACTCACTCTCTACACTTCCAGCAATCCCCTTCTCTCTGCTCCCCCCTCTGCAAAATGTGTGACCTTGGGCAAGTGACTTCCCTCTCTTAGACCTCGGTTTCCTCATCTATAAAGTGGGGATAATATTAATAATTACCTCATAATGTTAGTGCAAGTTACAAATGGAAAGCACTTGCCTTGGAACAATGCCTGGCACCTAGAATGTAATACAAATACCCTAGCTCTTATTATTATGTGTGATTGTTGTTACTGTTGCCATTATTCTAAGTTCAGTGACATAAATGTCAGGAAGCTCGGAGAACAAGCAGAAAGTTCCACAACACTAGGCATTAAAAAAAAACGCAGTTATTTGATCTTAGAAAATGCATTATGCCTTTTAAAATTACAACATGTGTATATTTAAGTAGATAGATACATAAATATATAGAAATAAATATAGATGTATATTTCTACACTAAGATTAGAACTTGAAAGAAAAAAATGAATAGATCAGAGCTGGCCATGAAATCAGGCCAAGCTGAAGTTAAATCCCCGTTCTGCAACTGACAGGCTGTATGACCTTAGAAGTCTCACTGAGTCTTAATTTCCCCGTCTATAAAATGAAGATAATAATAGTACCCATGTCATGGGGTTTTGATGAAGTTAGACCATAATTTAGGGCCATAGCACAGAGCTGTACCTAGCAAGAAATCAGTAGATGAAGCAAGCCATTCTTACTACTGTCACTACTAACTCCATTCACTGGTTACAAGGCACCCAGCCCTTCCCCCCTCTCATCTGGTCTGATCTTCACAAGCACCTCTCAGGATGGACAGGAATCTGGACAGGGTCATGGGGGCTGACCCTACTCTACCATTCTTTGTGCCGAACAAGGTTTCTGAGAAACAAAAATACAATTTTCTTCCACAGCCTGCCAACGTTGGCATTTTTATGAGGCCAACGGGGCAGGGTGCTGAGGCCAGGGGAAGCCATGGAGGTTTCCGCTCCAACGCCTCTCATCCCGGTCTGCGGCTGCCCACCATCCCATGCAGGAGAGCCTCCTCGTCCTTCTGGGCCCCTGTCCCTGGCAGATGAAGTCCTGATTTGCTTGAAAGTTTATGAAAAGTCTTTTGTTTTAAATCCAGCCATACTTTTCCAGCCCGCTCACTGAGTCTCTCTCTCCGTCCTGGATGTTGGCGGCAAGTACCCACACGAATTCCTCTCCTATCGCCCTCCTGGGGCAAAAACCACAGAAGCCTTCCTTTCTGATCAGAGCCAAGCCCCCAAATCCTTGCCACCTGCCTTTAAGAAATTTTGCATCCTTCTTTCCACTCCCGCGTGCATAGGAGCCTGAGTCTGAAGCACACATTGCAACTTGAAACACCTATCATTGAAAGCAAAGTAAACCGTTCAAGTTTAAAATGATCACAGGCATGCGGAAACACCGACTGACACCCTGACCTATGGTGTTTGCACGTGGGCACTAACAGACACGGAATTTGAAGGCCTAGGTTCCAGTCCCTGTTTGAAAACTTAGCAGCAAGTTAGGCAATGTGCATCACCTCTCTGGGCCTCAGTTTGCTCATCTGGAAATGGAGATGATAAGAGTACCTACCCTCTGAGGCCGGTGGCTGTTTATGAGATGGTACAGTTAAAGGCCGGCTCGATGCCTAGAACAAGGCCAGTGCACAGATACTGGCTGTCAGTTAACGGTGGTTTGCTGTGATAGAGAGTAAAGAACAAGTTGTGTAAGCCCCATGTCAGAGGCCATGCCGGAGTGAGAAACCGCCTCTACTGATTCCAGAAAGTTGAGAAATTTCCAGACTAAGCTCTCCAACCATAAAGTAAATGAAGACTGAGCTCCTTGGCATCTTTCACACACACACACACACCCCACACACAGACATGCAAAGCACTTCTGAAACCGACTTCTTCCCATCCTTGATGGGACAGTCAAGCTCACCAAGCACTGTCGTGGGTACATGGAGAGACACCTGAGAAGCAAAGACACAGCTTCCAGAGCCTTCCCCCGGCTCAGCCCTAGGTTCTGCTCTGATGGGCACGAGGGGGGGGGCGCTGAGGGGAGGTGGTCCCTCTCCTCCATGACCCATGTGCCCTATTGCTACGCCTGTCCCCCAACCCCCAAATGTCCCTCTTCCTTGTCTTCCAGAATGTCTGTGCATTTATGGAACGTGCGATAACAGGATCGACAGTGACGGGGCCTGCCTGGCCGGCACGTGCAGAGAAGGCTCTGCGGGGAGGTTCTGCCACAAGCAGACCTCCACCTGTGGGCCCTACATGCACTTCTGTCACATCCATGCCACCTGTGAATACAGCAATGGGACGGCAAGGTAGGCCTGTAGGGCACCACCCTTAACACCCCACGGCCACTCTGCCTCCTGTAGATAGACCCAGCCCATATCTCAACTCTTTGCAAACAAAGGCCTGTTATCTCCAGCTGCCAATGTGGCTTTTGTGGAGAAAACCTCAGACTGAGCTGGGTTCAAATTGCAGCACTCCCTGCTTTGAAACTTACCAGCTGTGTGACCTTGGGCAAGTTACTTAACCTCTCCGAGTTTCACTTTCCTCGTCAGGACAATAAGGATGATGCTGCCTACAGAGCAGGGCAGTTGTGGAGATTATAAAAACTCGATGTAAAAGCACTCAGTGCCAAGGGTGCCTGGGTGGCTCAGTTGGTTAAGTGCCTGACTCTTGATTTTGGCTCAGGTCATGATCTCAGGGTCCTGGGATCGAGCCCCAAGTCAGGCTCCATGCTCAGTGGCAAGTCTGCCTGATATGCTCTCTCTCTCCCCCTCTGCCCCTCCCCTCACTCAATCTGTCCCTCTCTCTCAAATAAATAAATCTTTTTTTTTTTTCAAAGCACCCAGCCCCAGAGCTAACACATCATGGTGCTCAGTCACGGAAACTATAATTATTATCACTACTCATGTGAAGAAACGAAAATGTAATCCATCCCTTTCCAACCCTTTATAAAAAGCCTTTATTTCTTAGGGCCATTAATAATAACTCCCCTGTTAAAGGCATCTTACAGGAAATTAGCTCTTGGTCATTAGATCACCATTTGTTTCCTTAATAGTGTCTAATATATGCACTGGGCTTGGAGATGGGGGAGGGGGAATGTCAGAGGAAGTTTTCCTCTCTGGAAACATCTCTGGTTCAAAGGCATGTACCCACCTGAAAAATAACCTGGGAAATGCAGAGAATGGCTGATAATCTTGGCCTCAGTTTTACATTAATTTGCAATTGCACAGTTACTTACTTCCCTGTTTACAGTCTGTCTCCCCCACGAGACGGTCAGCAGCATGGGCCCAGAGACTGTCTCTTCTCCTCCACCGTAGTACGACAGAAATGCATCTGCCTCGGGAGTGAGGACCTACATCCGTGCATAAGGCAAAAATCACAAGTTCTCAAAACTGTCCTTAAAACCTCTGGAAACCCTCACAAAGGGCTATCGACATGGGTCTGTATACACTACATCAACGTAGGGAAATCACAGTGTGGAACAGAGCAATCTACTTTTTCATGGGGGCACCACATAAAGTATTTTGTTCCTCATGGAGCCTTGCTACATGAAAAATGATTCTATTTAAATTCTTGTGAGGCACCCATGACTGAATTTGCAGCAAATGATGTGGGATGTGATGGAACCACAGGGGATGCAGCGCCTCTCACGAGGGAGTCACTGGATAGTGGTAGGCCAGATGAATGCACCAACGGCCCATTTGATAAAGTATCATGGTGGAATATTTTGGGAGGAGTGTCTCAAAGGGTAAGGAGTCAGAAAACTATGTCAGCTCATGGAATCACACACTTGAGAGTGTGGTGCTCCCAAAAGAGAAAGTCTGAGGGACCAGAGAAGGGAGAGAGGGGAGGTCTCACCTGATCATCATTTGTAAATACTTTACAAACTCCTAGAAGAGGGGCGCCAGGGTGGCTCAGTCCGTTAAGTGCCTGACTCTTGGCTTTGGCTCAGGTCATGATCTCAGGGTCGTGAGATCGAGCCCCACATCGGGCTCTGCGCTCAGCGGGCAGTCTAGCTGAGATTCTCTCTCCTTCTCCCTCTGCTCCTCCTCTCTGTGCGCTCTCTCTCTCAAATAAATAAAATTAAAAAAAAAAAACTGTCTCGTAGAAGAGACGGTAGTTGTTCTCTGCAGAACCACAGATAACAGCTAGAGGCAGATTCCAGCGCCATCAAAGCAGCAACGCCCCCGGATGTCCGGCCTCGCCAGGCGCAAGCGCACTCACGCAGGCTAAATGCTCCACGTGCTTTAATTTCCCTCGCTAATCTTCGCAGCTTTATGAGGGAGATGTCAGACTCATTTTCCAGACGGGGAAACAAAGTCTCCCAGAGATTAAGAGACTCAGACTCATCCAGGGTCATAGGACTGCAAAGAGGTGGGGCCTGGATTCCCACCCAGGCATGTCTGACTGCAGACGCCCCAAGTGCCTGGGACCACCCTGGTACACTGGCTCCACCCACAAGGGCAAAGTGTCACATGTCTGGCCAGGAGCCGGTTCACCCCGGGCTGGCCGGGCTTTTCCTGGGGGGGTGCGGCTTACATTTCTGATTCTGTGCTGATTTTGCGCACGTGCTCTTCGTTGCAGCTGTGTTTGCAAAGCAGGATACGAAGGGGACGGAAACCTCTGTTCAGAAACGGACCCTTGCGCGGGAACCACGCCGGGGGGCTGCAGCCGAAACGTGAGTGTTGCTCTTTATTTCCAGGCTGCCTGGTTTCTTAGGAAATCCTGAGGGAAGGCCTTGCAAAAAGCGGTGTCTGAAGGCTTTTTCTTGCATGAAGCACATCTGCTGGAACCTCGAGTTTTAAAGATGATGCCCGCGCCTTCTGTGAGCCTCCACTTCCTAAGTCCGCATGCGCAGGGCGTGTCCCAGCACCACAGGAGCGGGGGTCTTTGGGCCCTTAAAAACACAGCCTGAGAATCAGATATTGCAGATTATTAGTAAAAAACCAGTGATTCAAATGTTAGAGCTTACAAGAAACTTGAATGTCCATGATCTCATTTGCTTTCCCTACCCCACCCCCAACCCAATAAAGAATATGCTTATCCCCATTGTACTGATAAAGAAACTGAGGCTTGGGGACGCTAAGTCGACTTGCCCTAAGTTCTGTTACTGGGGCTAGCCCAGGGGTATAGCCCAAACCCACCGCTGCTTTTGAATATCCCCACCACCACGGGGCCCTCCTCACCTCCATTCCCTATGCACAGTTTACTAACTGGTCTCCCTGCTTCTTCGTCGGCCCACCCTGTACATTCATTGTCCACCCACAGCCAGAGGGACTTGAAGCAGGTCGGATCATGTTTCTCCCATGCCAAAACCCCTTCAGTAGCTCCTCCTGCTCGGCTCGGAGGGTGAAATCAGACAGGAATGCCTTGCCGCGCCTCACCAGGCACCCCTGGGGCTGGTCCCGCCCTCTGGACAGCCTGCCTGGCACCTCCTTCCTCTCCTGCTGTCCTTCAGCTTCCCGGGCTGCTGGTCCCCAGAGGCCTGGAGTTGCTACAGTGGTTAGGAGCTGACAAACCGAGGGCGTCGGAGGGGAGGGGGTTGGGGGAATGGGATAGGCTGGTGATGGGTATTAAGGAGGGCACGTATCGCATGGTGCACTGGGTGTTATACGCAAGTAATGAATCATGGAACTTTACATCAAAAACTAGGGGTGTACTGTATGGTGACTAACATAATATCATAAAAAATATTAATTAAAAAAACGGAGCTGGCACTTCAGCATTCTAGAGACGGAGTTCCTGAAGTTTTGTAGCTGTGTGACCTTAGGCAAGTTACTTAACCTCCTCTCAGCCTAGCTTCCTCATCTGTAAAGCACGTAATGACAGGACCTTCCTCAAGCTGATGGCTTATACCAGCAAAACATTAAGAACAGTCCCCGGCTCCAGAAATGACAGCAATGTGCCTGGGGCCAGCCCCTAGCTGGCCCACAAGAAGCAATTCTGTTCTTTAAATCGTCTCCTGTTTCCTCTCGGTGCAAATGTGCATTTTAATCATTTCTATCGCACTCCAGGCAAACACGCGTTTCTAGAAGGCACCTTCTCTTTTTGCTTTGGGAATCACGTGGCTGGACTGAGGTATCAGAGATCCGCTGCTTCTTTCCCCCCTGCAGGCGGAGTGCATCAGAACTGGCGTGGGGACCCACACGTGCGTGTGCCAGCAGGGATGGACTGGGGACGGCAGAGACTGCTCGGAGATCAACAACTGCCTGCTGCCCGGCACTGGCGGCTGCCACGCTAACGCGACGTGTTTGTATGTGGGCCCCGGGCAGGTAGGTGGGGCGACGTAGAGAGCAAAGAGGAACAGGACTCCGGCAGTGGCTCTTCCCCGCTGCACACGGCAGTACTTTGTCCAGAACTTACTGCAGCCTTTTAATCATTTGTGGTAGTGAGAAGGGGTTGTCACAACAAACCTGTGATGTGGGTACTATTTTTTTTCACCTTTTGACACTCTTCACCCCTTTAGCCCACCCCCACCCCCACCCAGCCTCTGGCAACCACCAATCTGTTCTCTTTATCTATGTGCTTGGTCTCGGTTTTTGGTGTTTGGGTTGTTTGTTGGTGTTTGTTTTTTAAAGATTCTGTATATAACTGAGATCGTATGGTATTTGTCTTTCTCTGTCTGACTTATTGCACTTAGCATAATTCCCTCCATGTCCATCTATGCTGTTGCAAATGGCAGGATCTCAATCTTTTTTATGGTTGAGTAATATTCCATTATATATATCACCTCTTCTTTATCCATTCATTTCTCAGTGGACACCTGGGTTGCTTCCATATCTTGGCTATTATAAATAATGCTGCAATGAGCATGGGAGTGCAGATATCTTTTCAAATTTGGATAAATACTCAGAAATGAAATTGCTTGAAGGTATGGTAGTTCTATTTTTAATTTTGTGAGGAACCACCACACTGGTTTCCACAGTGGCTGCACCAATTGACATTCCCACCAATAGTGCATGAGTTTCCTTTTCTCCACATCCTCACCAACACTTGTCATTTCTTGTCGTGTTGATAATAAGCATTCTGACAGGTGTGAGGTGATATCTCGTTGTGGTTTTGATTTGCATTTCCCCGAGGATGAATGATGTCGAGCATCTTTTCATGTACCTGTTGGCCATCTGTGTATCTTCTTTGGAAAACTGTCTATTCAGATCTTCTGCCCATTTTTTAGAAGGATTGTTTGTTGTTTGGTTATTGCATTGCATGAGTTCTTCATATATTTTGATATTAACCATTTACTAGATATATAATTTGCAAATATCTTCTCCTATTCAGTAGGTTGCCTTTTCATTATGTTGATGGGTTCCTTAGCTATGCAGAATCTTTTTAGTTAGATGTGGCCCCATGTGTTTATTTTTGCTTTTGTTGCCATATAGGTTACTAGCATTATTCCCATCTTACAAAAGAGAAAATTGAGGCACAGAGAAGCTAAGTAATTTGCTCACATTGCACAGAAAACAAATCATGTTGTGAGATTTACACCCAGACAGTCTGGCTCCAGAGCCCCCTCTTAGCCACCTGACCACACTTTGTATTTCTGTAGCACTCTACAGTCGGTGATCACTTTCACTTAACTTCACGTAAGGGAGACTGAGGCAGAGAAAGCTACTGCTCGGGAACCAGTCCACACTGGGGAGGTGACGACGACTCTACTGCCGTCTTATGTCTCACCATGCACTTGGCAAACAATTGCATTTGTTTTTTGACTCACCTAAACTGCTAGATTGCATTTGAGAAAGACAAAATATGTCCTGGTCTCTGTATTAGTTTGCTAAGGCTTCCATAACAAAGTGTCACTAATTGGGTGGCATAGAACAACAAAACTGTATTGTCTCACAGTTCTGGAAGCTAGAGGTCCAAGATCGAGGTGTGGGCAGGTTTGGTTCCTTCGAAGAGCTTGAAGAAGAATCTATCCCATGCCTGTCTCCGAGCCCTGGGTGGTCTGCAGGCAATCTCTGGCATTCCTCAACTTTTCCACACATCATCCTGATCTCTGCCTTTGTGTTCACAGGGCATTCTCCCTGTGCGCAGGCCTGTGTCCAAATCCCCCCTTTTCATGAGAACACCAGTCGTATTGGATTGGGGACCCACCCTTCTCCAGCGTGACCACATCTTAACTTATTACATAATAATAATCTTATTTCCAAGTAAGGTGACATTCTGAGGCTCCTGGTGTCAACATTTCAACATATGAATTGGGACTGGTCGGGACCCAGTTCAACCCATAATAGTGTCTATCCCCTCTCTGCTCTTTCATTCTGTGGATAAAGGCATCCTGATGTGGGAGATGGAGGAAGAGAAAGGTTTAAGAAATAAAATAGACTATATCTAGGATAGCCCTCAGTAGTTACTAGTTGGCTGGAGAACTTTTAGATATTCCAAGTAGGTACAAATCTTAATTACCATGAATATTTATGTAAAAAGACAAACCATGTTTGGCTCAATATGTCAGGGTTGGGGGTGCGGGGATGTGCTATCCCAATACCAAGTGGAGAGGATTAAATACCCATGTTCATAAGGTCTCGCCCTGCTGCATAAACGTGTATACAGGTGCTTCTGTATACATATGTCTGCATCTAAGATACACACATTTACCAGCGCCTGGGTGCCTCAGTCAGTTAAGTGTCTGACCTTTGGCTCAGGTCATGACCCCAAGATCCCCTCCCCCTTCTCGTGCTCACTCTCTCTCTCTCTTTCAAATAAATAAATAAAATCCTTTAAAAAAAAAGATACACACATTGACCTTATAAAGCACACATAGCAAATGATACTTACATTGTTAAAGATACAAATTCTAAGTAGAAATTCTATTCCTTTCTTCCCACAACTTCATGGGTTGTGGCGTATCGTGCTTCTGGGATAATGAGTTCAAAAAGAAAGTGCCAGGGAACTCTCAGATGAAATGTAACACAGAACGCGCAGACCAACAGCTCTGGAACCTGAAATATAACAAACAGAAGACATTAATTCGGAGGGTCAAACGGCTGTGAACTCCGTGGCTCGTTTCTCAGGCCATGTGATGCCGACGCTAGAAAGGCACTTGTTTTCAGTAATCCCTTTTGTTCTTGGAATTATAGAATGAGTGTGAGTGCAAGGAAGGATTTCGAGGAAATGGGATTGATTGTGAAGCAGTAACTTCATGCTTGGAACAAACTGGGAACTGTCATCCACTGGTGAGTTACTTCGTTTCTTTTATCCTTACTTAAAAAAAAAAAAAAAAGTTGGGGCTCCTGGGTGGCACAGCGGTTAAGCGTCTGCCTTCGGCTCAGGGCGTGATCCCGGCATTATGGGATCGAGCCCCACATCAGGCTCCTCCGCTATGAGCCTGCTTCTTCCTCTCCCACTCCCCCTGCTTGTGTTCCCTCTCTCGCTGGCTGTCTCTATCTCTGTTGAATAAATAAATAAAATCTTTTTAAAAAAAAAAGTTAATTGAGAAAGAAAGAGGCTAGTTTATTTCTTATCCAGAACCTACTAAGGAGCAAAATATTTCCTCTTCCCAAAAGGAGTCCCCAGGCAGAATATGAGTAGTTCTTACAAATGTCACTCCAATCCAAAGCTTGGAAGAACCAACATAACGATTGCCAGATAAAATACGGGCTTCCCAGTTAAATTGGAATTTGAGATAAATAACAATCCTTCAGCACAAGTATGTTCCAAAGATGACATAGGGCAAATTTATACTAAAAATTATCCAGACCTTCTCCAAAATTCATATTTAACTTAGTATTTTTTATTTGCTAAATCCGGCAATTCTAAATCCACTAGATAACTGGACTCCCATTTTGAACGTCGTAACCTAACAGATGATTGGTGTGACCGAATCCACACGAATCAACTTAAGCAAAAAAGGAATTTGCAGGGAGTACTCCCAGGGTAGCTCCGTGGGCAGGAAATACAAGTAGACTTCCCTAGGACCCAGAATCAAGACCCGAAGATGCAGAGATCAAGGCAGCCTCTTCCTCCAGTCTTCTGAGACTGTGTGTTCTCTCATGTTACTTTTCTCTGTACACCTGTTTTCTCTTTGTTTCTCTCCCTCTCTACCAACTTTTAATGCTCCTCTTTGCATCTTGAGGTACACAGCTCCCTTCTCTTAGATCAACATCACCCTCTGCCCCTAGTGACACCCCTAACTTATTGGCAACTTATGTCCCAATTCCAAATCATAGGAGAAAGGAGCTGACCAGCCCAACTGGATCCAGGGGTCCACATATAAGCCAGTCAATTATGGCCAGGGAGTGGGGTGCCATATTAGGAACATGGTCGCCAGGGCCCACCCCTATGTAAGGGAGGCTAGTTTTTAAAGAAAAAAAAAGGGGAGATGCCCCACAGTATCAATTTCTTGAGAATCATGAGAGCACTTCATAAATCGGAAGGAGATTTGCTTCAGTACTTCTGCTTCATTTAAGCCCAGCCAAGCCCTGATGTTCCAAATACGAGAAGTTATCGCAACTGTCACTTCATTCCAAAGCATGGAAGATCCAACACAGAATTGGCAGATAAAATAAGTACAAGACACCCGGTTAAGTTTGCATTTCAGATACACAATGAATCTTTCTTCAGCACCAGTAGGCCCCAAACATTACGTGGGACTTACTTACACTAAAATGTACTCGTTTATCTGAAACTCAAATTAACTGTGTGTCCTATACTTTGATAGGCAAATCTGCAAGGGATGAAAAGAAAGAATTTAATTGTGATTAAGCAGGAGCTGCACCAAACATGCACACAGGAGCCTTTCTTGGGGACAGGGCAGGGTCTGTGGGTCGCTCCTGCCTCTCTCAACCCCAAAGTCGCAGTTCTCACCTTCGAGGGAGCCTGAGGGCTCACGGATGTAACTGGGAGCTATAACTCCTTTGTTAGGAAGGCAAACTCTCTCTTGTATCTCTGTTTTATCAGGCAACCTGTCAGTTTACTTCTTCTGGCCTCTGGAGTTGTGTTTGCCAGGAGGGCTATGAAGGAGATGGCCTTCTGTGCTACGGAAATGCAGCCGTGGTAAGTCAGCCAAGATGAACTCCTGTGCAGAATAAGGACAAAACTCTAAATAAATAAATAAATAAATAAATAAATAAATAAATAAATAAAAAGCTCTTAGCGAGGATGCCTTTAAAGTGTTCTACCAGTCATGTGCTCCAGGAGCTCATACATGAAACAAGCTACTCATTCTACCTGCAAACAGCTCAGCCTCGCTGTCCTATTGCCGACTCCTCTCCCCTGGCCCAGGGCCCCAGTCTCCCGGCTCTCTGCCACCACCTCAGGTCCCACCTGCACCGCCCTCTCTCTTGGAGCAGCCCCTTCAAGGGGTTCCTCACGCATCTCAGCCCTTGCACCTATCAGTTTACATACTTACTATCTGGCAGGTATTTAGTAACTCATTTGATAACCTCACTACTTCCAAAAAGGAATTGAGGAAATGCTGAGATTTATTGCCTCTGTGTAAATTTGCATACAATAACTATTGCCATTTTCATGGTGTTTAATAGTTTTAAAATGCTTTCCCCTACACGAATGTTCATAAACCCAGCAGCAAGGCATTAGCATATTCATTTTTGAGATAAGACTTGAGTTCTGAGAGAGGTTAAGTGACTTGCCCAAGATCACACAGCTAGCAGAGGGCAGACTCAGGAAATGAACGCTGTCTATTTGAAGTCAAGTCTAGCCCTTCCTTTATCCCACCTGCACCAATCACTGACCTACTGGCACTGTGGGTACCTTTTCAAGTCTTAACTTCCCCCAAACAAGTGTATGTTGTGTGACAGCAGAAGTCATCTTTGCCCTTTTGTATGCCCTCCCTTTGCTCCAACCTGGTGCCCAATATATGTGATCATTAACACAGTCCATGGTGGAATGATGAAAAAGAAGAGTGGCTAAGACTTCCCGAGCATGTCCCGCAAGCCAGCCTCTATTCTAAGCCTTCAAAACAGTAACTTGTTCAAATTTCGCATCGACCATCAGTGGGGGCTTTTATTATACCCATCTTACAGACAAGAACACTGAGGGCCAGAGAGACCAAGTAACTTGCCTAAGGAATTAGGAAAGAGCCAAACCAGAATGAAAACCAGGGTGGTCTGGCTCCGTATTCCACCACTACTCAATGTGGGGGCTGTCATTGAGCTCTGTGACCCTCTCTAGGGTCAGGAGCCATGTCCTTAAAAACTAAATTCTGACTTGGAAGAACTTCAGGTGGTTGTTCGAATAGAGAGGATAACAGAGCCGCTAAGCATGAAAGAGCCATGCAGCTTTGGCAACATGGAAATTCAACTACTGGCTGCCTTTCATGTCGGCCGGGAAAATGAGCTGAGCCAGCCCTGGGACGGCTAATCGCGTGCTGCTCAGACGGGCGCTGTGATGATGCTTATTCACTGTTCCTTCTCTCGTGTTCTCTCTGATCTCTCCCTCCCTCCCCTGCGCGACATGAATAAGGAATTGTCATTTCTCTCCGCGGCAGCTATATTTAACCAGTGGATAAACGTGAGTACCTTTGTTGGAACTTTGGAAATGTATATGATTTTAGAAATTTGCAATACATATACCACAAAACTGAAAGCGCAGCTGGTAGGAAGGAGGGAAGGCAGTTGTCTAGAGCAGTGGTTCTCCACCTTGACCGCACTTTAGAATCACATGGAATACGTGGTTTAAATAGCCATGCCTAGGCTCCCGCCGCAGACACTCCGACTTGATTGGTCAGAGGTGTACCCTGCACATCAGTGCATCTTAAAATCTTCCCAGGTGATTCTAACACACAATCAGGGCTAAGAACTTCTGGTCTAGGTTAAGCTGGAGGGGTCAGCTTTTCAACTAATCGCTTCATTCATCGAGAGGTCTTTTTTAAATGTCAACATAAATCATTATTGCAATTCACTGAGTTGGATTTGGGGTTTATAGTTGTAATCTGGAATAATCCACGTGTGTTTAGCTCTCAGCCCAACGTGCTTCAAGGAACTTCTTCCTCTCTCCTGGAAAGTTCTATGAAGAAGAGTCCAATCCCCACTATACCCAGTTGTCTTCATCTCTGTCGTCTTTGCAGGAGTGGGCCAAAGCGCCATCACAACCACTGGTTTATCCCCTTTGAGTAGATATACGCCGAGATAGGGAGTGTGTGGTCAGCACCCCTCTGGGACAGCTCCTAATTGCTTCTATATGCAGCCTCTCTGCCCCACCACATAAAAGAGCAGGGACTGAGAGTCCTATTGCACATGCTGATTTGCATATAGACTAGGCCACATGCGTAAGCTTGCCCAGTGGTGTAGTGGACCCAGCTCATCCCAATGCACGAGGACACATCTTCCCCAAACTTACCTTCAGTGCTGTCATGTTCACAGCTTGAAATCAGCCATGGTGGGAGGATGTACAACATGACAACCAGGGCTTTTTGTTTGTTTTTCCTGGAATCAGTTGTTAAGCATAAGCACACCACTTCTATCCAGAACTAGCTCTAGGTTAGAACAAAAAGTAAGTCAGGTTTGATTTCAGGCCTCCAGTCTGTCCCCCATGCTGAAACTCTTCCTGTTATCTTCCCACCATCCTTTTTTTTTTTTTAAGATTTTATTTATTTATTTAACAGAGAGAGAGACAGCCAGCGAGAAAGGGAACACAAGCAGGAGGGGTGGGAGAGGAAGAAGCAGGCTCCCAGCGTAGGAGCCTGATGTGGGGCTCGATCCCAGAATCCCAGGATCACACCCTGAGCTGAAGGCAGACGCTTAATGACTGAGCCACTCAGGCACCCCTCTTCCCACCATCCTTATTCCTAGGGCATCCAAGGGTCCTTAAGGTTCACGCACCCACACGCATGATCATCAAGACTATTCTCTGGTTCTTTGTTTAGACTAAAGGGTAAATGACTGATAATGATTCAAAGTCTGAGCAGGGGATTGGGGAAATTTGCCTTTTGAGAAGCTTATACATTTAAGTAACAAGAATGCATCTCAGAGGAGAATATGAGGCACCAGCCAATGGGTGGGAGGGATTTGGGAAAGGGGTCCCTAAGAACCTTTCCAGTATCCCAGAAATTACTTCCCCTGGGAAACTGTCATCTCTGTCAAGCATTCAGTCCGCCCTCTTTGTCCTTTAACATGAGTCAGGCCCGCTTTCTTTTCTCCTGTGATTCAGAACGCTTCTCTACAACCCATGCTGTCAGCCGCCTCAAACCTCACTGTCCTCGCGCCTTCCCAGCAAGCTATTAAGGACATGGATCAAGATGAAAAAACCTTTTGGTTGTCGAAGAGCAATATTCCAGCCCTTATAAAGTAGGTATTATGTATTTTATTCTTCGTGCTCTCTTACTGGCATCCGTGTGAACAAAGTTCAATAGAGGGAAGCCACATAGTCCTTGAGATCCATAGAACTCAGCATGTTCTAGAACGCTCCTCACCTTCCCCTGGGATGGTAATAGTTAACTTTATTGACAGCCACCTCTGTGCTAACTACCTTACGTGTAACTCACTTCATCCTCCCAACAACCCTATGAGATAGGCATTAAAATTACACCCATTTTACAGATGTGTAAACTGAGGTGTGGGGTGATTCAGTAACTAACCCAAGGCTCCATGGCTGATAATCCCAAGGGAAGAGTTTGGCTCCAGAGCCTATTTTCTTAACTATTCAATGATACTCCTTCATGCATTGATATGTCATGATAGCCCTTCTGGATTGTTGTTTTAGAAACCATGTGCTGCTGGGCATGTACGGAGTGGCAGATCTGCAGGCTCTGTCACCTTCGGACATGCTGGCAACGTCTCTGCCCGGCAACTTCCTTCACCTGGCGAAGGCGGATGGGGTAAGAGTGCTGTAATTTGTTAAGTGGAGACGTGCCATCTATGTTTGTGCTGCCCACTTTTAAAGTTCACATTAAGAATAGAGCTTTCATGTAGGCACCCAGCCTCAACAACTGTCGACATATATTGGTACACACGCACACACACATTCACACGTTACTCTGTAGTAGTGGTGCTGTAAAATGTGGCCGTCCACCCAGAGCTTGGCCACAAGGCTCTTCTCGACAGACCACAGACTGATCCAGAAAGGCCAGCCTTTCCCTGGTTCTGGGTAAAGGCTGCCCAATTTCACAACTTGGGCTATTCGAATATGAGTAACTAAAAGCTGGTTACCAGTAACCTACTAATTGAGTCATTACAGGTTACTAACATTTTCTCTCAAGTTGGAGTCAGTCCACCAGTCTTGACTGAGCACCTACGATGCTCCAGGCACCGAGTGCTGGAGTCAGGGCAGTGGCACAAGCCAGAGCCGCGGCCGCGCAGACACCCAGCTTCGGGCCCCCACCGCCGTGGGTCTGGACTTGGAGTCCATCTTGCATCGGGGAGCTTGGCTGTCTTGCTGCATATGCCAGTGTTTGAAAGCTCTTTCTATGAGTTGCACAGGATGAAAATGAAGATTTTACTGGAACGTGAGAACTGCTGCATCAGTGGACCGTGGACCACTGCCAAAAATGTTTTGGAATTACTGCTCTGAAACATTTTTTCCTTCCCACTCATCAGGGGGAGCGCTGTGGAAAGGTCTATGCCAAGCATTACTGGAATCTGTGTGCCTCATTAGATCATTCTTTGTAGAAAGCAGAAAAGAGTTGCATACACTTCCATGGATTCTTTACATAGTATTGTTCTAATTCTAGTGCATTACGTACCTGTATCAGACAATGGGGCTGTATTCCATCAGTGTTTTAAATTATTGATTGCCTTGGCAAGCATGAGCTGAACACCCACCCTGGGCAGGCTTATGCCAGGTTCGATAAATTCAGAGACAAACCGACAGTACCATTAACCTGGGGTTAGCTACCAACGACACATTTTTAATGAGTTCCTAGGTCTGATATAAATGTCTCCCTTTAACCAAAAGAGATGTGCAAGGTGGCCAGAATGTTTTCTCCAGGGCCCTCTGCTGATATGACTTGGGAACTGTCAGGATGTGACAAGTCCGCTTCTGCACCGAGGGTCTCAGGAGGCATTTCAAATAAAGGGTAGGGGTGGGGAGAAGAAGAAAGGAAAGTAGAGACAGTGGAGCCCCGCTGTGTCGTGCTTGGTTTGTGGCTGGGTGAGTGTGTAGGTTGGATAACTAGTATTCTTGAAAAGGTAGCTGGATTCTGATCAGGAAAGTCAGGTACTGTCCGTATGAGTTTGCTAGGGCTGTTGTAACAACGTACCACAAAGCGAGTGGTTCCAACAACAGAAAATTTTGTCTCATGGTTCTAGAGACCAGAGGTCCAAGATCAAGGGCCAAGCAAGGTTGGCTCCTGAGGGCTGTGGGAGGGACATTCCAGGCTCTCTCCTTGGCTTGTTGATGGCCTTCTTCACGCTCACACAGGGTTCTCCCTGTACCATGGTCTGTGTCCAACTTCCTCTTCTTATAAGAATACCAGCCATGTTGGAGTCGGGCTGACTGTAATGATCTCATTGTAACGTGATTACCTCTGGAAAGACCCTATTTCCAAATAAGGTCCCGTTCGGAGGTACTGGGGGTTAGGACTCCGGCATATTAATACTGAGGACACAATGCAACCCAGAGCACTGTCTACAGGGTTTTTCAAAGTGCAGGATCGCTTTGGTGGTCCTCATCCAGCCCTCTTTGAATGAAGTAGAAAAGAGCAGACCTGGTCTTCAGGGGCCTCCCTGATTGTGTGTGTGTGTGTGTGTGTGTGTGTGTGTGTGTGTGTGATACCTAGTGTGTCACAATTTAAAGACATTTCTAACTTCGGGTCATAGTCAAAAGTGTGAAAGTCACTACTGCTTGAAAAGTATAAAGCCCAGGGGTGCCTGGGTGGCACAGCGGTTAGGCGTCTGCCTTCGGGTCAGGGCGTGATCCCAGCATTATGGGATCGAGCCCCACATCAGGCTCCTCCGCTATGAGCCTGCTTCTTCCTCTCCCACTCCCCCTGCTTGTGTTCCCTCTCTCGCTGGCTGTCTCTGTCAAATAAATAAATAAAATCTTTAAAAAAAAAAAAAAAAAAGAAAAGTATAAAGCCCAGAAATAGGTTCGATCCCTGAATCTCCTGCCCTGTGAGACTCATCTCCCCACTGTGGTTTGCCTTTACAGAATATCACGATCGAAGGAGCATCTGTCATTGACGGTGACAACACAGCCACGAACGGCGTCATACACATCATCAACAAGGTACACACTCGCAACCTCCCACACATACAGCATCTCTTCTGACTTCGTTGATTTGTCCTCCTGCACAGTAGCTGGGCGGGGAGGGCGGGGGTGTGGAAATACCTACTTCTAATGGAAAAGTGACCTGCGTCGTGCTCCATGACGTTAATGTTAAAACTGCTTAGGGGTTCTCTGCACCCAGTCGGACTCAGTTGTTACTTAGCCCATATTCGGCAATGGGCCTTACATCAAGTGTGGCCACATAGAGTATTTTTCTTATTTATGTGAATATCTTAATCAAGAACTGGAGGAGAGGCAAGTGGTTATGTATTATTTTCCCTCTCCCCTTTCTGCATTATTGCACCCTAAAAAGATGGGGTAAGGAAGGCCTAGGAAAAAAATAGAAAAGGGTAGAAAAGGTATTTTGAGATTTTCATTTTCTTCTAGGACACAATGCAACAGTATTCAAAGGTACGAAATTTTTAAAAAGTATAGTGGGGAAAGGGGGTTTTAAGCTATCCTATAATTTTCAGTTACTATATTAGTATTTTCATTGAAAATTAAGGTTAGAACTTAGGGTATATTGGGAACTTTTGAAAGGTGGAAGATTGGAAAAGACAATTAACTAATAGGATTTTTAACTAAAATTACCCTCACTTGGCACTTATATACTTACTTTTGATTTTAATTTACAGAAAAGGTCAGCTATTTCTGTGCAGAAAAAAAGAGGCTATTTGTAAGACTCCTGGGTGCAGTATTTTGCAAAAACCTTGCAATTCCCTTCTATTGCCAAGAAACATTAAGAAAAACAACATTTTTTTTTAAAGATTTTATTTATTTATTTGACAGAGATAGATAGCCAGCGAGAGAGGGAACACAAGCAGGGGGAGTGGGAGTGGGAGAGGAAGAAGCAGGCTCACAGCAGAGGTGCCTGATGTGGGACTCGATCCCAGAACACCGGGATCACGCCCTGAGCCGAAGGCAGACGCCTAACCGCTGTGCCACCCAGGCGCGTCGAAAACCAACATTTTTGAGCAAGTGATCACTTGCAAGGAACTATGTGTTTATGACTTCTTATGATGCAAATG
Source organism: Ursus maritimus (assembly GCF_017311325.1). Taxonomy (NCBI): domain Eukaryota; kingdom Metazoa; phylum Chordata; class Mammalia; order Carnivora; family Ursidae; genus Ursus; species Ursus maritimus. The sequence goes on from NW_024424564.1 coordinate 39,040,754, forward strand.
AACATTGGTTATCAAGGGTATTTTTCTTCTTTGATCCTGGCTTTCCTACTAAAACTCTTTTTAAAAAACATTAAATTACCTCTCCTCATTTACATTTCTGATGGCCACACCTTGTTAGTACAATGGCCCCTCAATCCATCTTCTGTCCTAAACGTTATTATCATGGAGCCAATTCAGGTCTCACCTCCTCCTGGAAGCCTTCCCCGATTCCTGCAGCCCATAACATCAAGGAGGGCATACAGAATCCGGGTACCGGCCCATAGCAAGCTATGCGAACTTGGACAAGTGACATAACCTCTCTGGGCCTCATTCTTCTTCCCCAGGGAGAATGAAACAACACCCTCCCTCTTGATGCCTGCGTAGCAGGCCTTCTCTCAATAAATGTTGGTTTTACTCCTTTCTCCCTCTTCTGTAATTTCATGGGGTTTAGGGGTGTAGAACTCATTCGGCACACAGTGCTTTCTTGTACTGATAGTTCTTCCTTGCGGTATAGTCCCAGACCCCCGCATGATGGCATGTCCCGGGGGTGGGGGAGCTGTGCCTCTGTGTCCCTCGTCAGCACTGGCACCTGGCCTTATACACGGTAATAGTAATAACTGGAATGATTGACCGCATGGTAGGTACCAGGCCCTGTACAAAATATCGTGTCACATTATCTCGTGTGATTTTTACCACAACCTTAAGACAGTAGATGCGACTGTCCTTATTTCACAAATGAGAGGAGTAAGCCTCCTCAGGGTTAAGTAACTGGACTGAGGAGGAAGTGATGTGACCACCAAAGATTCCTAGATGCCTGTCCACTAGTTCAAAAGGACCTCCTCCTCCTGCCCTTGGACACTGTGGTCACCTTGCCAAGGCCACCATGAACACGTGTGTGGGTCATGCCCTGCATATCGGTGCCTGTCCCAAGGGTGGTGTGGGGCTAACCCCCAGTCCACTTCACTCCCCAGGCTACGCATGCCCATTTGGTGTTGCCAACTGTCAGAGGAAATATACCCTTTGTTAAATTTGCAGAGGCACTCTGGGGACTAGCAGTGGTCCTTATAATCGCATCTTGTCATGTGACATGACCCTACTTACCGGAGGGCAGCAAGCCCTACAGACACATGCTAACAGAATTTGGGGGCTTCCTTTCCCAGGTTCTGGTTCCCCAAAGAAGCCTAACTGTCTCCTTGCCAAACTTGATCACCCGGCTGGACCAGATGCCCGACTATTCCATCTTCCGGGGCTACATCATTGTAAGTACCACATTCTTTGCACAACCCGCTGGTTCGGGGTTCCTGCCCAGGGAAATCCCTCACGCATTCTTGTCTCTTGCCATCGCAGCAATATAACCTGGCCAGTGCGATCGAGGCAGCCAACACCTATACAGTGTTTGCTCCAAGCAACAACGCCATCAAGAGTTACATCCAGGAGAAGAAGGTCGCAACTCTAGTAGGTATTGGGAACGACAACCAGGAAAACTATTTTCTGAACATTCAAAGTCAGCATTTTTCAATCCATCTGTCATGTACCATTCCAGTCTCATCAAAACTTCCTTGTCTGTGTCCAGATGCTTAAAGTAAACTCAGAGACTTTCTCCCCTTCTGTGTTTCATTCACACTCCCGGAAACACACACTCAGGCCCCTACACAAGGATGCAGGTGTCCCAGGAAGCTGGAAGGATCCTCCTGGTCGCCCCCCATTCCCACCCTCACCTCCCTGGTCCTGGGCAGCTGGCATGCCAGCAGCAGAGATGAGGAGGAAGTGGGTCATCTCTGTCTTCCTCCTCTTCTCCCCTCCTCTATCCTCCCTGATTCCTAACATCTGGGGCTAGACAGTCCAAATTTGTCAGAAGAGTTTGTCAAAGAATATAAAGCTCCAATCATGCCACTCTGTGCCTCAAAACCCTTGGGGGATCCCCATTTCTTGCAGGACTGAGTTCAGACTACCTGCCCAGGTATTTCAGGCCTCCGTCAACTGGCTGCCATTCATCTTCTATTCAGTGGTGGCGCCAGAATTTTCACTTAGGAGCCGAGGTTGCCCTGCTCCCAGCCCCGACCCCACAATGGGAGGACATGTTTGAAGCTGTATTTGCACAACAAACACACTGTTTTCCCTTAGATCTTCAAATCAGGTGCCTGAGACGGAGATGCTAATGAAATGTGGACAGACACTTGAAGTCCCTCTAAGCCATCCTTGGGCCCACCTGTTCTCTGCAGAAACCCCATGGTCTAACCAGAATGACCGTCTCAGAGACCCTAAACAAGCCAAAGGCATTTGGTGCCTTGGTTCATATCTGCCCACACACGCAGACACGCATGTGCACATGCGTGCACACACACGCACACACACACGCGCGCGCACAAGAGCACGCACACACTGCCCCCTCAACCAGGAAGCCTGCCCTTCCGCCTTCACTACCTCCAGAATCGCCCCACCCATTCCAGTCTGACCTCCTCGGGGAAGCTGGCCCACCACCCGAACCAACAGGAAATCTCTCCTGCCTCTGAGCTCCCAGCGTTTGCACGCCCTTCAGCATCTCTATGGTGTGCTGAGTTGGCCTTAGCTCGCCATGGAGATTGTAAAGTACGTGAGGGCAGGGACGGTGTCCTCTACTGTCGGAACTGACACGATGAACAGGCAGGGCTCCTGGGAGGGACTCAGAAATCACCTTCCCTTTGTCTCCCCTGCCCTGCCCCAGTCCCTGCGAACCTGTTCCGTGGAAAATATTCTTTACCTGCCTTGGGATGAATCTTCAGGCAATCCCACGGCCTTTCTGTTTCCCTCGAGAGTCCTAAGATCATTCGAAGTCACAGTCTCAATTAAGTTAAGAAAAAAATTCCAGCTCCTGTAATAATGAACACCTTGAATTGGATTTAAAGTCACCTCTTCTGTGTCCGTTCCCTGCTGGGGCTTTGTCCAGGCAGAAAACTAGAGGAGGGGGCTTGTCGCTGAATCAACCAGGATCCATCAGGAGACTGAAACTGTATCAGAAGGAGTTTAATAGTATGAATTGTTAATTGGGTACAAAGCTCTGTAAGTATAACTGAGAGGTTAAAAGGAGAGAGAGAGAGAGAAGTCACAGAGGTAGCGACTGCAGGAAGCATCTAGACCCCAAAGGCTGGGAGAACAAAGGGAAGAGGCTAGAATCACTAAACTTAGAAATACAGAGGAAGAGCCCCGCGGAGCTGTTACTGGGACCTCAGTGGAGGGGGTATTGTTCATCTGGTGTCTCTGACCCTGGAGGGGGGTCCCTGGGGGTCCAAGACCCAGACTCTAGCAGAGGGCTTTGCCTGGCAGGTGCTGATGTCTGGGAAACCGCCTTCCAGATTCAGCTGCCACTTTCGGGGCACAGAGTGGGGTTAGGCTGATGCCCATAGGAACAGGAAGCAAACAGGATGAGGAAATCCCTTCTCCCTCCTTCTGCTCTTCCCACTTCTCCTTCTAGCACTTCCCACTGGCAGAACCTAACAGGAGCCCTGGCAAAGGAAAAATGTGGACTGCAGTCCTGGCCCCAGCATCACAAAGCAGAGTGTGGAGGGTGGGTTTGGAGCTGAAAGATAATTAACTTAAGTAACCTTCTAGTCCCTTCCTCGAGCTCATTAAATTCAGTGTGGGTTGCATCAGGTTTGAAATTGAAGGGAAGAAAGCCTTGCTGGTCAGGAAGAGACCTTAAAAGGATAGGAAGGTTCTTAATCTAACTGGTACTGTCTTGAGATGCCATGGCTCTTTCTGGGCCGGGCCAGTGTTTCAAAGCACTCACTCACTCTCTCTCTCTCTCTCTCTTTCTCTCTTTCTCTCTCTCTCTCCCTCCTTCTTTCTTTCTTTTCTTTGTGAATCCATAAAATATTTATTAATCGTGGAGCCAGAAAATTCTCCGAAGATTATGTTGAAGTGACTAATGTCTTACAGGCACCTTTCTCTCTCCCTCTCTCTGTCTCCTTCCCTCTCTCCTTCTGACGCATTGGTGGCTCTATGGAGACCCCACCCATCACTGCTGCTCTCTGACTGCTGTCCCCTTGACCTGTGTGCATGCACCCGAGCCCTCAATCTCCTCCTTGGACCCTAAGTATCCAGAACCTGCCTCCAGCTTTTCCCCTGGGGAAGCCTGTCTGCCCCGCTAGGCCGCCATCTAAGATAGGACCTAAGGCCCCAGTTCTCTCCGACCCTGCCACACATCTGGCCCACAGGACACACATCCTCTCTTGTCCCAAGCCAGCATTGGGAGTGGTGGCCTCTCCCAGTGCAGGGACAGCCCTCCTCCCTCCACAGTGAACCAACCTGCCAGCCATTCTTGGGTGAGGTTGCTCAGGTCTGAGTACAACCCCAGTCCCACAGGCCACCATTCTTCAAAACATCCCATCGAATCTCCTCTTGTGGCCCCTGAGGTGAAAGGCAGGCTGGGGTGTGGGGACTCTCTCTTCACAACACTTCTCCTTGAAGAAATCATCTTTAAAATCCTCCCTTAACCTTCGTGCCCTCAGTCTGGGTTTTAGGGTCACATCAGGAGTTCTGGACCATCCCACATGGAAGAATGGCTACGTCCAAGGTGATGTGTCTCACAGAGTTAGTATTTAATATCTACTGCATCCTGGTGCCTGGGTCAGACCTTGCAGTTGAACAAGATGTTGTTCTGGTAATTCCTCAGTGCCGGGCACGCTGGGGCAGTCCACTAAATGACTGGGGACTGGCCGACCTATGAGTTGATATTCACCTTTGTGTGTTATCCAGGAGGAGGACGTACTCAGGTATCACGTGATCTTGGAGGAGAAACTCCTGAAGAATGACCTGCACCACGGCATGCACCGGGAGACCATGCTTGGCTTTTCCTACCTCCTTGGCTTCTTTCTCCACAATGACCAGGTGCGACCCTTTTACTTAAAACTCAGGAGTGAGTGTCTTAGCTCCTATCATCCGTCATCACTTCCACGTTGGAATAATCTCACCGGTGCTTCCTAAGCCTTATCCACAAAAGACAGTTGCCTGTCTTTCACCATAAAGAGCAAAGAGACTGCCACGCTCCCCGCTCACCGTCCCTGTCACCAGGCTTCGGAGAATCAGTGTGGGCTTTACTAGTCAGGGTATTTGAATTCCAGCCGTCACAAGGGCCCTCTGACACCGATTCCTAACAAACCCAACAGACAGTCCCCAGGCAGTCTCTAAGATAGAAGGGGACCTGGCAGCAAAACCCAATTCCCAGGACAAGGCACTGACTCCACGGGGCCAAATGACGTGTGGGTTCCAGGAGCCGAATGAATAGTGTCGTGATAGGATTATCGTACAGACCGCGGTCCTGCGACCAACTGAGCCCCACACCATTATTCCAGTATTTATTTCACACAACCACTAAATATTTCAGTGTTCAGAATTCATGAAAAAGAGTTGATGAGACTAAATATGTAAGGTATTTCAGGTATAATTCTAATGACATATTTCAAACATCAAGGAAGAAGATTGGTTTATGAAAATTCAACAAGAAACTCACAGTGTAGCTCTAGTGTAAATTCTCATAAGAAAAATTACTAAAAACAAATTATTGTTTAAGATAAACTAAGCACGATGTTAAGAGGAAGAAAGTTTAATTACAGACATTTTTTTATTGTTAGTATTATTTGGTCCTTTTAAAAAGTGCAATGTTAAGACAATGTTCTCAGTAGTATCATCATTGAATCACAAGAGAAATTTTGTGGACATTTTGTTGCAACCTGCTTGGGTAAAAAAAGAGCCTAACTCTTCTTTACTTCCAAATATTTTCCTCCGACTCCTGCAAATAATCCCACCTATTATGGATTCACTTTGAGGAGATCCTTTTAAACACATTTTCTTATTTTTCCTGGGAAGGCAACTTTTTATTGGTAAAGAACTTAGATTTTTTTCTGTTTTTGTCTGTATCATTTCTTACTTCATCCCATAGAGATGAATTTTCTAATGCAGTTAGTTGAATCAAGTTTAACTCTGTCATGTTTATTTTCCATTTGTTTGGAAATTCTTTGATCCAGAGCAATTTTACACTGGAGGCTTTAACTGAAAGTAAACAAATAGTTCTATCTCACAGTCAAGGTCTTGCTTTTATCGATAACTCATTTACTTTCTCTTAGGACAATGGAGTTGTACGAAAAAGCTAAACCAGTAAACTTGGGTTCAAATAAAAATTTTAATGCAGCCTATAATTCTCTGGGTACATCTCACAAAGAAAATGATTCAGACTTTTTTTTTAATGCCAAATCAACAGTATCATAGCATCAGAAGTTCTGTCATTTTGATATTTTTTTAAATAGCTCAGTATCTCAGAATTCTGGAAGTTTGTGCCACAATCACCATTTGACACCACCTGTGAGGTTCCCTGCTAGTTTTCCAAATCTACACAGACCCTAGAAGACCTCTGTGGAGCTCAGCCATGATTTATCTCAACACCCACTGGAAATTCACCTGACTCCAAGTAAATCACATTTCCATGGGAGTTCAAATTTCAGCACTTCAAAAAGTCATTTTAATATTGCTGCTGTGGGGAGTTTGGGGAAGTTATTAATCATTTTTTTTAAAGATTTTATTTATTTATGTGACAGAGAGACAGCCAGCGAGAGAGAGGGAACACAAGCAGGGGGAGTGGGAGAGGAAGAAGCAGGCTCACAGCGGAGGAGCCCGATGTGGGACTCGATCCCGGTACGCCGGGATCACGCCCTGAGCCGAAGGCAGACGCTTTTAACGACTGCGCTACCCAGGTGCCCCAAATCATTTTTAAACCCTTATCGGATACAAACTTAACATTTTCTTAGTACAAAAAATATTCCCCCTTCTCCCAACTCACATCTACACACACACACACACACACACACACACACACTCAAATTTTTTAAAGAACCATTTATTCCTGATTCTTTTAGTGATATTAGTGAATGAATGGATGGATTCACTTGTTCTGCATTACTCAATCATTAAGGTAGCCCCCGCTAAAAAAAAAAAATCAAAACAAGTTGCAACTCAGAGTTGAATTTGAGTTAGCAGCGCATAACTATACCCTACAGTGGAGCACTTTCACAACCAGAAACACTAAAAAAATGCTAGTTATTTTTATTCTGAAATTGCTGTCTCTTGGCCTTTCTGAGGGTTGCTTACGAACTAACCATGGAGATGTGCTGAAAGGCCAGTGAGATTCATTCTCCACGCCTGGGCTTTGGAAGGCATTCAGACCGCTATGGGTCACCGGTCCGCAGCAGAGCGGAGCGCACCCACAGAGCCATCCTGCCGATGCGACTCCCGTAACAATCGTGATTCGGAATTCCTCAAGCAGTCATAAACCAACTAATGGGAGGGGTGGAGAGAAACCTTAGAGATCATCTAGAACAGCCTCTTCCTTTTACAAAAGAGGACGTTGGGATTCAGAGAGGAAAAGCAACTGGCCCGAGGTCACAGAACAAGATGGTGCCAGATGCGGGACTGTTACTTAGCGTCTCCTCCCCAGGAGAGCTCTTCCCACTGCACAGCGCTGCCTTCCAGGTGAACGCTGGAACGTCTCCGAGGCTGTCGTGATATCGATAGTCTCTGATCCTTATCTTCGCTGTTTCCCTTGAAGTCACTACATCCAAACTCACGTGCAACCCTCTTGTTTACAGCTCTACGTAAACGAGGCCCCAATAAATTACACCAATGCAGCCACTGACAAGGGAGTGATCCATGGCTTGGGGAAAGTTCTGGAAATTCAAAAGAATAGATGTGATAATAACGACACTACGATTGTACGAGTAAGTTCTATCCAAGGCCAATGATGTACCTGTCGGCTTCGTTCTTTATAAATTTTTTAAGCATAAAGTTCATGGATCAGGATATCTCAATTCAGTTCCAAAACACATCGAGTGAGCATGTCTGATGTACGAAGAAGCAGCATTCACGTGACTCTACAAAGATAAACAAGACATGACCCTGCCCTCAGTGGGCTCGCAGTCCAGTGCAATGAACTGTACCTTGGGTGCCTGGCAACTTTCCTATTTGAGGGTTCTGTTGAGCACGATTCTCAAGCCGTGGTCTTCCTCAGAGGGAAATATGCCACCCCTAGCATGGGCTCAGAGAGGGGGCCATGGTGCACCTATGGCAGGTATCGGCCAAGCCTGGTCTACTGGGAGAGAAAATACGGAGATGCATTATTTCAGTGTAACAGAGGATGCACTGATGGAGACTTTTCACTGCAGTCCATGGGATGGCTGTGGGATCTTCCCATAACAGTAATAGCTGCTGACATTTGGGGGGCATTTATTATGTGCCAGGCACTGCACAATTTGATATTGTGATGAGGGTTTTATACGGGTTAATACACATGTTACATGTATTAATCCGTGCTCAAGACACCCTACAAAATAGGTACTATTACTATCCCCATTCTACAGATGGGGAAAATGAGCCACAGTGGGGTTAAGTAATGTACCCAGGTTCACAGAGCTAGCAAGTGGCAGGCAAAGAATTCAAATCCAGGCGGTCTGGCCCCAGAGCCAGAACAGTGAACAACTACACTATCCTGTCTGGTGGAGGCCAAGTTAAGAACTAGTCACACTGGCCTCCTCCTTTTCTAGGAATGGGTCACATTTAAAATTCTCTGTCATTCTTAACTTGCACTCATTATTTTATAATAGTGTATATTATCTCCATGCTGAGCCCTCAGCTCCCAGGTGCTCCCAAGCCTGCGTACTGTGTGTGAAACACCGAGTGAGTCTGGGAATCTGGATGAAGAATTCACTAAATAACGGGTTTTCCATAAATGAGGGCTGTTGTTAAAGGAAGTAGGATGCAAATAGGGATAAGACTTCCCCGCGGTAAAGGGTTACTAGCATCGAAGAGTATTGAGGAGGGAAGCAATGCTCAGACATCCATGAACAGGAAAGAGGTTGACCAGAAGAACTTCCTTAATGTCTTTCTGAGTCTCAGTTCTACATCCTAAAACCTTCAGCTCCGAGGTCTGGAAAATATTTGCAGCCTCACTTTGCACTAGAAGTAATAACCGTGAAATGTTCACCTTGCCTCTCTGTGTTTTGCTAAGGGAAAATGTGGGGCGTGTCTCCAGCAGCCGATCTGCCCGTTTGGAACTAAACAACTAGTAAGTGTTTGTCTGCTTTGATAAAATAGTTTCCAGATCCCAGGATGTCCAAATTAGAAAATGAACCTCAAAAGGGAGGAAGGAAGGAAGGGAGGAAGGAAGGGAGAAAGGGAAAAAGAAAGAGAAAATGAACCTCAAGCATACCTCATTTTCACGGCCCTCAATTCCTGTACGTGGTTTGAATTTAATTTTACCTTCCTATATGCATCTTTCTAAAGTCCTGGATCCAATTTTTTGGACCAAAGCAAAATTTAATTAATATACAAATAGAAGCTGGGGTTCACATCAATCAATGTACAATACAGGAAGGGATCTTTCACTTTCTACATCTTTCAGTTCCAGAAGCCAGTTGACAACAAGAGCAAGAAATCTTCCCAGGGAAGGGCAGACTCCATATCCAAACCCACATCCAATCTGGACGAGTTTCACCTGCTTGATTTCCTTTTATAGTTGAAGTTACAACTTTCTCTAAGAAACAGATGGTGAACTTGGGAGAAGTAAACATGTCTTCGAATTAATTACCAATGTTTCTTGTAGCTATTTATTGCAAAAGCTACTTCTGATAATGTTCCAATCATTACCAAAAAAATAGATGCTTATGCATCTTTCATAGCATGAGAATCAGAATTCCTGATGATATCAACGTTGATTCTTTCTCTAGAGTTTAATCTTGTTATTACAGGATAATTTTACCTAATGTACTCTGTGATTCTTCCTAACTTGAATTAGTTTTCTCGACCAAAGTTCTTTTTACAAAGTACCACCTTAAGGTATAATAATTTGGATTTTGCCACCTGTTCGGTTCTGGCAGCCAACACCGTGCCTTTGTGTCTCCTTTCTTACAAAGCAGCTCCAAGAAGCCAACCCCCTCCATTTCCAGAACATTTCAGTCAACAAAACAGCAATGCATCAGCCACCTACTTGCTCTTAGAGACTGGAACTTTTTCCTCACCCAAAAGCTGATACAATCGTTTCTATTTCATAGGGTGAAGAGATAAGGAGATGTATCTATACCATCTATTTCATGGGCAAGCGATCCCTGTTCATTGGCTGCCAGCCAAAATGTGTGAAAGCCATCATTGTGAGTATAACGATTGAATCGCCCTTCCAATTCCTGCAGCAGCATGGGGAAGTTTTACCGTATGCCACACTTTTCAGATGCCTTCCCATCTAGTCCTTCCGCCTCTCCTCTTCCTCCCCATCATCCCCATTGTCATCGTCATGCAAGGTAGCGGTAGTTGCAGGAAAACTCAGGACAGCCATGTAAGTCAGGAAACGGAAAAGCTGCAATATTCTACTGCATGGTGAGGAAATTGAAGGACTGAGAGCCTAGGAGGACTCCTCATTGTCACAACAGGGACGGAGGAGACAGCCAGCTTCCTAAGGAAAGAGAAGGTGTGCCTGCTTGTTTAGAAAGTAGGACCCCAGAAGCTAAGCACGTGTGCACTGTTGCTTTGGAATCTGCAGGAAAATTCTTTATAACTTCCTGTCCTGCCTCTTCCCCAGAAGACTAGACATACCCTCAGCCTACCCTACAGAAGCAAGATGGTTTGGCCTTTAAGCTACAATGCTTGGGGCTGCAGAAGATTTTGTGGGGTTTGAGGTTTCATTTTCCAGTATCCAGAAATGTTTTATTGGAACACAGCCATGCTCATCCATTTATTTTTTACTGAAGTATAATTAACATACAATGTTATATTCATTCCATGTGTACAACACAGTGATTCAATAATTCTTTTTTTTATAAGAATTTTTTATTATGTTATGTTAGTCACCATACAGTACATCCCTAGTTTTTGATGTAGTGTTCCATGATTCATTAGTTGCGTATAACACCCAGTGCACCATGCAATACGTGCCCTCCTTAATACCCATCACCGGCCTATCCCATTCCCCACCTCCCTCCCCTCTGAAGCCCTGTTTGTTTCCCAGAGTCCACAGACTCTCATGGTTCATTCCCCCTTCTGTTTACCCCCCCCTTCATTCTTCCCTTCCTTCTCCTACCGATCTTCCTGCTATTTCTTATGTTCCATAAATGAGTGAAACCATATGATAATTGTCTTTCTCTGCTTGACTTATTTCACTTAGCATAATCTCCTCCAGTCCCGTCCATGTTGCTGCAAATGTTGGGTATTCATCCTTTCTGATGGCTGAGTAATATTCCATTGTATATATGGACCACATCTTCTTAATCCAGTCATCTGTTGAAGGGCATCTCGGCTCCTTCCACAATTTAGCTATTGTGGACAATGCTGCTATGAACATTGGGGTGCATATGGCCCTTCTCTTCACTACGTCTGTATCTTTGGGGTAAATACCCAGTAGTGCAATTGTTGTGATTCAATGATTCTGTATGTGGAATCTAAAAACAAAACAAAGGAACAAAGAAACAAACCAAAAAAAAGGAAAACAAACAACCACCACCACCAACAACAAAAAACAACAACCACCACCACCAGACTGTTAAACACAGAGAACAAACTGGTGGTTGCCAGAGGAGAGGCGGTAGGGGTGGGGGGTAGGGGGAAGAGTGCAATAGGTGAAAGGGATTATGAGGTACAAACTTCCAGTTATAACATAAGACTGAGATGAAAAGTACAGCATAGGGAATATAGTCAGTAATCGTGCAGTAACGCTGTGTGGTGACAGGCGATGTCTGCACTTACCGGGCTGAGCACTGAGTAGTGTAGAGATGTGTGTGTTAGTGCCCTCAAGGATAAAGGCATCTGGGGTGCCTGGGTGGCTCAGTCAGTTAAGCTTCTGCCTTCGGCTCAGGTCATGTTTGGGGGGATCCTGGGATCAAGCCCTGTGGTGGGCTCCCTGTTCAGCAAGCAATCTGCTTCTCCCTCTCCTTCTGCTCCTCCCCTCCCCCATGTTCGCACGCGCTCTCTGTCTCTCTTACTGTCTCTCAAATAAATAAAATGAATAAATCTTTTTAAGAAAAAGAATAAAGGGGGCGCCTGGGTGGCACAGCGGTTAAGCGTCTGCCTTCGGCTCAGGGCGTGATCCCGGCGTTATGGGATCGAGCCCCACATCAGGCTCCTCCGCTGGGAGCCTGCTTCTTCCTCTCCCACTCCCCCTGCTTGTGTTCCCTCTCTCGCTGACTGTCTCTATCTCTGTCGAATAAATAAATAAAATCTTTAAAAAAAAAAAAAAAAAAAAAAAAAAAAAGAAAAAGAATAAAGACATCCGTGATGGGGATTAAAGAGTACACTTACCATGCTGAGCACTGAGTAATATATAGACTTGCTGAATCACTGTATTGTACACCTGCAACTAATATAACATTGTATGTGAACTGTACTGGAATTATAATTAAAATTTAATTAAAAATTTTAAAAGAAGAAGAGGAGGAGGAGAAAGAAGGAGGCGGAGGAGGGGGAGGAGGAGGAGAAGCAGGAGAAGGAGGAGAAGCAGGAGGAGGAGGAGAAGAAAGGCATGCCCAGGCCCAGTGCACAGCCTGTAGGGCTTCCCTAAACGACAAGAGATTCACTTCTGAAAGCCCGGGGCTTCCCCCGCCGAGGCCTCTCCGGGTCAGTAGCATGAGGATGAGTAGCACACCGGGAAGGGGCGGGGCTCCCCAGCGGCATCACCTGCATTAGGCTTCACTCTATTCCTGCTGCCTCCTTCCCGCTCCTCTTCATCCGCGTCTCGCGCTTGCCTTTTTCCTTTGCCTCTTGCCTGCCTGCCCGGCGTCCTGCTCCCTGCGTCCTGCTCCCGGGCCCTCCACGCGCGGTCCAAGCTCCGGGCGCGCAGCCGGCCCCACCAGCAGGATTTCCAGACAGCGTCAGGGACAGAACCCGCGGAGATGGAAGTGGGGCCTCGTCCCAGCCCAGCCTTGCCCCTCCGTTTCAGACGAGAGAATGCTGTGCGGGCTTCTTTGGTCCCCAGTGCCAGGCCTGCCCGGGGAAGGCCGAGAACGTCTGCTTTGGAAACGGGATCTGCTTGGACGGCGTGAACGGCACGGGCGTGTGTGAGTGCGGAGCGGGCTTCGCGGGCACGGCCTGTGAGAGCTGCACCGAGGGCAAGTACGGCCCCCACTGCGACCAAGGTGCGCACCCACCTCCCCACCTGGCGGGACCTCCCGCCTCCCCCCTGTTGTGCAGAAGCAGCCGCAGGGCAGGCGAGAAGAGCGCCAACCGCTCCCTAGTTCACCCCCCAGGCTGGGATCCCGCCTCTACTATCATGTGAATTTTAAGAATGTCTGTGTTGTGTAATTTGCATAGAACCGTGTTTCCAGACATTTTCAGTCACTAACTAGACCTACCAACCCACCTCCAATCCGTTGCTTGACCTTCCGCAACCAACCACATGTGTCTGCGTTTGCCTGCGGGCACACTGATCCTCGCGGTCAGCCTGTCGGGTTTGGATATAGCTTGATAGTTTGAAATGCCCGTTTGTGCACGATATCTGCTTGAATCCGCTCAGGAACCTTAAGCCCTTGGGTACCCTCGTACCCATTTTACAGACGAGTGTATTAAGGCAGACCTGAATGACTTCCCTTAAGGTCACACCTGACAGGAGGCAGAACTGAGATTTGAACGAGTATCTTGCTTGGCTTCTAAGCCTTGCTTTTGAATCATGCTGTCCTTTACCCGAAGATTACTCTATTAATTCACCTTCAGCAAGCCACATGATTTAAGCTGTTTTCACAAAAATCGTCATCTGTTTACATTCTCTGACCTTGTGCCCAAGGACACACGTGGGAGGAATTTCCTAATCCATGATGAGAAAACAAGGCAATTTTTTTCTACCCTGCACTGAAAACCATAAATTGGACCTGGCTATCACTGCTTTGTCGTCAGCTTTCCAAGCCAGACAAAACCAGTATATCATGGAATCGTTATAATTGGACCATATAATATGTAGCTGCAACTACAGGGCTGACTCTGTCATTTGGAAGCATCTTCTGCTTTCACTTGTGCAGGACTTCCTAACCGGTGATCCGTAGACGACCTTCATGGGGGCCAGCAAAGCCCCAAACCTGAATGTTTTTCTTGGGGGAAGGCATCCAAAGCTTTCCACCAGTTCTCAGAGGCTCACGACGCTGCTGCACAACAAAGGGATCGGCTTTTCTATGTTGTTAAAGAAGCCAGTGCCACCCAGGTTTATATAAACCTAGCGCACGGACCCTAGGGAACACACATGGTTCCATCCCAGGGCGTCGCACGCGACCCTGGGTCCTCCACTATGCTTAGCTGACCCACAGGGCTACACAGTCGCACAAATGTGGTCTCGGTCAAATCAAATCATGACCTGATTTGACTCTGTCTCCTGTGCCCCTGCCCTTCCTGTGAATCCAGCCCTCCAGTAAGGACAGTGGTTCTCTTGGAACCAGGTAGGAGACTGAAGTGCCCTTCATATGAAGAGTCCCTTCACAGTAAATGACAACGAGTTCCGGAACACAGGTCAGAGGGCTAACAGTCTGTGGACTCTTTCCCACTTAGTGTGTTCTTGTGTCCACGGGAGATGTAACCAAGGACCCTCCGGAGACGGCTCTTGTGACTGTGACGCTGGCTGGCGAGGAGTGAGATGTGACACTGGTAAGGGCGAGTCTCTCAGTCCTATGTTCTTAGCCTCACTTCTGAGCAGCTACATTTGTCTTCCTAAAATAGAAATGACACCTTTAGGGGGCGCCTGGGTGGCTCAGTTGGTGAAGCATCTGCCTTCAGCTCAGGTCATGATCTTGGGGTTCTGGGATCAAGCCCCATGTCGGGCTCCCTGCTCAGTAGGAAGTCTGTCTCTCCCTCTCCATCCACACCCCACCACTTGTTCTCTCTCTCTCTCTCTTTCAAACAAATAAATAAATCTTTTAAAAAAGAAAAAAAGAAAAGCAGAAAGAAGAAAATAAGAAATACACTCCCACAGCAGGAAAGACTATCACTGATATTTCACATTAGCCTCCCAACCTTTCTCTGGGTGTGTAAACATATGTGGATGAGACCGTGCCCTGCATGCAAGGGTTATAGCCTACTTTTCCATTTCACAATGTGTCATGGATATCTTTCCATGTGAATAAATATCGATAATATCATTTTTAATTTTCATATAGTATTCTATTATATGACTATATCATACTCTCTAAAACCGATTTTGTATTGTCATCATGGTGCTGCAATGAATGTCTCATATGTACATTTTTTTTGCATTTGTCTAACTAATTCATTCACTAGTATTTCTAGAGAGGGGATTTCTGAGTCAGAAGTTGGCACATTTGCTACTTACTGCCAAGTTGTCCCTCAGAGTATATCCATTTATTTTCCCACTAACAGGATCTGAACAGGCCCATTTCCCCCAACCCTACCACATGGCACTGATGTTTCTTTTTTTTTTTTTTCAGATTTATTTATTTATTTGAGAGAGAGAGCATGCGGGGGGGGGAGGGCAGAAGGAGAGGGAGAGAGAAACTTAAGCAGACTCCCTGTTGAGCGCAGAGCCCAACACAGGGCTCACCCCCAGGACCCTGAGGTCATGACTGAGCTGAAACCAAGAGTCAGATGCTTAACCGACTGCACCACCCAGGCGCCCCTGTAGTGATGTTTCTTAATGTGCTCCAAGGACGGACCTCCAGACTCACTCTGCCTGCTTGCCTAACTGGGAAGACAGAGCCAGCCTACCCCCACCGGCCTACCCAATCTAGAAACCACCCACTTGGCCTTTACGCCTTCCACTCCCGCTCCCTCACTGCCTCACCAGCATGTCTCCGTTATTCTAACCTCCACATCCCCTCCTGCTGCTCAGCTCCCAGCAGGAGCCTTGTGATCTGTCCCTCTGCCTCCTGTCCCAGCTTCCTCAATTGCATCCGTCCTCCACATGGCTGCCAGAGAGAACATTCTGAAACACAGATGACTTAGCTCAGGCTGCTATAACAAATACTATAGATGAGATGGCTTAGAAGCAACAGAAATTTCTCTCTCATAGTTCTGGGTGCTGGAAGTCTGAGATCAGGTGCCAGCACCGACAGGTTCTGGTGAGAATCCTCTCCTGGGTTGCAGACCTAAAAGATAACTGGGATGTCTATCGATAGAGAATGGGGAGATCAGGGATTTCCAGGCCGAAGGAAGAGCATACACAAAGGCACAAGATCCCATTGCATCCATTCCCGTCCACTGGAGCCTCTCACTGTTCCCTCTGACTCCAAACAGATTGCCTTGATGGTCAGGTCTCTCTTCCTGGACCTTCTGGGTGACTTGGCCAGCTCTAATGAGATTCTATCCCAAAGGCTCTTAACACGAGCATCTTCCCCAAAGGGTCCTCTTCCTTCATCTCTAAGGATTTCTTTCTGGATCCTCCCCTGCTGGGAAATATCTGTTAGCTGTACATCCAAGGGCAAGAGCCTCTGCTATTCCAGGAAATTTAGGAACGAATCGAGCTAATAGAGAATAGGCACCTGCTGTGTGCCTGCCTGGTCCTGAGTACTTTTTGCATATGCAAAAGGGGAAAAAAAGTTTAATATTCATTATAATTAGGTTTTGCTTGTTTATATCACTCCGTAATAAAATGAAAGAATAAGGAACATAGGAAATATAAATGAAAGTAGAAAATCAGGCCCCAGGGAGGAGCATGCATCAACATCCAGACCCTGAGGGAGAACACTGGTTTAGTCTCCTTGCATCCTCGTGGAGCGGCACGGGGCCTGGCATGCAATAGACAACTCCATCAGTATATTTGACCTTCCAATTTGGCTCTGAGCTTCCTGGCAGCCCATGCGAAAAAAGGTTTTACAAGGTCACAGTGTTTTGCATGGTTCACATGATGCATATCATTACTTCTGAGGAATTAAGCCTTTTCTTAGCACCAAGTACTCAAAGAAAGTTCTTGAGGTAGGTTTAGTACAAAAGGACTGACCCAGCAATTGGTTCTCTCTTTCAGAGATCACAAAAGACGACTGCAATGGGATATGCCACACCAGTGCCAAGTACGTACCTCCGAGCTTTCTTTGGGGGGTGATGCAAAAGTCAGTCTTTCCTAGAAGTGTTCAGCTCAGGGTAATCGCTTCCTGAGACCATTTCTGAAGAGTTAGGATAAAATTAAGTATGAACTGAAAATTCCCTCTGAAAAGGCCACCGTCACCTTGCCAGGTGCAGTCTTTTCAACAAGCTGCCCCCTGAGTTTCCTGGCTTATTGGCAAAAATGCCAGTTGTTACCCCTAGTTCAAGCCACGGGGACTCTTCATAGAAGCCAAGGAGAGGCCAGTGCACCTCACCTTCGTCCAAACTTGCTCCCGATTCACCGCCAAGCCTTACTTGTTCAGACTTTGGCCTCACACTCCTAACTCCCAGAGGGGCTTCATGGTTCATTAGTTGACCCAGTAACTAGACGTTGACCTGAATTCAAACCAGCCCCTGTCATTTTCATTTTCTGCATGACCTTGAGTTGATTACTTTATGCTTCTAAGCCTCAGTTTCTCCATCTATAAAATGGGACGAATAATATCGTCTTGTTACGGCTATTGGATATTGTGTAGGTTTTACAAAGTAATGTGCAAAGCACAGCCCCGAGTACATAAGTGGCTCTCTGAAGATTGGTAGCTATCCTCCCTACCCCTGGGCCGATGCCGACATACATACACCCTGCAGTTTCAGCTGCCCCTGGCAGGGCTGTGCTAGAATGGCCTCTCCTTCCAAGGCTTAGGCAAGACTTTTGAATGCTGCCTGGGGGCAGGAGCCGGGATGCTGGGGATGAAGGGGATGGTGTTATGTTTTTTGGTTTTTTGTTTGTTTTTTTTTCCCCACAAACAGCATTTGCCCTTTCCAATTGCAGCTGCCTTCTCAATCCAGACGGCACAGCCTCATGCAAATGCGCCGCGGGATTCCAAGGGAATGGAACAGTCTGCACAGGCAAGCGAGGAAGGGGTCTGCTGGGGGGGACAGCAAGCGCAAGCTGTTGAGAGGTCTGTGTCCCTGCAGACTGGATGGACAGCCGCTACCAGCCGCTGAGGGTGAACTGGCTGGAACAGGGCACCTGACTGTGGCCCGAGGCAAGAATACTGGTCACGGACGGGGCATGTGTCGGCTTAGGAATGGGTGGGTCGGTTGCACCTGTTTTCTTCTCCAAACATCGGTGCACGGCCTTGACCGCGATTGAAATCACCTGGAGAACTTTAAAAACACTGGTTTGACCGACCCAGGGTGTGGCCCAGGCGTGGGGACTCTGGAGTGGGACAGGGACTTGAATCTCGGTTCGTCCTCCGACTACCCACGTGGCTTTGGGTGGGTCTCTTACCTGCTCTGAGCCCCCTTAGCTCACTTACAAAGTAAACAAAACTGTCTCCCCAGCAGAGTGGTTTGGGGATGAAATGACCTCTCTGTACGTACAATGGCAGAATGAGACAGCAGTTTAAAGTAGCCCCAGTGTCAGACTCTCCTGGGTTTGAGTCTAAGTTCTTATCACTTGTGCTGCCGTGGGAAAGTTGCTTGACTGATTTTTGCATCACTTTTTCTATTTGTAAGTTGTAGATAATAAGAGAATCTCCCTCACTGGACTGTTGGGTGATAACCTGGATTAATCCCCGTGAGGTACTTAGAACAGCCCTGGCACAGAGCATACTCAACAAATGCGAGCTAATATTCTTACAGGACCCACCACATCTTTGGTGCTAGAAAAATGGAAACACTTAACATCATTTTTCTCTTATGCACCTTGTCCAGGCAGGTTTCGGCCCAGATTCTAGTGGAACTGGACAATGAATCTACCAGCTTGCTTCCTAGACCATCGTAGCCTGGGGATTGTCCCAGCACGCAGGCGCCCTGACCCAGGGCCCAGATGTTTCCTGCACTAGGATGTGCTCAGTATGCCAGGGAAAACAGCTGGAAAGGGACAATAACGGAAACATTTTTCTTGCCTTCTGCCTTTTGGGAAAAACAGCAAAAGCAGAAGACACAAGTTAACAGGAGAACAGCCAACATTTCTATAACACTTTCATATACATGATTAGATGGGAGTCTCTAAACCCGTAAACAAACCCCCATAGGTGGACCCCAAGGTTCATATTAACTAAGCGGCTTGTCCAAGGTCACAGTGTGGGACTCCAAGTGGATCTGGGTCTTGGCTCTACTTTGAATTAATTTGAGTACATGTTGTGAGGCCAAGGTCCAAGTTCATTCTTTTGTATGTGAAGATCCAGTTGTCTCAGTATCATTTGTTGAAAAGATTGTTCCTTCCCCCATTGAAATGTCTTGGCAACTCTGTGCAACATCAGTTGACCTTAGATGTATGGGTTTATTTCTGGACTCTCAATTCTATTCCATATATAGACATCCTTTATCAAAAGGTTAAGGAAGTTTCCTTTCATTCCTTGCCTGTTGAGTTTTTATTATTAAGGGCATGGAATTTTATCAAATACTTCTGTTCCTTCTATTGAGATGATTATGTGGCTTTGTCTTTCATTCCATTGATACGTTGTAGTACATTAATTGATCTTTAAATGTTGAACCACCTTGCATTCCTGCAAAATTCCCTCTTGGTGATGGCGTATAATTCTTTTTATATACTGCCAAATTTGATTTGCAGATATTTTCTTGAGGGTCTTTGTGATATATTCCCAAGGGATATTGGGCTGTAATTTTCTTGTGCTGGCTCTGTCAGGCTTTGATAGCAGGGTGATACTGACCTCATAAAATGAATTGGGAAGCTTTCTCCCCTCTTCCAGTTTCTGGAAGAGTTTATGAAAATTAGCTGTTTATCCTTCTTTAAATGTTTGGTAGAATTCACCAGGGAAGACATCTGGTGCTTTGCGTTCTTTTGAACTATTCGTATTTGATCCAGTGCCTGGCATTTTGAGGTACCTTCCATTTCTCACCAAGTAAAAATGCATCACTGTTTTTCTCCCCTCTCCTCACCTGCTCTGCCTGGGCGTCCCATCTCTCTCCTACAGCCATCAACGCCTGTGAGACCAGCAATGGAGGTTGCTCGCCCAGGCTGACTGCAAGAGACCCCCCCCTGGGAGCCGACAGTGTGTGTGCCGGGCAGGCTACACGGGCGATGGCGTCGTGTGCCTCGGTACGTACTGCCCCTCACCTGTCCAGTGGCCGCGGTTCAAGAGTCAGAGCCCTGGACAGTGGTCCTGTTATCAGGACCTGCCACTGCTTGGAATCATCTGTAAGTGTATCTGGGCGGGAAGGCATGAGGGTGTGAAAATGTGACGGCAGTGGTATGAAGGTGTGTGATGGCCAAAAGTCCCCTGGGAAGGAGAAAACGGAGACATGTGTTCCAGTTAAATATTGTGGTGGTGCCTGGACTTTTTTTTAACATTTATTAGTCCTTTTTTTTTTTTTTTAACACAATAGCACATTCTCACTATAGAAAAATTAGAGAATGCATATATGCTGGGGGAGAATATTCTGGAAAGAACCACCCTTCCTATTGTTATATCACTCCAGACCATACTTCCTTGAATGGAATTCTGTCTTATGATACATAGTATTTACTATGCTTAGCAGTTTGAAAGAACAACTCTCTCTGAAAATAAGCGTACCTCCAAAGCAGTATCATCATGGCTACACACTACTCTAAAGGTATGCCATAGCAAGCCGTCTGGCTTTTGACATTTTCGTTGTAAAAATAATAATAGTAATAATATTTGTACAGAAGCCTTGCAAGCATAGTACAAAAGTAGGCCCATGTGTTCTTTACCTGGATTCACTATTGTTAATGTATTGCTCTATTTGCTTTATCATTTGCTCTCTCTCAATGCCTGTACACATTTTTCCTAAACCATTTGAGAGTAAACTATATATATCACATTCCCTTTACCCTTACACACTGGAGCATATTTGAGAATAAGGGTGAATTCTTGCATACCCGCAGCAGTTAGCAACTTCAGTCGATTTACTCCTGATTTAATACATTTGTCTAATTACCATTTGTCTTCTAATTTTGTCCTCTGACCCCATAACATAATGTCCTGTCTTGGCATTTTCTTCCTCTAGTGCAGGATAGGGGTGGGCATCGTACTTGGCCACCGGGCCTCTTTAGTCTCCTCAGGTCGGGGGTAGTTCTCCAGCCTTGCTTTGTCTTTAATGACATTGACATTTTGGAAGAAGACAGCCCACCACCCCAACTTTGTTATTCATTTCATGTCCTTCATTTGGGGTTTGACCAATGTTTGCTCATGATTATATTGAGATGATGCCTGCAGACCCAGTATCACAGGAGTGGTGATGCATCCTGCTCAGGATATCCCACTGGAGGCTCATGATTTCCAACTGCCTCTCATCTGTGATGTTAATTTTGACCACTCGGTCAAGGCGCTATCTGATTTCTCCACGGTACAGTTGCTTTTTCCCCATTGCTACTAAGAAGCAGTCAATGGGGAGATACTTGAACACCCAGCAAATATCCTGCTCCTCATCGAAGTGTCCTCCTAGATGGAAAGTCTATTGATGAGTCTTCCCTGAAGCAATTATATTGTGATAGTGACAAGCGATTTTTTTAATTCCTGAATTTCTTCCTTCATAGCATGTTGGATTAGACTCTGAGATTCTATTATTTAAGTCCTTGGCCGCAAATGCTCATCTTCATTCAGGAGAGGGACAGAGGCAAACCCACAGACTATGGCTCTGTTGGCACAGTCCCATCCCAGAGGGGCTAACTTTGAGAAACCGTATCTAGGACCTTTTCTGTGGGGGTTACTTCTGCCACAGGGTTGTTGGAAAACTGAATCACACTTGGACACCTGCTCACCTTGTTCAGTTAGCCATCCCACCTCGTTCCTCAAGATGTCTTTACTTGAAAATGAGGCTTGAATTTCATGCCAGGTATTGGCTTTTTGTTTTAAAGAGATCAACCCATGTTTGGAGAACAATGGTGGCTGTCACAAGAATGCAGAGTGCACGCAGACGGGACCCAACCAGGTGAGTTCTGCCCCCCGGGGGCCCTTAGTTAACCAGGAACAAATTCCTGAGTCTTCAGACTGAGAACAGACCTGTGGACACCAGCAGCATAAAAAGAACATGTTAGGGGAAAATCCTGAACGAATTCCCAAAGAGGCCATTCTGTGGGAATGAGAAATGGTGGAGGTGAAGGAACAAAGGGTTCTTGGGAGAAGGGACTTCCTGAGTGGGAGACGTAGACAGCTGCCAACGCAACATGGTTTCAGAAGCACCTAGAAAGTTTCCAACAACGCTCTCCTTTCTTTCGGCTTTCTGATGTCCAGAATCCCACACGTTTTCTTGAGGCTCTGCAATGCTTGTGCCATGGCAGAAGATAGCATCGTTAGGCCCTCTGTCCATCGTTTAGTCCGTAACATAGTGAACCTTACAGCCAGAGCTAACACGAGGAAGTTACCTCCATCAGAAACCAGATGATGAACTGAAGTCCCCAGTAATGTTCTAGGGACCTTCTTGAGCCCCAGAACTCAGTGCCAGATCTCCCAATGGGCAGAACAAACAGGAGCCTAAAGCACCCAAAAATAAGGAAAAACACACACTTATTTTAAAGAATCGTGTGTGTGTGTGTGTGTGTGTGTGTGTGTGTTTACACATATAGTGGTAGAAAAACCCAGCACAATTAGACATATTTTGGGGTTCAGCAGAGTTCTTATTTCAAACCACATATGGAGTAAGGAAAACCTAGAAACGTTGTGCTGCTCAAGGCCTCCCCAAATCCTCCTCCAGACCTAGAAGGCAGTGAGAGGGACACAGGGTTGATCGCGGAGACAGGACCTCAGCCCAGGAGGGGAGGCTGGGGGTGTCTTGGTAAAGGTTTAGGGCCAAGGTCAGGGCCCACAGTGAAGGACGAGGCAGAGGAGTGAGCCCCTGCTCTTTGATGCTGGCTGACCCTGCCAATGAGTTCCAGTTCCAACAAGCAGACATGAGACCGGAAACGCTGCCTCTCTGGGGGACACATTAACAGCAGGTGCACTTTCTTCTGGGCGCGCGGCGTGGTGACTGGAGTGTAGCCGGGTTTCAGCCCCACTCGCTCCCATGCAGAGCGCCAGGGAAATGAGGGTGAAGTAGACAGTCCCCAGCTTCCTACAGACAGTGTCCCCTCCGTCAACGTGAAGCCCCCGCTGACTTCCTTGGCCAAACAGTGGGTCTGACTGATTGTTCTCACGTGTGCCACCCGTGCGACTCCAAAGCTCGCCTCCAGCAGCTCCCGGCGCTGGCGCCTCAGGGCAGAGCGTGGTGGAGATGTGCAGGAATGCAGGGTGCGTGGGAGTGGGCCTAGCTTAGCTTCCTCACGCTGAGCCTTCACCAGCCAAGGCAACGAAAGAGGTGAGTGCCAAGGAGGCAAGGGACCAAATCAGGCAACAATGTTTAAAAAAAAAAAAATAAAGTCTCTTGGCAGCAAAGTTAGGCTATGTAGGAGATGCCAGTGCTAATGTGAAGTGTGCCGAATGTGCTAGAATGTGAGATGACAACTATCATTGTAGAAAAGAGCTTACCAAGACCGAATGCAGACTCTAGGGGCATTACCGTTACCGTTATAGAAGTGGAGCCTGAGAGCCCGCAGAATCTCTCTGTGAAATAACCCACCCCCCTCCCCTCCGACAGGCGGTCTGTAACTGTTTGCCCAAATACACTGGAGACGGGAAGGTGTGCTCCTTCATCAACACCTGCTTGACCGTGAGTATGGCTCTGCGGCCAACGCCCTCGGTGCCCAGGCCTGCGGCGCCTTCTACACCCCCTGCTGGCGGGTGGCACCTGGAGGAGGCCTCCTTCAGAGCTGTTTCTGGGCCGTGAGGCTCATTTCTCCCTCGTGTTCTTGGTTGTAGTTGGAGAAACTCCATTCTCTGCCTCTTCTTCTCATGGCCTTCACCTCTATGGGGGTGTGT
Source organism: Ursus maritimus (assembly GCF_017311325.1). NCBI lineage: Eukaryota > Metazoa > Chordata > Mammalia > Carnivora > Ursidae > Ursus > Ursus maritimus. Next base: position 39,064,597 of record NW_024424564.1, read on the forward strand.
CTCTTCTAGTAAGGATTCCTGTGGGCTCCACCTGCCTCATCTACGATGCTCTCTTCTCTAGATCCTTAATGGCATCTGTAAAGACTCTCTAAACAAGGTCACACTCACACACACCAGGACGTAGGACATGGCAGACCTTTTGGGTATAGAGCGAGCACACAGCATCGTCAGAACTTGAACCCATGTCTGTCTTACTCAAAGGCTGCACCCTGGATCCCTTTCTGTGGTGCTTGTTCCTCCCACAGGGCAGCGAGCCCCAGAGGAGGACCAGTCTCTGCACCTTCCTTCCCTTCTTCATATCACCAGCCTCCAGCTGTGGCCATGAGCACAGCACAGACGCCATGTAATTAAAGCCCTTCCTCTCCAAGCTCTAGCCCTACCGTCCCCTGTGTTCGTCTGGCAAATGCCTCAGGAGAACACGTCCCCATAGGGAGTGATTGCAGGAAGCAGGGTGCTGGGATGTGGAGCTGTGATGACCAGACCCATGGCCAGGTTTATTTCTACAGCAATTCTTCAGTGAGCCTTTCCATCTGTCTGTCTTTCTGTCTGTCTGTTTTGTAATGGCCACCTTGTCCTGGCAACTCGCGCAATGAACCCACATGTGCCCAAGACTCGGTACAAGAGTGATTAACTCGCGGCCACTGCACCCATGACCGTCACCACCCCCTGCATTCTTTTCAGGAAAAATGGAAGTTTGTTTTCTTGCAAGATGAGTAGAATTAAAGCATGTTTTTCTGCAGATGAGGATAATCCGATTAGAGAGAAGGACACTGAAACTGAGGGAGGGAGGGAGGTGGGTTGTTACAGGAGGAAGTACAGGCGTGGATGAGGAGAAAGGGACCCAGAGCCCACAGCTGAGCCTCCGGGATGAGCAGGGGCGGTGGTAGGTAGGCAAGTAGTCAGTTAGTTGGTCAGTCAGGCAGTTAGTCAGGTAGGTAGGTAGTCAGTTTGTTAGTCAGCCAGTCAGTTACTGAGTCCCTCATGGCCCTTACTGTGAAATAGCTTGAAAATGTCTGTGTCTGACCATTCTAAATAAATTGTGACAGAGGACAGAGGCCACTCAAATTTCTTCACATCCAGTGGGGAACCTCGCACTGAATGACACACATCTAGGTCGATGGGCATTCCCTAGATACCAGGCGCCATTTCAGGCACTGGGAGCTCATCAGTGACCAAGCGGCGAAGTCTCCTCCCTTCAAGAGTTTACACTGAGGGGGAGGAGAGGGACATTTGGTGCGTAAGCGACTGGTCAGTCAGTTGTCGGTTTCTTTGTTAAATAAGGAAAGTAGAGTTGGAGGACAGGCCCAGGCAGGCGGCAGTGAGCGTCAGGACAGGAAGATGGGCTGGTTCTTGTGTCTATTTTCTCCGTAAGGTATGAGGCGAGCTCGTCCTTGAGAGTGAGGGCCAGGGGTTGAGAGTTGCAGAGAGGAGTGAAGGTGTGACGTGTCTTCTCCAGGGAGAGAGAAGGTACATGCGCTGGAGGAGGGGGGCAGTGTCAGTGTCTGTGTGATAACTTTGTGGCGAGTTCAGACAACAACACCCAGCCCGTCCATCAGGCCGGGCCCAGAGGCCGCGGTTTTTCGAGCCCTCCTGTGGGCCGCTGGCCAGGACCGAGCGAGGAGCCAGGGCGACCGGGCCCAGTGAGTGGGCGGGAATGTGGGTGAGAAAGAAGTTGGCTCAAAGGAGGGGAGGCCCCTGTGAGTCAAAGGAGGCTGGAGCCGCAGCATCGGAAGAGGTGGGTTGCGATGATGAAAGCTGGTGGTCAGAGAGAGCAGGGGGTTGAAGCAGAGCTCTCAGGAGCCGTCCACTTTAATGGCGGGACAATGTCAAGCGTGGTCCGGCGGGGGTGGCGGAGGCAGAATGGGGGCAGGTACAGTGGAGACCATTGACAGGGATGCTGACGCCACCGAGGGTGATGACAGGTGTGGAGAGAAAGCCAGTGATCCCGGCCCCACGGCTAGGACGAAGAAGGGGTGACAGTAGACTCCATGTGTTCTCAGGGAGCTGGGGCCTGTGAAGCATGAGAGCGTAGAAATACTTTGGCAGTGGCTTTGGAAGTGCAGCAAGAAAGACACCGTCCTAGCCCCCCCCCCCGCACCCCCAGACCATGAAGTGTGGAGTAAGAGAAGAAAAGAGCTTTGCCTGAGGGGTGCACGGAAACCTCTTCAGTAAGAGGCAGAGAGAGTTTTCTGAAAACGGGTGTAGACTGTCAAGAGTTCGTTAATGGCTGTGTGTTTCAGAAGTCACCAGAAAGGGTTTGTAAGGGCAGAAAGGGGTGGGTGTGGGGTCAGATCACGATGTCTAGAGCAGCGTGGAGGGGAGCGTCCATGAGGTAGGAGGGAGCCTTGAGAGCCTAGACCTTGCTGTCGTTGACTGAGATCAAAAGCAAAGTGGCACAAGGGGGGATTGGTCTTGGTGGTCTTACAGCAGGCTGGCAACGGGACAGTAAAATCCAGGGTACCTAGCCGGAAGATCCAGGGCCCCCAGGAGATGGTGAAGGGTCTTTCAGAAGGCAGCTTTCTTGGAGAGCTCACGGAGCTGTGTCAGCTTGAGGCGGGAATCTGGGACACTAAGTCCCCCCCGCCCCCCGGCCCAAATATCATGCTCCACAAAGACTTTGGGAACAACAGTTAGAGGAAAGGAAGATTTTACAGTCGGCCTCTAAGTCTGTTGATCTCCTTCTTTGTCAGCCCTATCAGGGTTCTTTTTCCTGAGCTCACTTTAACTTGGCTTGGGCTGCGGAGCCCTCCTCGGTGTTCCTATGGATGTCAGCTTTGAGCTGTACTCTGCTTTGTTTCTATTTTCGGTCTCTGTCCCATCTTCCCCAGTTTTTAAGCTCTTTGTGGACAAGGACAGTGTGTTCTGTTTTATACCCACTGCCTTCTAGCTGATGACTGTTACCTTGGCTATTATGAGATCAGAGCTTAAGCCTAAAGCTGGGAATTGTCAGACAAGATTGGTGTCTTTCTGGCCAACCCCCAGGTGCCAAGAAATTTCCCATTTGGAACCTCTGGTTTTGTCTGTATAAGGCTGGAGATCTGCTCGGTTGGACCCGAGCATCTTGGGATACAAGGCTGGGTGAATAAATGGCCCTTACAACCCTAGGGAGTTGAAAGGCAAGTTCAGGAAAGGGGCAAATCATGCAAACATGTCAGTTAGAGAGTGAGTAAAAACCTAAATGTCAGTGCAGAATTGCTTGGAGAATATTGACAGAGCTGGCAAACTGGTCTGACCCCTATCCGTATCCCTCACCCCTTGGAAATTTTTCCAGAAAAATGGCGGCTGTAGTGAATTTGCCATCTGCAATCACACTGGGCCAGAAGAAAGGACGTGTACTTGCAAAGCCGAATACACTGGGGATGGGTTTACCTGCCGTGGCAACATCTACCAGGTAAGGAAAAGCATGTTCCCATAAAGTAAACCCTATATCCCTCCCTGCGCTAAGAATCCAGGTTACCCAAGGGAGGTGCAAGAGTTTTGTAACTTGTAAAACTCTACAAAAATGGGAAAGACTGTTCGTATATAAATTGGCAATGAGAAGGGATTTTATCTACTTGTGGGAATTCTCAGATCAACGGTTCTAGAGTCAGAAGCACTGGGTTTGAATTCGACTCTGCCAATTAGAAATGTGGCATTGGGCAATAACATCACCTCTCGAGGCATCAGCTTTCTAATCCATTAAAAAAAAAAATACTAAGCCCATCAGGTTGTTATCAGAAATAACGTATGTGACAGGCACAGAGCACACAGTAACTCCAAGGCACCATGCTGTGGGTTGCTGTTGGAACATATAGGTGAGGGCAGGCACACAAGCATCTCTGCTGGGCATAGCAGACGAGGCAGCATTACACTTGTAGATGTCTACCCCTTTACAAAGCGAATGTCCTGTTATTTGGTTTAAAGAGGGACTAGAGCATTCTGGCTAATCAAATATTCTTGTTGAGGAAGAAATGAAATCTGCCATAAACCCATAACTGATTTTTTAAAAAATATTTGAACTTTTAAAAATGCTCCTAAAGCTTAGCTGCTTCTGGAAATGGCTGGACCTTTCTTTGATAAATCAGACGGTGACTCCAGAAAGGTTTTGGAACTCCCAGCATGTCCCCGTAGTTGTTCTGAACATCAATGGAAGCCTGTGGATGGGATGGAAATAGGCCCATCAGGGCAGATTTCCAGTTGAAAGTATAGGAGAGACTCTCGACCTTAGAGAAATTGTCCTTAGACAACCCCGGATGGTTCTTGCACATAATCCCAGACATGAAGTGGCCCTGCCCTGTCTTTGTTTCCAGGAGCTTCCCAGGAACCCAAAAACGTCCCAGTACTTCTTCCAGTTGCTGGTAAGAACATGTGTGTCTGTCTATAGCTGTAGGACGTGGGTCTCCAGCCAGATCCGGGGAAACTGTAGCCTCTGGAGCTGGTGAAGGGAGAAGAAAGTCTGGGGATGTGGATTTCTGAAATAGGGTCCCTGTTGGTCCTTTGTGGACTGCTCAGGCCTTGGGTGGGCGGCAGGAGTGGAAGCAACGCCGCCCTGGCCCGTTTGACGCACAAGAATGCCGTGTGTGCAAAAACTACCACCGGTAGAGGAAGGAAGCATTACTGGGGCGATCAGCGAACGCTTTGGGGGAAAATATGAAGTTAGAGCTCTGTGCACATCAAACATCAGCATAAGTGCCAGACATATTGAAAAATAAAAGATAAAAATATAAATGAAGAAGATAATAAAACCCAGAAGAAAATATAAGTAACCATAGGACCTTAGCATCGGCAAGAAAACAATTAGAACCGCTAAGTCATTCATCTTATTATTTACATTTGTATTATTATCCCAATTATGTAAAATATTTGTATGTAGAAAGACACTGGGAAAGAATACCTAAAAGTAACAGGTGACTTCCAGGCAGTGGGATTATGGGTGGTTATTTCCTTCTTTATGCTATATTTTCAAGTCTTTAATACAATAAGCATGTGTTATTTTTATAACTGTATACAAAAAAACATTATTTCAATGACAAAGAATATGAATGGATTTGGGGTGCCTGGGGGGCTCGGTCAGTTAAGCATCCAACTCTTGATTTCAGCCCAGGACTCAGGGCTGTGAGATCGAGCCCCACATCAGGCTCTGCCCTCCATGGGGCGTCTGCCTGAGATTCTCTCTTCCTTTCACTCTGTCCTTCCCCTGATATATATATATATAATTTTTTTAAAAAAGAATCAGAATGACTTTGAATCTGAGACTAAATAAAACACAGATCGCCCAATTCGGTTTTCCCTCCTCTCTGCCACCATCCACTCTCTCTGCTCTTTGTCTGAACCCCCGCCCAGTATTTATGTTAAATAGGTGACATGCGGCCCCACCTTCCTTCCCACAGGAGCATTCTGTGCGAGACCTGAGTGGTCCAGGCCCCTTCACTGTCTTTGCACCTTTATCTGCAGCCTTTGATGAGGAACCTCGGGTAAGCATGACGCTCTAGACAAGCAGAAGACGTTTGGGACTGGAGCCCAGTCTTTAGGTGTCAACCTGGAACCAATGCTGGGGACATTTCTGGGCAGGAGATTTAGGAAGAGCTGGTGCTGATCAGCAATGGGACGGGCTGCCTTTCAGCATAGGGACCCCTATAAAGGGGAAGGATTTAAGTGGATTTGCGGTGTAACAGCTAGAAGCCCGCTAAAAAATATTCCTGAATAGGGTAAGAGGTTGGAAAAGATCAACAATTCTTAAATGATCCAAACCTTCCATAGACAAAAAGAAAGAAGAAAGAAAGGGAGAGAGAGAGGAAGAAGGAAGGAAGGAAGGAAGGAAGGAAGGAAGGAAGGAAGGAAGGAAGGAAGGGAGGATGCTGGGTTAAAGGAATTTAAATCTTTTTTCTTGCAGACCTTATCAGAGCCTTTACTGTTCTAACATTCACTGGGACTCTTCATGCTGGATTACCCATTAACATATAAAAATGTAGCAAACATTTATTGAGTGTGCCAGACACTGTTTCTAGTACCTGGCCTAGATTAATTCATTTAGCGTTCACAACAACCCTATCAGTTGGGTGCTATTATCCCCATTTTACAGTCCAGGACATTGGCAGAAGTAACTTCCCCAAGGCCATATGACTAGCAAGTAGTGGAGCAAGGACTCAAACATGACTCCAGAGCCTGCGTCCTTCACTATGCACACTGCCTCTCTATGCATATATTTGATTTTATTTTTTTTAAGATTTTATTTATTTATTTGACAGAGAGAGAGACAGCCAGCGAGAGAGGGAACACAAGCAGGGGGAGCGGGAGAGGAAGAAGCAGGCTCCCAGCGGAGGAGCCCGATGCGGCACTCGATCCCAGGACTCTGGGATCACGCCCTGGGCCAAAGGCAGACACTCAACGACTGAGCCACCCAGGCGCCCCATGCATATATTTTAGATACTAGTAAAGCAGAGATACAAAAATACTTTTTGAAAGATGTTGACATTTGATAGTTTTTCTCTCAAAAGCATCAAAAGAGATATCATGAAACAAAGAGAACCTTATGGGCCTTTTATTACTTTTTATACTTTTTATTAATGGTTAATATTGTTTGTGTTTCGATTTATAAATGGGAAAGTATCGTGATCTTTTCCATACTTAAGGTTTAAATCTGGCCCAGGTACCTCTCCAAGGGGGGCAGGTGCCATGCAGCATTTCCCAGCATTTTTCACAAGAAAAGTCTTTTTGCAAGTAGCATCTCACAGGACTTAGGGTCCCGCCACATGTGTTGTGAAATGCTGGGCCAGGGGAACTTCAAGCTCCCTTCCAAGCTGAGAATCTATGTTGGAAGGAGGAAAGGAACGAGGACCACTTTCTCCCTCCTGCCTGAACAGCCTGTACCCTGTAACTCTGACCACCAGCCAGCCCTGACTGCCTCCTTCCCAGTCCGGTGGGGAGGGAGGCCCCGGCGAGGGCATCGGGGAGGGGAGACCAAAGGCTCCTGGCTCTGGCTGGAACCCTCCCATCTTCTATTACAGATTAAAGACTGGGACAAAAAGGGTTTCATGCCCCAGGTTCTTCGCTACCATGTGATCGCCTGCCACCAGCTGCTTCTAGAAAACCTGAAATTGATCCCAAATGCTACTTCTCTCCAGGGGGAGAAAATCTTCATCTCCGTCTCTCAGGTAAGAGAGGCCACCCACCACGTGGCCCTTTCTCTTCTCCTCTTCTTTAGAGTAATACCAGCGATAATAGTAATAACAACAACTAGCACATGTTGAGTGATTCCTTTGTGCCAGGTGGTATTTGAAGTATTGGATGTATGCTGACTTATTTAATCCTCAAAAGAATCTGTGATGTAGATACTATTCTTTTCTCCAATTTACAAATTGGGAAACTGAGCTCAGAGAAGTTAAGTAACTTGTCCAAGGTCACACAGCACGTAAATATTCGAGTTGGGACTGAAACTCAAAGGCACCCTGCTTTAAGCGGTCATCAGAACTGCTTCTGATCAGGAGCCAGCCAGGGAAGAATACTTTGGACCACAGCCACTTGGCCATGCTGGTCCCCTCGCTCCCCACAACAGAGAAACAAGTAGCGGCGGTAGAATCCATTGCCGAGAGAAGCAAGCGAGTGGTGGGGGCAGAAGGTGGTGTAGAGAATACATGTGAGAAAGGCGCCAGTCTCAAGCTGCTTGCTATTTCATATTTGAGAATCACAGTGAAATGACCATGGTGGTTGGTGATCTGTAATTAACTTCTCCAGGTGAGATTACAGGCTTGTCTCACTTCTCTTTTTATAATCACAGTAAATAAATGGGCTCAAGGCTCTACTTAAACATTCACTTTCATGATAAGTTAGCATGTTGCTAAAAGCATTCTGAAAGAAGTAATTTTGTGTCTGTTTGTCTCTGTGCTCATTTCTTTTTTTCTTTTTTTGGTTAATTTTAGGACACAGTGTATATAAATAATAAGGCTAAGATCATATCCAGTGATATCATCCATACCAATGGAATCATCCACATCATAGACAAACTGCTGTCTCCCCAAAACTTGCTTATCACTCCCAAAGATGCCTCTGGAAGGATTCTGGTGGGTGAATTCATTGTCATACTTCCGGCACAGAGTGACTCATAAGACTCATAATTTATTATCACAATTCTGATTTTTTAAAGATTTATTTACTTATTTACTTATTTATTTGACACCCAGAGAGAGAGAAAGCACAAGCAGAGGGGGAGGCAGAGGGAGAGGGAGAAGCAGGCTCCCTGCTGAGCAGGAAGCCTAACAGGGGGCTCGATCCCAGGACCCTGGGATCATGACCTGAGCCGAAGGCAGATATGTAACCGACTGAGCCACCCAAGCGGCCCACAATTCTGATTTTGAGGCATCATTCGGAGACATTTTAATTTTGCTCCTTCAGTCTCAAGCTACTATTAAAAGCCTAGTGAATATTATTCTGGTAAGAAGTAAATAGGTAAAAGTCTAATTTAAATAGATAAATGGATTTTATAAGATTTTCTTTCGTTTCCGCAAGGATTGGAAGATGGAGAATTACACAGATGGATGAGACTGATGATAGGTAGAAAGATAAATAGATATGAAGCACCTGGGTGGCTCGGTCAGTTCAACACCCGACTCTTGATTTTGGCTCAGGTCATGATCCCAGGGTTGTGAGATCAAGCCCTGCATTGGGCTCCATGCTCAGCAGGGCCTCTGCTTGAGGATCCCCTCTCTCTCTCCCTCTGCCCCTCGACCTGCTCACATGCACTCTCTCTAAAATAAATAAATAAATCTTTAAAAAAATAAAAGAGGGGCGCCTGGGTGGCGCAGTCGTTAAGCATCTGCCTTCGGCTCAGGGCGTGATCCCAGCGTTCTGGAATCAAGCCCCGCATCAGGCTTCTCAGCTAGGAGCCTGCTTCTTCCTCTCCCACTCCCCCTGCTTGTGTTCCCTCTCTCGCTGGCTGTCTGTCTCTGTCAAATAAATAAATAAAATCTTTTTAAAAAATAAAAGAAAAAAAGAAAAGAAAGATAGATAGATGGTAGATAAATAAATATCACTCAAAACAAACCTGGAGTAAAACTCCTTTTCAAGTGAAAGAAAAGACAATTTTGAATTTGATTGTTATTTTAGTATTGGCCAGGGTTTTTCATTGCAGACAATAGAACCCACTATGCCTAACTTAAACAAAAAGGGGATTCTTAAGATATTAAGTTCATCACTGAATCTCTAAGAAAGCCAGAGAGCCAGGAGCTACCCAGGGAGACCAGTGTAGGGAGGACCTGTGAAGGGAGGACCCCTGACTTCACCACGGGGCTGTCCGGACCTGTCTCCGGCCTCGGCACCTGCAACATGCAGGTCTAAGCACCGGATGCCTCTGCCACTGTGCCAGTCACGGTCCCCCTCCTAGCAGTCACACCCACCTCACGTTGTTTCCTTCCACCCATACGTCTGATGAAACCCCTGTGCTTGCTGGGTGCCCCGTCGCCTATGAGGCTGTGGCTGCAGGGCAGTCTGGGAAAAGGCAGCACATAGCCCCCCAGCCTCCATCACGCAGAAAGGCCCGGGTACACGGGAGCTGGAGTGGGTGCTGCTGAGCCGATCCCCAGCACCTGCCGCGTTGTCTCACCCTCATTCCAGTCGGTTGAGCTTTCGTGGAAGTGCTTTGTGAACCGTATGAAGGAACGTGTCGTTCCACTTCTTACTATCTTTGCAGCAAAATCTCACGACAGTGGCAGTAAACCATGGCTACACCAAATTCAGCAGCCTGCTACAGGTAAAGCCCTCGGGGATAATCTGCCGTAGGAATTTGGTTTTTCGGAGGGTTTTTTGGTTTTCTTTTGTTTCGGGGTTTTTTGTTGTTGCTGTGTTGTTTTGTCATTCGGTGTTTTATTTGGGGCGCTAGCCAGCTGTTGTGGGATCTGTGNAGGGAAGTCCTGATTTTCTGCAGCGCGAAGGCATGGCAGACCACTCCATTCCCCAAATAGCATAGGGTTTCTTTGGCTATCCAGTGCACATCGGCTGTATTAGAAGCTGAAGTATTTGAGGTTGGAGCAAGGGAAGGAATTAGGCTGTGCCGGTCCCTGAACGAGGTGCTTCCCATCTGGAATTATCACCTCCATTATAGAGATGGGCAAGCCGAGGTGCAGATCTGGAAAATCTACGCCTGAGGCATAAGTAGAAATTGTATTTAAAACTATATCTTTCTGATTTCAGACACTTTCGCCACAAATTGAGTAGAGAAACTTCTTGTTCAAACAAAGATTTCAGAGGAGAATCAGGGAGGGACAGGGTCCTCCAAGGTCTCCTCTCCTCCACCTACCCTGAGAAGTCTCAGGAGGGCTCTGAGAACCAGCCCCCCACTCCATACCCACCCCTGTGGCACAGTCTATAAACCTCTGCACAGACCAGCGATTTCCAAAATGGCCTGGGGCTCACTCTCGGGGGAGCTCTTCAGAAATGGAGATTTCAAGGTGCTCAAAATGAGACTCACCAGGGAGATTAGGGGCAAGTATCTTTGCTGGCTCACCCAGCTCAAAAACCCTCTGGTCACCCCCAAACCTGAGCAGCTCGTCTGGTTGAGCACAGGCTTTGAAAGCAAATTAGCAAACCTCTCTGGGGCTCAGTAGAAGGGAACACTAAAGCCTACTTCATAGGGCTGTTGGAAAAATCGCAGGGCTAATGTCTATGATGCACCCAGCTTATAGAAGGCTCTCGAAATGACTCCTCTCCATTCATCCAGCAATTTCCTTTTTGAGTCCATGTGAGCTAGAAATCTTATAAATACATAGGAGCATCTCAATATTGTATAAGTTTCACTTTTTTAAGTGAAATAAGAGGAAAATGCTAAGTGGGTCTTCCAGAAATTACAATTTGGGGGCAGTAGTAGGGAAAAAAAAAAAAAAAAGGTGTTTGTTAAAGCTTCTTTTTCTACTCACAAAAGCCCAGAATTTGTCTGTTTTGCAATCCAAGAAACTGAGGGTCAGAATGGTTGAGATGTGCTGGGCCTCTAGTTTCAGGCTGTCACCCCTGAACCAGCTGGAGTCCCAACAAGCCCCCGGGGCAGGCACGAAGGGAACCCCTCTAAATGGCTTTGGGCCTCAGAAAGACGCTCTGCCTCACCCCGTGGCCGGGCTCTGCTGTGCACACGTCCTGCTCGCTGTGTTTCAGGATGTGGGCTTGCTGGGTGTCATCACTGACCCCGTCCATGCTCCGATCACTCTCTTCTGGCCCAGCGACCAAGCCCTGCAAGCTCTACCCCCCGAACAACAGGATTTCCTGTTCAACCAAGAAAACAAGGACAAGCTGATGGAGTATTTGAAGTTCCACGTGATCCGAGAGTCCAAGGTATTTCGTGTGCATACAGATGGGGTCCATTCCAGGAATGGTCAGTGTGTCTTCACCTCCTCAGTGCAAAGGAGACCTGAGCGCCCCTGCCCCTCTCTGTCCTCCTCCAACTGGCCGTGGTTACTTGACCCCCGCAGTGTGCCAGGCCTGCCCTGTTTCTCCAACCTACCATCATTCCTCTGCTGTACTGCACATCGGCTTTCTTCTGCCCCAGGTCACATGGCCAAGTGGCTATTGGCAACAGCTCCCAAGTTTGTTCAGGCGGAGTTGTTCTCCCCCAGTTCCAAAACTTCTAAGCCAAGGGCTGATTGAGCCAGGTGCAATCAGCCGTTCACTCCTGAAGAATCTACCGTGATCAAGGAAGCAAGATCTTGTAGGCACATGGCAGCTCTTGCTGAAACCCTGTCACTCTGTGTCCTCAACTAGGACCCACGTCTGTCTCCAGGAGTGAGTCTGTCTAATCCCAGAAGGCCAAGTGTCCTAACTTTGGCTAATTCATAGGACCTGTGTTAGTGTCTTAGGGCTACATAAAAAATAACCACGAACTGGGTGGCTTGAAACAACAGAAGCGTATGCCCTCAGAGCTCTGGAGGCTGGGAAGTCTGACGTCAAGGTGCTGACAAGGTTGTTCCTTCTGGAGGCTTGGACGGAGAATGTGTTCCATGTTTCTCTCCTAGCTTCTGGCGGTTGCTGGAAATCCTTGCATCCCTCCAGTCCCTGCCTCTCTTGTCACATGGCTGTCCTCTCCCTGTGTATTTGTGTGTCTCCACATGTCATTCTCCTCTTCTCTTTTCGTCTTATAAGGACACCAGTCATTTTGGACCAAGGGGCCACCTACTCCAATGTGACCTCATCTTAACTAGTTACATCTGCAATGACCTTATTTCCAAGTAAAGTCACATTCTGAGGTAATGGGGTCAGGACGTCAATAAAGTTTTCAGGGCTCACAGTTCAACCCATAACCACGCCCTGTGCCATTTCCCCGACCCACGGATCCCGTCATTAGCTTCATACACCAACACAGCCTCTGCCGTGGACTCCCCAGCTTAGAGGAGGCACGGAGGGGTGACTGAAATTAGCCCAGCTGGAGGAGACTTGTCCTACGGAAAGAATTTCCAGCTTTCTCTAGAGCCCGTGATGAGTCTTCCTTTTGATTACGTCTGCCGTCATTTTAAAGGTGGAAAAACTTACGTCTGTATTTGGTCTGTTGGCAAAGCTCCTTTGGGGCTTCTGCGGCTAAATCTGGCATGTTAACACGGCACCATCGCTCCTACAGATTTTAGCAGTGGGTCTCCCCAGGGCCACTGCCTGGAAGACCCTGCAAGGCTCAGAGCTGCGGGTGACATGTGGAGCTGGCGGTGACATCGTGAGTACCCACAACACTCCCCAACCCCCGCCCCCTCAAGGGAATAGTCATTTTTTCCTCAGTTGACAGCAAGCCCTTTTCTCTGCCTTCAGGGGTATTAGTTGAGAGTGAGTATTTTGATGGGAAGAACCTCAGAAATCCTGGCCCAGCACAAGCCCTGGTAGCAGAGGTTAGGGAGCCCCCCCGCCCTTACACTTGCAGAGAGCAGCTCTGGTTTTTGTTTTTTTGGTTTTTGGTTTTTGGTTGTTTTTTTTTTTTTTTTTTCAGAGCATTTATTTTGCAGTGTGAGACACTCCGCTGAAGCAAGAAAGATCCGGTCATTCCTTTCCCTTCCTTCCCAGCCCCACTGCAGCCTCACCTCTAGCCCCTTGTTGGCATTCAGAGCCAGCTCTGGGCTATATCTACCAAGACCAGCCAACAGAGAGAAAGTTCGCAATTGTCACCTTCCCCGGCTAGCTCCTGAACCATATTGCCTCCCTGAAATTCCATATAATGAATGGGTCTGATGGGACAATAGTAGCCACATCCTGTATCCATAGACGACCCAAAATGACAGTGGCTTAAATATATAACGGTTTGTGTCTTTTTAAAAGAAATCAGGAGGCAGCCAAGCCAGAGCTAGAATGATGGCTCATTGGGGGAGCACCTTCTGTTTGACTGCTCTGCAGCACGTTTCCAGCCTCAGAACCACCTCCAGGTACAACACGGCTGCTGGAGCACGGAGCTCCCACCACCAGGGCCAGGAGAAAGGATGAAAGGGATGCAGCTCTCAGCTGAGTTGTTTCCCTTCAAGGAGCCTTCTTAGAAGTGCCATACGTCATTCTGTTTCTATCTTATGACCAGCCAGAATCCCTTTGGTGTTTGCAGTGGAATTGCATTGATTTTATAAAGTGAATGTGAGAAATGTTAGCACCTTTACATTCCGACTTTTAGAACATTGTTCCAATGTACTTACACTCTTGAGATTGGCTGTACTATTTCCATAGATCAAACAGGACACCTATCAAAGAAGTATAGTAAGAATGTCTGCTGCTCATTCTGGGTGCTACTGTAGCTTTCAGAGCACTTGGCAATGTATTATTTAGTTTGATCCTTCTAACAACCCTATGCAATAGAATCATTAATCCTATTGACCTGATGAAAACAATTAAACCTCAGAGAAGTTCAGTAACTCACTCACAGTCACACCGCACATAAGCGGAAGTGGAGGATTTAACCAGTTTTCCAGTGCTCTCGCCACTGAATCACACCGTGTCCATCCCATCAATAGATGCTGAGATTTATCTTTTGTTTTCCTCCCACAGAATTTTCTAAAAGCATTATGCTTCCTCCAGGGGTGGGTGGAGATGTAGTCAACGATTTACTAGCTGGGTGAACCCTAAGGAAGAAAGCTCTGGAATTGTTGCAAGCAAAGTGAAATAATGTCTCTAGAGCATGATTTAGACAATGCCTAGTACATGTGAAAAGAAGTTATTGTCATCATTATAGACTTACAGCCCATCACTTGTATATCCTCAAAAAAAAAAAGGTCATGGCCACATTTTGCTAGAACGTAGCACTCAGTAAACAAACAAACAACAACAAAAAACACACTACTGCTCACGAAGTGGCCACGTTACGAAAGTGGATCCTGAACCACAGACAGGTCGTGGCTGCTCCAGCCTGTCCCCCTCGCTGCCCCTGTTTCTGCTTTGGTGGAGGCCACGGCTGGGGCTCAGAGGCTGATGGCCTGTGGGCGTGCCCACACCGCCACTCCCCGGCTGCCTGACCTAGGGCAAGGTATTGAACCTCCCCTGTCTCGGTTTTCTCATCTGGAAGCAGTGATCTTGGTAATCATTCCTCTAGGAAATTGTGAGGATTCAAGGAATTTGCACGGGCTCCACATGTAGCATTACTCTGCACATAATAGGCACTGGCTGTTTGCTATATGTATCTTACATATATATATATAGTACTTTCTGAGTCTTGCAGGTGTTGGCCACTTTATATGGCCTTAGGAAGAAGAGAAGTCTAAGAAGGATCGTTGACTGTTCTCTCTCTCTCTCTCTCCATCTCCCTTCCCCCCTCTCAGGGCGAGCTTTTCCTGAACGACCAAACATGCCGAATTGTGCAGCGAGAACTCTTGTTTGACCTGGGTGTGGCCTACGGCATTGACTGCCTCCTGATCGATTCCACCCTGGGGGGCCACTGTGACACTTTTGCCGCATACAATTTTTCGGTCAGTCCCCAAAACAGTACCATAATAGGAGAGTGTTGGGGTTCAGCCCTCACGACCCAGCATGGATTCTGCCTCGAAACCAGTGAAGGCTGGTCCTCAGAGAGCCCAGGACCCACGAGATCTGAGGGCCAGATGATGGTGCTCGTCAAACTCAGAACCCACAAGCATCTCCTTAGCCCTGCCCCAGCCTGGCACAGTCCATTTACCCACAGCCCCCCATCCATTCATCCCTTCACCATTAAGGAGGCAACTGTGTGCCCATGATCCTGCAACAAGCTCTTCCTTTTCAAAGCCCCCTATCTGCTCAGTCACTCACCCATTCATTCAACAAACGTTTTTTGCTCTTCTGCCAGATGAGACCATATAAAATTGTCGTATTTGGCAGGGTATGAGTACAAAAATGGCAACTTCATAGGGTTCAACCTAGTATCATATGCCACCCACACCACCGTTGACTTATTCATTCGTTCATTTAACAACAGTGCTTGAATGTCTGCCCTGGGCCCTGCTGTGTGAGACGTTGTCACATTTCATACTCATTCATCTGTCCAGGATCGTGTGTAGAGCCAGCCATTTGGCTCAATGCTCATCTTACCCCTAAAGGAATCCAACAATACAAGTTGTTATCAGTAACTCTGTGATGGAGATTTGGAAACTGAGTCTCAAAGAGGGGAGGTGGCTTGCGTGGCCAAGTCTATGACCAGCTGGCTTTGGTACCTGGCAACTTGTAAGGATTCGAGAAATATCCCAAGTTCTTGAGATACCAGGCAGCCAGAGTAGAAGGTGAAAAACCGGTTGTCCTTTCTGCTGTAGAAGTTGTGGCCTTCTTAACTTCCAAAGTATATTGGCACACGTTTTTGCCATTAATAGTTTCCAACACCAGTCCCCTGAAGGTCAAACAGCAGCGAGAATCGTGGTCTCTATTTTGTAGGTCAGAAACCTGAGGGTCAAAGAGGGTGACTCGCCAAAAGTATCATAGCTGGTTTATAGTGGAAGGGACACTTGCGTGCACATTTCCCACTGCCACTGGACCAGATGCCTGGAGGGCACTGCCCGCCCTGGCCCAGCTCTGTGTAGCAGGGAAGGTCTCACCTCAAGCAACAAAAACCAAGGAGCTGAGGGCCAAGACAGACTTTCAGAATTCTCCATGGCAAAGTCGCAGTGTGCTTGCCTTTGTGTTCTTGATCGGAGCCAGAATCTTAGTCAAGATTAAGTTCTTTGTCAACTCACCAAGGCATTAACCAGGGGCATATCCTTGGGTTGCCTGATAGTCTTGATTTTTAAGCATTTCTTTTCTTGCATACTAGGGAGATTGTTGGAGCTGCGCCAATACCCCCAGCTGCCCGAAGTGGAGTAAATCAAAGGTAATTATGAATGCAGTGATAACGTTTGGAGCACGATGTTTGTTCCATTCTCATACCCGTGTTCTGGTAGGTGTGAGTGTGTGTGCACGGGTGTGCCTCTGCAGGTCTGTTGTATAACTGCAATTTGCATCATTCTTTTAACAACCAGGCATCCTTAGCCTCCTTGAACCCAGGCAAACTGTGAACCCAGTACCCACCTTCTAGGAACTGTCTAGAAAAATCATGGGATTGTAGACTTAAAGGAGACTTCAAAGATAATGATAATTATATAAAGAATAGCTGCATTTTGTTGGCCGCTATCCCTGTCCCTGGCTGTGTGCTGGGCCCTTTCTTTATTACACGTTGCCTCCATTATAACTCTCATAGGAAGCTATTATTTCCTCCACTTATGAAAAAAAAATGTATCTCAGAGAGGGTAAGCAATTAGGCCAAGACCACAGAGCTAGTAAGGAGCAAAGCTAGAATTAGGGCCCAGAAAGCAACGTAAAAGTAATGGTTAAGTCAATGGAATGTGGAGTCCACGGCTCTTTCGAGCCAATTCCAGTGGGTAATCTTCGGCAAATTACATAATCTACATGGTTTTTCCTCCATAAAACGGAGCTAATAATCATTCTGTGTGTGGGTATTAGGAAAAGTACGTTTTAAAATGTGGGTACAGAGCCTGGCACATAGTAAACACTCATTAAATATTGCTTTTTTTACTTATCCCTTAGCCAATTTCCCTCTACCCTACTAGTAAAACCTCTAGCAAAAACACGCCTGCCAAACCTTCCCTGCTGATGATTTGGGGGCCTTGCCACAGAACCCCACCCCCTCACGATGGAAAGCTCTCTCTCCCCCACTCCATTCCCAAAACACCGCACCCTTTGCAAAAACACTCAGAGTCAGCAAGTCCTTCCTTTTAAGACTGCGGAGAAATCTTTCTGTGAGCTCTAGCTCTGCCCCCTGCCCCATCCATCTGCCTAGCTACACCCCTAAGAAAAGCATTCCTTGTAAAGGGCTCCGAGCCATGGAGTCCCCTTTTGCAGTTTGGGCAGTACCCAGGATCCTCCACTGGGGGCGGACTAGAGCCAAAGAGCCCAAGTCCGGGCGGTGGAAGGCGGAGGGTTAGTGCGCTTTCTTCCTTTAGGGCGTGAAGGAGAAGTGTCGATACTACTCGGCTTTCAGCGGGTACCTGGAAGGCTGCCGGGAGCAGTGCACCATGGTGTTACGGCTCCCCAAGTGCTGCAAGGGCTACTTCGGGCGAGACTGTCAGGGTGAGGGCGCCTCTTATCACCTCGCGATTCTGAAAGGATTGTGCGATCACTCCGCAGTATTTGAAAGTACAGACGCCGTAGGGGGTGGGGGAGGGGGCGTCGGAGCGCGTTGCTCCCAGTAACTCTTCTAAGATCCGCAAGCCATCGTTCTGAAGAGCGGCGTAGCTTTCCTTCCACTTTTACCTTGTGTCATATTTTGTTTTTTCCAGAGCTGAGATTCTCCTGTGCGTTGATTGTCATCGTGTTGTGCTTTTTTGCTCTACGTGATAGCGTCAGACATTTCCCTTGGTGCTAGAAACATCGTATTTCGTTTCTGATGCTAGTCCAGGATGCTGATGAGCACATAAGTTTAAATGC
Organism: Ursus maritimus; assembly: GCF_017311325.1. NCBI lineage: Eukaryota > Metazoa > Chordata > Mammalia > Carnivora > Ursidae > Ursus > Ursus maritimus. The sequence goes on from NW_024424564.1 coordinate 39,082,453, forward strand.
ATAGGATTCTACCTTGGCAGGGGGCTATGCTAATAGGTGTGGGGGCCGTTGTTTCCTGAAGCCTCCCCCCCCATGGAACGTATGACATCACCTCCCTCTCTTACCTCCGTAGGAAAGGGCTCCTTGCCAAAGGACATTTGGGCCCATCCGGAAACCTCTGTGTATAGATAGAACGTCTGGCCAATGGTAACAAATGCCGTGGCACCTCCCATCGGCCGCACATTGTTTTAGTTGAGCACATTTATGGAGTGCTACTCCCATATATAACAACACATTTAAACCTGGCAACAACCTCTAAGAAGTAGATTCCATCGTTATCCTCATTTTACAGATGAGAAAATTGAAGCAGAGAAAGGATAAGCAGCAAGCCCAAGGTCCCACAGAGTGTCCCCAGAAGCCATGGTTTTAACCACCATGTGTACTCCCTTCATTGTGGTCCAGTCAAGAAAATTCTGGGCTGGGAGTACACACACCCAGTATCCACACTCTATCACTTACGTGTGCACAAAAATCAGTGCCATTCCTTACATTTGCTCAGTGCTTTCTGTTTTCAAAGTGCTCTCAGTTACAGTAACATTTTTTTAAAGATTTTATTAGAGAGAGCGAGCGCATGCGCACATGAGCAGGGGGGAGGGGAAAAGGAAAGGGAGAAGCAGACTCCCCGCTGAGCAGGGAGCCTGACGCAGGGCTTGATTCCAGGACCCTAGGATCATGACCTGAGCCGAAGGCCTACACTTAACGGACGGAGCCATTAGGACCCAGGCGCCCTACAGTAATGTGTTTGATCCTCAGTCACAATGCGGTCTAGGTCGCCATCACCATCATCATCATCCAGAGCTAAGAAAACTGAAGCTCAAACAAATTCAGCCCAGATCTACTCAAATCCAGGCCTCCTAGCCGCCAAATACAATGCAGGGTTCAGCATATTGCTCTGCCGTAGTAGAATCCTATCAGATACATTTAAGTGCATGCTCCAGAGGCCACTGGCTTGCCCGAAGCATCTGATGACACTCTGTGGGTGTGTCCCCAGAGCCACGGTCTCTCTGGGCTGATGGAGATGAGCCCCACAGCTGAGGGCCGATCAACAGCACATTACAAAGGGGCTGAGCTGCTCTGGGTCTTGGGAGACTGTTGAGTCATTGTTGTCTCATCTCTTCCAGCCTGCCCTGGAGGAGCGGATACCCCCTGTAATAACCATGGTTTCTGCCTCGATCAGTACTTGGGCATAGGCGAGTGTAGATGCCACATGGGCTTCAACGGGACGGCGTGCGAGCTGTGCCTGCCGGGGAGATTCGGGCCTGACTGTCAGTGTACGTGTTTCCCACTCCCCCTGCTTTAGCTTGTCATTCAGCTGTGTGCTCCCTGTCCTCGTCCATATCCCCTGCCTGACCCAGAAGCATCCCTCTTCCTCTCTCTCCTGTCCCCCCACCTCCCATCTGCCTGCCTTTACATGATTTTTCCCTCCCTGAATGTTTGCCAGTTGCCATCCACTGAGAGAGCCCATCTCTAGAAGTGAAATTCACATCCCCTGCAGCCATCAAGACAAGCTGTGGCTGAACAACACTCATTCAGTCATTCAACCAACATGCATTTAGAGTCCTTATCAATCTTGACAGCTCATGTTTACGCTAATGTTTACGGAGCACCTACTATGTGCCAGGCAGGTGTGTTTTATCATTTAATCCTCACAACTGCCCTTTGCGGGAGTACCGTTATTATCCCTACTTACCAGATGTGGAAACTGAGACACAAAGGGGCTAAGTGACTTGCTCAAAGGCCAGGAATAGTTCTAAGTTGTAGGGATACAGTGGTGTTGGGAGGGGCCAAATCCCAACTCTCAAGGAATATATGCTCAGAAACAAAGGTAGTTATAAAGGTATAAAGAAAAAGAAGCAGGTGAAGGGGATGGGGAAGGAAGGGAGGCACTGTTTTAGAAGACATCTCACACAGGGAATATTTGAGGTGAGACTGAAAAGAGGTGGGGACAGGCATGGGGATCTCCAATGGCAGCTCTGCCCAAACAAATTTTCAGTCATTGCTGGAAATGTTCTGTAACTCTACCATCAGGAATGGGAACCACTAGCTACCTGTAGCTATTGAGCACTCAAAATGTGTGACTAAGGAACTGATTTTTTTATTTTAATTAGTTTAAATTTACATAGCCACATGTAGCAAGGGTTTCTCTACTGAGCAGTGCAGACTAGAGGAATGGTTTTCCTAGAAGAGAAATGAGCAAGTGCAAAGGTCCTGAGGCAGAAGTGGGCGTGGCATGCACTGGTGGCTGAGCAGAGTGGGCAAAGAAGAGGAAGAGAGGAAGGAAGTGAAATCTGAAGGCCACCAGGGGCCAGGTAACATAAGAGCTTCTTGGCCAGAGACAGCTCTTCATCTATTCTTAGTGTAATGGGCGGCCAATGGAGGATTGTGAATGGGGGAGTGCGCTGAGCAGATTGGAAAGGATTGCTTCAGCTGCCCCAAGGAGAGTATACTGTAGGAGAACAAGAGCAGAAGCAGAGCCACCTTTGGGGAGCTGAATGCAACAATCTAGGTGAGAGCTGGTGATGCCTTGGGCCAGGGGTATAGTGCTCAAGGTGGCAAGAAGAGAAAGAATTGGTACGTATCTTGAAGATTTCACTGTTAAATAGATTTCTCTGTTAGGAGATCCCAGATAAGGTTCTCTCCCCCTTCTATTCTGTTACATACCCGATGACGCCCTCTACTTCTGTGTTTATAACACTCACCATGTTAATAATTACACGTTCAAAAGCCAGTTACTCCTAGACTGTAAGCCCCATGAGAGCAGGAACCTTATGTTTTATGTTTTTCACTGTAAGTTCATTGCCAAGTCACGTCCACCCCATGATAGCCACTGACTATGTTATTTTTGAAACGTTTGAATGAATGAATGAAACTGTGACATAAGCATGGTCCTCCCATGCTGACAGCACAGCCAACAGGTGGACAGTGAGCTGCCTGATTGGATTTCAATCCCTGATCACTGATTTCTGATCACCCTCCTATTTGCTTTACAGCCTGTGGCTGCTCAGCCCACGGACAGTGTGATGACGGCATCACGGGCTCTGGGCAGTGCTTCTGCGAAACGGGGTGGACAGGCCGCTTCTGCAACACTCAGACAGGTCCGTCCCGGGGGCGGTCAGCTGCCCACAGAACCGTGCCGCAGCGGAGCCTCCCAGAGCATCTAGCTGAGGCTGGGGGCTGTGCGACGCCTGAAAATACCAACAACGCAGGCGTTTCCTTTTCCACAAGGAAAAGATGATTTGGAAATGTGGCCCCAGGCCTCAGGCGGTTTGCGGTCTTGAAGGAAAACTGGATGAAAAGATTTAACTCAAATCCATGAAACCAGCATGCCGTCCTGTGCCATCACGGAAGGACCCAGCTCAGGCAGACAAGGGTCCCTTGGGTTGGGCAGGAGGGGTCCCTTGGGATCGTGGTCCCGGGCCCAGACTTGTGCCGACACAGAGGCGGAGTGGTTTCATAGCAAATGCACAGTTCTCTGGAGTCCGGGATCTGACCCCTGGTTCTGCTAGTTACTAGACGAATGGCCCGAGGGAACCTACCTGGTCCGGGCCCCGGGGCACTCATCTGCAAAAGGAAGTGCCTGTTGCACCCTTTGCAGGGGAGAAGCTGTGAGGGTCAGAGATGGTGGTTGTGAAGAGCCTAGTACGTGCGGCCCTAACAAGAGCTGCCATTGCCATTGTCAGTCATGATCCTTATCATCACAATCTAGATCCTTCCTGAGCAGCCAGTTTTCTGAGGTCTTCCGTACACCCTGAATCCTGAGGTCTGGTGGAAGGTCCGAGATGTGAAGGCTGAATTTTCCACTGCGAACCACTGGGGGCAGGAGGGAATGACTAAGTTCTTCCTGTGGGCTTAAGCAGCCTGAGATTCCAGAACCCCTGAGCTTCAGTTCCCACACTTCCCCTCCTCCCCTGACCACCCCATGGCTCCAAGCTGCCTGTTGACATGGCCGCCCCATTCACTCACCAGAGCTCCAGACTTCTCCCAAGCTGAGCGGTGCCCTCCGAAGCCCATGGAATTTCTCCTCCAATTCAGCCATCTCCTTCTGGGACCCCATGCCCACAGGGCCAAAGAGCTAATCTGCCAAACGTATCCTTGTTGAGGGATAAGGCTTTAACAGGTTGCCCATAAAGATGACATACTATAGTTTAATCCGAATAACATTCCAGGTTAATGTGTTAATGTTACAGGGTAATTCTGGAATCTCTGACTCTCCAGGCTGGGAGGAACCTTAGCAAATCACCCTAATCTCCTGCTGGAAGGGGACACTTATGAAACACAGGGACAGGCCAGACAGGGTGTCTCGGTGCGTCCCGAGTCCTCACACCACAGGGAGAGCATGAACAGTGACCCCTTTGTTTGCAGCCTTGGCCCCCGTGTGCACGCCTTCTTGTTCCGCTCACGCCACCTGTAAGGAGAACAACACGTGTGAGTGTAACCTGAATTATGAAGGGGACGGAATCACGTGCACTGGTAGGTCCCGTCGGTGCGTGTGTAAAATAGGGCAGGGCGGGAGCAGAGCGGGACTTGGTCAGAGTGCCTGGACTTCCTCCTGACCCTTCCACTCCTGCCTGGGCCATTTTCCCAATACCTAGCCTCTCTGTGATTCAGTTTCCTTAGTGGGTTTGCTCATGCTTGACCCGCACACCTCCCAGGTCATTGTTCTGAAATCGCTTTGCACACTCAAAGTGATGCACTTTATTATATAGTGTTTTTGTAACTCTACAGGTTATCCAGCCTCACTTCAAAAAATTTTTTCAGGAAATACATTACAGTACTAAGAAAACAACAGTTACTCTCATCAGTTGGTGAGAATCACTTTGACCATTGCCATGTCTGTATTTAGTAGTTAAAAGATAGGTTCAGCCATGCAGAGGCCCAAAGGGACAGTGGCATAAACAAGGCAAATGTTTAGATGTTTGTTTTTATCTCATAGAGTAGTTTGAATGGAGGCATCCAAAGCTAACATAGCCCTGAAAGGACATCTGGGAGCCCAGACTCCTTCTATCTTGTTGCTCTGCCATCACTCACTAACCTGGCCTGAGATGGTCATCGGCACATCCCAGGCAGCAGGATGGGGGAGGCGAGGAAGGAGGCAAACCTCCTTCCCTTTAAGGATGCACCTAGAAGTAGTTTAAAGATGTTGTCTGTCTCCATGGCATCGGCTAGAGTCTCATCATCTGTCATACCTAGTTGCAAGGAGTCTGGGAAATGTAGTCTTCATTTAGGCAACCATGAGCCCAGCTAAAAATCTCTTGCTATAGAAAAAGGAAACAAAAGATATTGGGAGAAACCTACCAGCCTATGCCACGTGTTCTTTCTAACTTCTTTCATGAATAAATGTGCAAATAAAGATACATAGTTTCTTTACAGAAATGAGATCTGCTGTACCTGCTCTTTTGTAATCTGCTACAAGACAGTCCGGAAGTAGGTCACTGAGCAACAAGGGCAGCAGGGACCCAGGTCCTGTCTTTCCACGCTACGATCCTTAGGATGAGGCCTTTTGTCCTCGTGTTTGTTCTCTCAGAGCCTCAAGCGGCTGCCATGACTCCAGGCAAAAGCCAGGCAGGAGAAATCAGATGGCTTTCCAGCTGCTCCGGAGGCTGGAACTAATCTAATAGTGGGTTGAAATTCAGGAGATCGTGAAAACAAAGGTCCTAAGGGGTAGCACAACACAGTGGGGAAAGCATGGGCTTTGGGGGTCAAAACAAGCTGGGTTTAAATCCCAGCGCCACCACGCGATCGCCATTTTGCCTTTGTCAGGTCAGTTACACTCTCTGGGTTTCAGTTTGTTCATCTGTAGAATGGGGGTAATGATCCCATCTCATGAAGTGCTCAAGAATACACTAACTCTACACGCACGCACACACACACGCGCGCACGCACACACACGCACACGCATGCACGCACACACGCACACACTCACCTGTCCTAACATTAAAAACCCAAACTCGTTCAGAGAACTACTACCAAACTGGAACCTAGAGGTATGTGACAAAGGGGCTCAGAGGTACACAGAAGTCACCAGGCCTGGTCTCGGAGGATATCAGCCACGGGATTCTAGTGTTCACAAAGGCCAGCACAGGGGCCCTAGGAAATGGGGAGAGACGACTCCAACATGCTGGGGCCCATTTCCTTCCCGACACCACTGATTCCAGGGTGACCCGTACCCCCACCTGAAGCCCACATTCCACAGACAGTGGTTTAATGAGGCCTCTCCCCTCTGCTCGTGCAGTTGTGGATTTCTGCAAACAGAACAACGGGGGCTGTGCGAAGGTGGCCAGGTGTTCCCAGAAGGGCACAAAGGTGTCCTGCAGCTGTCTGAAGGGCTACAAGGGGGACGGCCACAGCTGCACAGAGATAGACCCCTGCGCTGATGGCCTCAACGGTGGGTGTCATGAGCACGCCACCTGCAAGATGACCGGCCCGGTGAGTCTCTCCTCCCCCTGGGGAGCTTGGGAGCACTCCCCTGCCTTGCTCAGCCTCGCTTCACTCTGCTTACCGTTCGGCCTCCTCCTCAGCTTCCTTCCCACCGGGCTCTACGTCTCGTTAAGTCTGCAGATGAAATGTCAAGTGGCATCCTAAGCAGAAAAAGGACATGAGGGGGAAGACTGGTGAAATCCACATAAAGTCTGTTGTTTAGTTAATAGTAATGTGTCACCATTAATTTCTAAGTTTTGATCAAGGTACTATGATTAGGTAACATAGGGGAATCTGGCGAAGCGTATATGGCAACTCTTTCTGCTATCTTGACAACTCTTCTCAAAATCTAGAATTATCCAAAGTAAAAAGTTTATTTAAAAATGTCAGCAAGAAGTGGGGGAAAATGCAGGTTTGGGCACCCACTCGAGTCTTTTTAGAATGGGACCAGTGCCCTAGTGTCCGGTTTATCCGTTGGGAAGAGAAGATGGTAGGAGATAATGTCCATCACGGTCGTAAGTGTGAACTTAGAGGCACTCTCTGAGTCTTAGCTCCGGCACTTACATTCCGTGGCCTGCGACTGGCTAGTTCATTTCTCCGAGTCTCCGCTTCCTCATTTGCCAGGTGAGCCTAATAATAAGGCAGCCTTCATAGAACTGTTGTGGGGATTAAGTGAGATCATTCATTGATTCGGCAAGTGGTCACCAGGCACCTGCTGTGTGCTGTTGTCAGGGCCAGGGATGTAGCAATGAAACGTGTGGGGGGAGGGGGCAATGCTCCGTGCCGAAACAGGTGCACGAGATACCTTCAGAAAGCACCAAGAACATGAATTGGGCCAGTGTGATAGAAAGGGACGGGGAAAACTGCTTTGTTTAACTGGTCAGGGACACTGTCTCTGAGGAAGTGCCATTTGAGCTGAGATGACATTTCGTCATGAGCCTGTGCAAACATGAGACGTGGCAGTGACTTAATTGCCACTATTTACAGGCGAGGCATTTTCCTGGTGCTTCTGAGCATCTCCTGTGCTGGATGGGGGCCCACAGGGCACATAGGGGTCCCGGGATCCTAGAAAAGGGGCTTCTCATCTTCTCTGCTCTCCCCACAGGGCAAGCACAAGTGTGAATGTAAAAGTCACTATGTGGGAGACGGGTTGGACTGTGAGCCGGAGCGGCTGCCTGTTGACCGCTGTTTGCAGGACAACGGACAGTGCCACGCCGATGCCGAGTGTGCTGACCTCCACTTCCAGGGTCAGTGCGGCTGGGGCTGCCCCAAAGCGCCCGGGCCTTCAGGCTTGGGGAGGGATTTGTGCAAGAGCAAAGGGGAACAGAATTAAAAGCCAGGCCAAACGGCACGTGCGTTGGCCAGGACCCAGTGCCCAGGAGGTAGCAGGCTTCAACAGCAGAGGAGTGGAATCACTCGCATCTGGCCCCGGAGCCTTAGAGCCAGGAGGGAGCGCAAAGGTCATCCATCGTGAATGTTCCTGCTACATGCTTTCCCCAAGTTGCTTAGCAACCATTGATTGGCATTGAATCTAAGGGGCATAGCTTGGGGTTTAAATAACAGAGAGCAAGCGCCTGCCCCGTGTAGATGCAACTTCTTAGCAGGCTTGTTGCTAACACACGTTGATCGGCATGGATGGCATTCTCTTCCAAGGCTGATCCGAACGGCTTATAATAAACCCCCAGGTGTAACAAAACTAGGAATCACAACACACAACAACCTAGAAAGCCGAATGGGAAGTGCAGAGGTGCAGGTGACAGGGCATCCTGAAACCTCACGGAGGAAATCCATAACAGACCCTGAAACGTAATTCTGAGCCAGGGCAGGGGGGGACTGCCGTGGTTCAGAGAGCGACTCAGCGCATCACGTGTCGTGGCCAATCAGGATTTATTGGCTGCCTCTGACTGGGATGGGGTTGTGTTACAGACATGGCAATCCTAGTGAGGCAGTTTTTACATATCTCAATAATAACTACCGTGTTAACACCTGTTACGTACCATCTTCATCCGTTCGGACTGCTTCCATCGACTGGGTGGCTTAAAAACCGCAGAAATGTGTTTCTCACCATCCTGGAGTCTGGAAGCCCAAGATCAGGGTGCCGGCACGGTCAGGTTCTAGGGAGGGCTCTCTTCCAGGCTCAGACTGCTGTCTTCTTGTGTCCTCACACGGCAGAAGAAGTGAGGAAGCTCTCTGGGCCCCTTTTATCAGTATGTGACTCTTGATCTCAGGGTTGTGAGTTTGAGCCCCATGGTAGGTGTAGAGATTACTTTAAAAAAATACACACACACACACACACACACACACACCAACCCCATGCAAGAGGGCTTTCCCCTCAGGACCTAAATTACCTCCCAATGGCCCCACTTCCTAATACCAGTACGTTGGGAGTTAACATTTCAACCTATGAATCTGGGGGGACACAAACATGCGGTCCATAACATGGACCAAATGCTAAGACACCTCAAATCCCTTTTGGGGATGAGATAGAAGTGTGAGCAAGGAAGAGACACAGGATATCTGACATTGTCTCCTTGCAAGGGGGTTTCCAGTGTAGCTGAAGAATTTTTTTTAATTGCTAAGACAAGGAAAGGCAAGTCACAAAACAGAAGATAGCAGTTTTTCTCATGCTGATGGTTCAGCTGAAATGAGAGGAAGAATAGAAAACAACTGAAAGCAGGGACTCCAGAAGATGTGTGTAGTCCACATTCCACCAGCAGCTGGAAACAACCCCAGTGTCCACCGACAAACGAATGGATAAACACACTGTGGCCTATCCATGTGGTGGGATATTCTCTGGTTCCGAAAATGCAAGGAAACTCTGGCATGTGCTGTAACATGAATGAAACTTGAAAACATGCCACACGAAATAAACCAGACACCACAGGACAAATATTGTGGACATATACAAGGGATCTATAACAGGCAAATTCATAGAGACAGAAAGTAGAATAGAGGTTACCAGGGGCTGCGGGGAGGAGGAGGGAGAGGCACAATTTGATGGGGACCACGTTTCTGTTTGGAATGACGGAAATATTCTGGAAATGGATAGTGGTGATGGTTGCATAACATTGCAAATCTACTTAATACCACTGAATTGCACCCTTCAGATGGTCAAAAAAGTAAATTGTATATTATGTATATTTACGACCATAAAAAATTTTTTTAAAGAAGAGTCAGAGATGGAAAAAGTCTTTAAGTAAGATGAGAGAGGGAATCGTCGGAGAAGCTAAATAGAGGCCTGGGGCTCCAGTGGAGATTCAAAAGATGTCAAGGCAATGACCTCAAGGTGACAGGGTCTCCACTAGGAAGAAGGGTGAGCCCAGGGCACCCCTATGGGCATAGAGGGAGAGGACAAGTAAATCACGTAAGGTTTCCATCTCAAGAGAGCAATGCCAGTGGTGGTTGGGTTAAAGTAGATGGGAGGGAACATGGCGCAACGTTTGAAAGGTTGGTTGGGACATTCTATGTTCAAGGTGGGGCTACCCAGCAGAGGGATTCTATAGGCAGGTGCTATTTAGGATGGGGGCCGAAATGAGCCGCTGGGACCAGGGACGTCATTTGCCTCAAAGAGTGTGAAGTCAAGAAAGTGCTTGGCTTTTTTCTTTAAGGCATGGTCCACTCGGCCGGTCCTTTCTGTTCCCACAGTTGACTCACAGGTGGAAATCTATTTGGTTCTTCTTTGCTGAGGGGCTTTTCTCTTCTGCTGTCTCATGAACGCCAAGAAAGTGTTGGTAGTGTTACTAAGTGACTGGGCCTCATATCGGACCCACCTTCTGTTGAAGCTGCGTGGTTACCCTTAGTGAGACAGGATGGCATCGGGATAAGACCGCAGCGTTCCCTGTGGGCACAGTTCCAGAGCCATCCCACACTCAGGAGGAACTGTCTACCTTTCCAGTTGAGAGGAGGGCAAACCGTGCAGCCTTCGTGGCAACCCATTTGACAATGTGTGCTGAGAGCCTTAAAATAATTCACGCTGAGACTCGGTAGCTCCATTTCAAGGAACCCATCCCGTAGACACACAGTCTAAGAAGGGAATAAAGATAAACAGCATTACTTCGCATCATAAATGATAACTAACACATACCTAACGGCAAAGGATGATCAAATGTACTGTTACATATCCACTCAAATGCACTATGAAGAACCGTGTTGCCTTAGCAAGAAGACAAGGAAAAACATCTATCCGTCCTTCCCCAAACTGTTATGCTGGTGTTTGCATTTCAGATAGAGCCGACAGGATCATACGACCTGTGGAATGTTCCACTGGACGACGGTTAAAGAAAGATCTTGAACTTAGCTCTTTTCTTGGTGTAGAAAGTGACCTTTTAGTGGCATTTGGTAATGAACTTGACAAGGGAAAAATAAGACTTGGTTCTTGAACTATTTCTGGTCTCCGCATTCAGTTGTCTGGCTAAAAAAGATTTTGGCCAGGAAAAAGTGCTAAATCAGTATCTTAGGGGAGAAATGGCTAGAAAACTTTTTTAAGGGCATAGTGGTGATCAGAAAACAGAGAGTCCTTGGCAAAAACTCTTTTTAAAGTATTTTTCCATAGCTGTAAAGTTCACAAAAATTATTCAATTATAAGTAGTGAGGGCGAAATCCTGTTGCCAGAGAAAATTTGTAATATGGGAGAATAATCATGATTTAATGTTAAGTTTAAAAAAAAGATTTCTAAAAACTCTATATGCAGCATGCTGCCACAGTTGTAAGGTATATGACATGTAAAGGAAGAGGTAAAAAGCCTAGAAGAGTATAAAATTATAGCAAAATAAAAAGTTACCCAAAAAGGAAGTAAAAATTCTTTAGGGGAAGTACGCCAAAACATTAGCCCTGGAGTAATGATTCTTTCCAGGGAGTAAGATTATAGGTGATTTTTCTTTCTTTTCTTACTTTGATGGATTGCCCAAATTTCTACAATAACAAGTGCTGTTTTTAATAATGCAAAAAGAAATCAGTATTTTAAATGATGTGCTTCGACAGACCTCGAAGGCAAGTGGCTCTCCGAGGCACCTGGGATACAGCTTGCCTTCTGCTCGGCCAGTCCTTTCCCGGGAGCCCTGCCAACCAAGCGGGCTGACCTGACAATTCCTCTTCTCTTCCCTTCTAGATACAACCCTCGGAGTATTCCACCTCCGCTCCCCGCTGGGCCAGTACAAGCTGACCTTTGACAAAGCCAGAGAGGCCTGTGCCAACGAGGCCGCAAGCATGGCAACCTACAACCAGCTCTCCTACGCCCAGAAGGTGGTCCCCAGTTAGTCGGCACCATGCAGGCAGGGTCTTCTTAACACAAGGGAGGCATGGGCTGTGGCCTTCTTGGAGGGGAAGGCAGGGTGCTCCTGGAGCAGTGGTAGCAATTCGTCACATCCATCGGGCATGGACCGTGTGTCAGGCACCGTGCACGTGCTTTGTTGACAACCCTGTCCATCCTTACAGCGTCACTGGAAGTAGGTGTCACTATTCCCATTTTACAGACAGGGCAACTGAGGCTCTGAAAGGTTAAGCAGTGTGCCCAATGTCACCCAGACAAGAGGTGGCAGATCCAGTATTCAACTGTAGCCCTTACTCCAAAAGTCTGCTCTCTACCATGACACTCGACTGCCGAGGCAGAAGCACAGACTGGGAGGGCATGTGTCACAGAAAGAGGTCCACCACCATAGGCCTAGGATCTCCCTGAACCCACAAAACAGCCGAGTTTCTCTGAGATGTCTGGAGGGGCTGTGAAGGTCACAAATGGGGATTGCCCCAGCTCTCAGCTGCAACCAGGTAGGAGACGAGCTCTAGTGAAGGCCAGTCTCCTGGCCTGGGCAACCAGAAGGCCTGCCTGTTTGGAAAGGCCAGCACCTTGGAGTTACTGGCTAGTGATTGCTCAGTGGGCATAGAGGAGGAGACTGCCTACACGGTATGATTCTAAGGCCGCTCCTCCAGCCTCCCTCACCATCCAGCCTCTGCCCTTCCTTCAGACCTGGCATTTCTTTACCAGGGAACAAAACCTCGGAGGCCAGGAGCTGGCATATTGGAGGGTCTGAGTTTTTACTCTCCTGCTTGCCGATTTTGTGGCCTTCATCAAGCCATGGGAACCTCTGTCCTACTTGGCATGTTTCTATAGGACTAAAGGTAATAGGGCACAGGGACTGGTACACTCAGTTTTTCACATTAAGAGCTCTGGAAGAGACTGCTCAGGTCTGAATCTCAGCTTAACTACTTGCTGGCTGTATGACTTTGAGCAAGTTACTTAACTCCTCTTTGCCTCAGTTTTGTCGATTATATGATAGGGATTTTTTTTTTTAAGTTTATATCTTATAGGGTTGTGTAAGGGTTAAAAGTGCTGACACAGGGAAAGCCCTTACAACAGAACCTGGCCCACAGTAAGCACTCAATAAGTATTGCAATGATGAGGATGATGGCGATGATGATGGTGACAATGATGGTGATGGTGATGGTGATGATAATGATGATGACGGTGATGATCACGGCGATGATGGTGATGGTGATAGTAATGATGGTGATGATGACGGTGATGGTGATGGTGATAGTGATGATCATGGTGATATGATGATGGTGATGACAGTGATGGTGATGGTGGTAGTAATGATGGTGATGGTGAGGACAGTGATGATGTCATATGATGATCATGGTGGTGATGATGATGGTGATGGTGATGACAGTGTTGGCGATGATCATGGTGATAATGATGGTGATGGTGATAGTGATGATCATGGTGATGATGGTGATGGTGATGATGATGGCGATAATGATGGTGATGATCCATTAGCGTTCTATCAGTGCATAAGCAGAAGAATTTGCACCCGGGTGTCGATGGCTGAGAGTAAACTTAATTCAAGAACAAACAGAAGAGAAATGAGTGTGAAGGACTTGAGCACCTACAAGAAACAAAGGGTACCACTTTCATCTGTTCAGTGAATCAATCAAGAAAAATTTAATCAACAGCCACTATGTTCCAGGCACAGGGGCACAGTAGGCAAAATGAGCCATAACCCTGACTCCACGGGGTTTACAGTCTGGTGGGAGAATCAGACGTGAACTAAAGGAGCTCACACCAAATATGAAATCGTAGCTGATCCATGGCCATGTCCGTGTCCCTACAGGCCAAGTACCACCTCTGTTCAGCAGGCTGGCTGGAGAGTGGGCGGGTAGCCTACCCCACTGCCTACGCCTCCCAGAACTGTGGCTCTGGCGTTGTTGGGATAATAGACTACGGACAAAGAAACAACAAGAGTGAAATGTGGGATGTCTTCTGCTATCGGATTAAAGGTAACCACCCCAGCCACGCTCCACATCCCAGGCCATGCAGCTGCTGAACAACCCTCAGCCTGGCCAGCCAAGCTCCAAGGGTGAGCTGGAGCAGCCCAGGCCTTCCCTCACCGGAGTGGGGCCCGGTGTGCCCCTGTCTTCCAGATGTGAACTGCACCTGCAAGGCGGGCTACGTGGGAGACGGCTTCTCGTGCAGCGGCAATCTGTTGCAGGTCCTGATGTCCGTCCCCTCGCTGACGAACTTCCTCACGGTATGTACCCTGTACCCCGTCGGCTTGGTTTGGCCTCAGGGGAGGAGCGCTTGCCTCAAAGCCGTTATTCCAGAGGCGAGCCCTTGAAAGAAGCCCCGGGCTCACAGTCACGGTTAAGAGCGTGGGCGGCAGACCACACTGCCTGAATTAGAAGCTTGGGTTTACTGCTCGTCCCACCACGTTTGACAAGTTACTTCCCTCTCTGGGCCTCAGCTTCCCCGGTGAAACGGAGAGGATGCTAGCCCCGGGCTCCTGGCGTCACTGTGATCATGAAATGTGTTGGTACTGGTAAAGCGCTCAGACCCGTGGCCCGCATGCCGAAACGGCCACACTGGGGCTAGCGAGTGTTAGCGTCTCTTTTTCCATCTAGAGCAGCTTGAAAGGCTGATCTGCAGCAAGAAGACACTCTTTGGTCTTCTCAGACCGGGTGGGGCACAGTTAGCTGGGCCGCCTGGTGAGCAGTGAGCCCAGTTATCGACGTGCGGTCAACCTGCACTTAGCATGCCCTTACAGTCACTTCAGTACTCCACAAGTTATGCTTCATGAAGAGAAAGCTCCAGCTGGAGAAGGATTTGGTGCTGACCGATCAAAGCACTGAGCTAATAATAATAACTAGGTCAAGAATAACATTTCCTGAGCATTTGCTTTGCACTGTGAATGCATGAACCCTTTCAGAGCACTTATAACTCAGTCCATGGAATGTAGGCTCCCTACGGGAAAGGATTTTCTCTGCCTTGTGGCAGGCATATAATAGGCACGCAATAAACATTTGTTACTAGGAATAAATTCTCATGCGACCTTATGAGGTCACTTCGGCTATTATCCCCATTTTGTAGATAAAGAAACTGAGGCTTACCAAGGTCAAGGGCACAGCCAAGGAGAGGGGACTGGACCTAAGTATAGGGCTTACAGGATTAGGGCAGAATAAGCCAAGGGCTCCAAAATGGTGAATCTTTATCCACAGACTAAAAGTATCCATCTAACTATTCTGAAATTCAGGGTTACCGTAAACACACTAAAGACAAACACTCAAACTAGTGTTTCTGCCATGCGGGAGCTTGGCTTGTCACAGAATTTCAGAAAAAAACAGTGTCAGAACAAAACCCACTGGCTGTGTGCCCCTCAGCAGATTAACTTCTCTGGGCTTCAGCAGCCCTGTCTGCACAGTGACAAAGTTGAACTGGTAGTGAGGGTTCTTAAACTGTTTCAGCGAGTATTCATTGAGCACCTACTATGTACTTGAGATAGATCAGTGAACAAAATAGACACATAAATCATAAGCAGAATAAATAAGTAGTTGTAGTGAATGCTAGGAGGTGATTGTATATACTACGGGGGGAAAGGAGGGGAAGGGTGGAGTAGGGAGGGGAAGGGGTACCACCGCAGGGTTCCCAATTTGCAGAGTGATAAGGGACGGCCTTGGTGAGAAGAGGACACCTGAGGAAAGAGTGAACAGAGGCAAGGGAGTTAGCCATGTAGATTTGGGGCAAGAACATTCCAGGCAGAAGGAAGAGGCAAAGAATCAAAGGCGAGAGTGGCCACACAAGTTTGAAGAACGGCAAGGAAGCCAGTGTGGCTGGGGCCGAGTGAGGGGGAGAGAGGCCAGCTGGGCCCGGGGGCAGCAGAGCAAAGGGGGTCCAGATGGTTTGGGCCTCATGGGCCATTCCTCGTAAGGCCTTTGGTTTTCCTCTGAGTGAAGTGCAGGCCATGGCAAGGTTTCGACAAGAGGAGACTCAAATTTGATTTAGATTTCGAAGGACTGCACAGGAGGCCATGTTAAGAATGGTCTTGATTCTGTGATGTGGCTGTGACGTAGGACCGTAGGATTCATTGAGGAAAGAACAAGTGCTTCTAAAATTCTGCCAAGAGGCAGTCAGAAGACAGCAGATGAGCGGCAGCCGGAGGTGGGGCCAACATCAGGGACAGTCCCGGATGGGTGGTGTCCCGTGACCCCCTCCACCACCCCAGCCCCTGCACATCAGAGCTGATCACTGTTTCCTCTCCCCAGGAAGTGCTGGCCTATTCCAACAGCTCAGCCAGAGGCCGGGCCTTTCTGAACCACCTGACGGACCTGTCCGTCCGCAATACGCTCTTCGTGCCGCACAACAGCGGGCTGGGGGAGAACGAGGTGAGGCGGGGGCCTGCGGTCTGTGCTTCAGACTCGTGCTTCGACAGGATCCCTTATCTGTCACCACAAGTCACCCAAAACTCAGTGGCCGCCCAGGTTCTCAGCTCACACACCTCAGGTCAGCGGGCCGCCGTGGCCCTGGCCGGGCTCGCTCACGGGCCTGTGATGGCCTGGCCTCCGGCCGGCGGAGGCTCCCGTCCCCCCGCACACCGGCCCCGGCATGTCCGTACGGCGCTGGCAGCAGGCGGCCATTAGGAACAAGCCCCCGCTTGGTCACTGGCTGAGAGGCCACCCGTCCAGCAGGTCACGCGGCTGAGCCCCAAGAGTGGGAAGCAGAGTGGGGTGGCAAAGGGCAGGACTGCAGCAGGGGTGAAGAAGCAGAGCCCCAGGTGCAGTCGGCCCGGCACACTAGCCTTCTTCACGTGCGGGCGCGCGGAGGGGTGACATGACCGCGGGCTCCGGCAGCCCCAAGCCCTGTCCCCCCGGGGGCTGAGAGGAGCCGGGGCTCTGTCCCCGGTGCTGCTCGGGACCTGCCCTTCACGAAGGTGACTTCCGACGCCCCGAGCTGGCTAGAGCCCAGACAACCAAAACCCGAGGAGAGCTTGGCGCTCCTTCTCTCCATGTGCAGGCAGAAAACCAAGGCCATGAGAAGCGATTGCTTTTTCTGTGTCATCCTTATTATTACAAATAAAATCGCCTGGCTTCTACAGACCATTCTTACGTTTCTCCCTCCCTCTCAGACGCTGTCTGGGCGGGACATTGAGCACCACCTCGCCAACGTCAGCGTCTTTTTCTACAATGACCTTGTCAACGGTACCGTCCTGCGGACTAAGCTGGGAAGCCAGCTGCTCATCACCTCCAGCCAGGACCAGCGACAACCGGTATGAAAACGCTTCCGGATTTACTGGCAGAACTGGAGGGAATACGTGCAAAGCTCTTAGCGTACAGTAGGTGCTTCGTAGATGGCAACTATTATGACGTGAAAGTAAACGCTAAGCCCGCAGTCAGGGGATGGCATCAGCTGCGTGCCGTGCCACACCGTGCTGCTGGGCGGCCCCTGCCCCTGGGGACTAAGCCACTGGTGGCCGCCAGCCCCGGAAACTGGTAATGACAAATGAAGAACTTTATATGAAACCATTTTTAATTTTTTTGAAGATGTATTTATTTGAGAGAGACAGAACATGAGAGAGAGAGAGATCATGAGCAGGGGGGAGGGGTAAAGGGCCCCGCTGAGCGGGGAGCCCAATGTGGGGACTCGATTCCAGGACCCTGGACGTGAGACGAAGGCAGACGCTTAACAGACTGAGCCACCCAGGGGCCCACATGAAACCATTTTTGAAGCTTTCTGACTCTCCGCCTCTGTTTCATGGTGATGGTGGCGGTGATGCCACCGGTGATGACAGGGACGGTGAGGATGGTGATGGCGATGATGATCTTGGTGGTGGCATGGCGACCATGACAACCACGATGTCAGAATCACTGGCACATGGGAGGATTCGGTGACTCCGTGCTTGTGGCATGTGAGAATAGTGCGTGGACAGGAGCAAGTGCCAGATGAGTAATTCCTTAACATGTTCCTGATCAGTGATTCCTTTTATTAAAGATTAGTGGTTTAGACCAGTGCTTCTCAAGTCTCAACATGCATTTGAGTCAGCTGGAGATTTGCTGAAACGCAGATGATGATTCAGCAGGCGGAGTGTGGGGGCGTCAGGTTCCGCACTTCTAATGGATCTCAGGTGATGCCCACGACCACAAGACAATAGATCACGCTTTGATTAGCAGGGGATGAGATCACTTAAAAATCCACTTCCTAACAGCTCAGTGTGATGTCAGAGCAGTGGACCTGACGTCCAGAGGCTTAGGGTTGGCCATTTGCTACCAGGGTGATCTTGGACAAGCCATTTTCCTTCCGAACTCTCATCTGGTAGACAAGTTGGTGGGACAGACTGGCCCCTTGGGTTCTCTGCAGCTCTTAAATCTGCTTTGTAGCCCAAGGGCAACTAATGTGTTCTGTGCCGTCTAGACACGAGCAGGAGTCCTGTGCTGCCTATCGATAACAATAGGCCTGACATCTGGACTGCAGGACCTGGGAGAAACTGAGTAACTTCCTTCCACGGAGGGGTTGCCCACGTGGGGAAAAGAGGCAGATGGCCACAGATCTCCACCAATCCCCCTCTTGTTTCCCCAGGAGACCAGGTTTGTCGATGGAAGAGCCATTCTGCAGTGGGACATCTTTGCCTCCAATGGGATCATTCATGTCATTTCCAGGCCTTTAAAAGCACCCCCCGCCCCACTGGTGAGTATCCAGGGCTCCTGGTCGTGGGGCGGGGGGTGTCCAATGTCCACTTGCCAAGAGGCAAACTATAGCTAGAAGCCGTGTCTTCTTTCCTCTGGAGATGGGAGGAGCCTCCCATATCATCAGCAGCTGGCCTCAGAGATGGGAGGCCCTGGTTCATCCCACCCCTGCATTAGCACCACAACACCTGTCACTGTTGGTGTTTGTTGAGTGAATGGGCCAATAGAGAAGCCACTGGAAGGGAAGTAAGAAATTCTGAGCTCTGGTTTGTCCCCTCCATTTCATTCACTATGCAACCTTGGACAAGTCTCTGAGCCCCATTTTTCTCATCTGCAAAAACGATACCTACCCCCTGGATTCTTGCGAGGATTATGAGTTGACAAATATAAAATAATTAGGACAGTCCTTGACACAGTACGGGCTATATGAGGGTAGGTTGGTTGGTGTTGTTAGTATTCTGCTTTCTAAAAGTGTGAGGGAGGCGTGAGCCCAGCTGACTTCTGGCAAGTTCCATAGCATAGTGGTTAAGTGCCCCAGCTCTAAAGCCAGGCCAGCTTCAGAGCCCACCTACCTCTACTCCTCACTGGCTGTGTGATATTAGGCAAAGCACTTTCCCTCTCTGGGCCTCAGTCGCCCCATATAAAAATGGAAACATTAATACTTGTCCCTATCTCTTGGGGCTATGACAGGTTTAACTGGATTATGTCATGGAAGGGGCCTACACAGACCCTGGCAGTAGGAAGGGCTAAATACATCTTACCTATCTTATCCTTATTTTTATCCCAAACGGCACAAGATGCCTCGGGCCAGCAAGAGTGGGGTGGGCTCCAGAAAGCAGTCCTCTCTTGGCAAGGCACTCGGTTTAAGTATCACCCCCTCCCCTTTCTGTGTTGCAGTCTTCAGCCCACACCGGCATGGGAACAGGCATATTCTTTGCCACCGTCCTGGTCTTTGGAGCCGCCACTTTGGCTGCATATTCCTACTTTCGGCTAAGCCGAAGAGCAGCTGGCTTCCAGCACTTTGAGGTAAGAGAGACATGGGAACATGGTGGTGGGGGAGATCCCCTCCGGAGCCCAGCCCCCGACTGGCTGCTTCACAGAGCTCACCGGGAGTCGGGGGCCCAGAAGCTCGCTCACCTTGGAGGATTCAGGAGACAAGCGCCTGCTCTGATTGGTGGTGCCTTCAAGGCTGACGGATTCTGGGGTGGAGGACAGGGTCAGGGGCCTGCATGGTCAGGCCTCCCTCTTCAGCCAGCCTCAAAGCTTCCCGATTTGAACTGTTGAGCCCGCATGTAGGTCAGCGGGTCTCAGCAGAGCAGGGGGGACCCCTGGGGACCAGGTGTGGCCGCAGCACAGCAGCTGAACACCCTCCCTTCTGTGCTTTCTGCCCCCGCCCGGCCTCTCCTCCAGCTGCCTCCCCCAGACGTGCCTCCCCCGCAGTAGGCCATTTCCTCCTAGCAGAGCACCTGCCTATTCATAAGCTCCAGCATCTTTGCGGATGGTGTGCATGCTGTAGGAGTCCTTTCATATTAAGTTCAAGGACAGGCAAAGCCCCTCCAGGGTGAAGGGGGTCAGAGGAGCAGTTACGCTGGGTGGGGTTGGGCCCTGTGGGCATGGACGTGAGGACGCTTCCTGAGGAAGGGGACGGAAACACCCTCTGTGTGGATTCGGGTGGCGGTCACGCTAGGAGGGACATACGAAGTCACTGAGCCCAACACTTAAGAGGGGCGCACGTGGTTACTGTAAAGTAGATCTCGCTCGGTAAAGGAGGGGGGAGAAAAGGCCCCGGAGGTGGAAGTGGGGCAAGGCTGGCTTTACCTGCCACCTTGAATGAGCCACTCCTGCCCTGGGGACGTCCTGGCCGTCAGCCTGTGCTTGTCTTTCCGCAGTCGGAGGAGGATATCGACGTCGCGGCTCTCGGCAATCAGCAGCCTGAGAATATACCAAACCCCTTGTATGAGAGCACCCCCTCCGCTCCCCCAGAACCCTCCTGTGACCACTTCATGGTGAGTCTGCCTCTTTACCCAGAACAGATGCAGGTGGGGTGCAGGCGAATGATGTCTTCCAGCAAATCCACTGGAAAGCTTTGCACCAAGGAAGGCACATTTCTAGAATTTGTCTCGGGGCAATAAGCCTAAAAGCCAGTCTTGCAAGCTGACTGAAGCCATGTGGCTGTTCAGTATCCCTGGGTTCTTTGGGGTGGACTGAAGTCTCCCACAATCAGAGGTAATAGGGGAGAAACAGAGGCTGCCCACCTGCCACCTCATGACCAGGTGAGAAGTGATACGTCACACGACAAAATCTTAGGCTGCATTCTGCCACAAACGTTTATGAGGTAGCCAGTGCAAAGTAAGACTCAGGCCTTAAGAGGGTTTTTTTTTTCCCCCTTATGTTATGCTTTAAGCTTATATTTACATTGTTGGGGTCTCTGGCTGGCTTAGTTGGTAGAGCGTGCAATTCTTGATCCCAGCCAGGGCCATCAGTTCAAGCCCCATGTTGAGCATGGAGCCTACTTAAAAGAAATTTTTTTAATAAACTTTTATTTACATGGTTGCCAAAATTTGCCCATTATCAGAGAGCTGCTTCTTGCCTTTGGGACTATGTTCCCTTTGACGGCAGCAGGCTGGGTCCAAGGACCCAGAGGGGTCCCACAGGACCAGCCAAGAGTGTCAATGGCTTCTCCCAGGATGGAAATGAAACACAAGCCAGCAGTAAGTGAGAGTTTATTGAAGATAGAGAGATGGCAGATACACAGAGTGCCTGGGACCCTCGGAAAGGAAAAGAAAGGAGCACGAGTCCCATCTTTGTTCTGGGTCTGGAGCTTTTACTGAGGATGATGGTCTGGTGTGTACGTCCCCTCAGGCATCCCAGAACTGGTTAGAACAAAGACCAGGGCCCAAGTGTTAGTCCTTGGAGCCAGGGGGCCTAGGCCTGGAGATGTCTAGCTGCTGGTGGCCTGGAGTGCGCATGTGATAACTTAGTCCTGTCATTCTCACCTGGTCCTTCCTTAGATGTTATCTGTTCTACAGAAATCATTAACTCCTTGTCCCTTCCAAGGAAAACATAGGCTATTTGCGTTACGAGGCATGTGTAAGGGGGGGTGGGGGTGCAGGTCCTAGCAAGAGTAGAAGCAAGAAAAGGAGCAAAAGCAGATTTCTATGGAGTCCTTCGGCTTCCCTATCTCACTTTGATCAGGTCTTTTCTATCTAGAGGGACGTGTTCTGCTCTGGTATTCCAGGAAATAATCTTTTGTTTCTAGTTAGTGATCCCAGAGCCCGGATGGGGCTCCACTGACTTCAACCCAGGGGGAGCCCACAGCAAGGGACCCCATTTACACTGAATGTGGAAGCTACCCCCTGCCTGTAGCCTGTTACTGGGTCTGGACTGAGCAGCTGGAATAAAACTTAATTCTTCCTTTTATAGGAAGATAAGAAAAATCGACAGCTAGTTATGTACCTCAGCAGACTGAGCTGACAGCATTACTCAGGTTCCAAGAAATCACCTGAATCTGGGCTGTTGGTCTAGAACCCTCGTGAAGAAGTAACCATTGAGCCCCGCATCGGGCTCGCTCCTCAGTGCAGAGCCTGCTTCTCCCTCTGCCCCCCACCCCACTCCTGCTCTCTCTCTCACACACTCTCTCCTTCAAATAAATAAAAATCTTAATTAAAAAAAAAAAAAAAAAGCAACCAAAGCCAGAGAGCTGCCGTGACTGTTTTAGGTGTGTACATATGCTGTCCCTCCCCTCGAGACTTTATCTCGGCTGTTGCACTCTTGTAAGTTGGCACTGAAACACTACAGAAATAGTTTATTGCGCCATTTTTCAGCTCACATAGTGCAACAGACGTTTGTGTTCTTCTGCAGGGAACCAAACGTAAATGTCCTGTGTTCTCCGTGCCCGCGGTAGCAGAACTAATATCTTTGCAATAGACTGAAAAATAACCAGATCATACCTCTTTTGTTTTTCTTATCAAACCCATGTAGAAGTTTCCCCATCCAAACTGAAAGGGTAAGCTGGGCTGTGCATGTATGAACTCGTAGTTCATTTCCGTAAGCAGACTGTTACTCTGAAATCAACCTCATTTAAAAAGCTGGGGCGGGGGGCGGGGGGCGGCGGCGTCCACTCAGTCCACGCTCTTCCCCCTTCTCGGCTGCCGTCCTCTTCTGAGGGCTCTGCCAGCACCACGCATGAAAGATTCTCCTGAGGCGGGAGAGACTGTGTCCCGGACGCACGAGTCAGGTGAACCTTTGTGATCAGACCAGGCGGCAAAAATGTGGCAGGAACAGAAGTCCTAAGCCGAGCGTGCCATCCCTGAAAGGGACCAAGGGACGTCCTCTATTCTCATACCTTCCACATTGAAGGTGTGGAGACTGTACAATAACTGTAGCCAA
The DNA here is from genome assembly GCF_017311325.1 of Ursus maritimus. NCBI lineage: Eukaryota > Metazoa > Chordata > Mammalia > Carnivora > Ursidae > Ursus > Ursus maritimus. The sequence goes on from NW_024424564.1 coordinate 39,105,244, forward strand.
CCCAGGCATCCGGAACATATCCCGTATGCAGATTTACACCACTTGGGAGCCAGCTGGAGCCGCAGACAGCACGAGGCTTGGGTGCTGCCTCCGGAGTGTGGCTTCTCACTGGACTCTCTCAAGTGCTCAAGAGCCACCCTGGGTTGACAAAGAATCTTTCATCTGAGAGCAGGTTTTTGTCATGTTAATAGCCACCTTTTGTAGGGTGCCTGTACCTTCCTCAATGCAGCATCTAATTTAATCCTCATACTTCCCTGTGAGGAGAATGTTATCATGGCCCTTTACAGACGAGGAAAAAACAGCAGATCTGTCCAGGGCCCATAAGCTTCAAGCAGCAGTGACCCCCCCCCCCCCAAGAACCATCCTACCGCCTCCCAACACAGGACAGAGCGTGAGCAGACGCTCCCACCACACACGTGTTCTCAGGGCACCTGGAGAAGAATTGTTTTAGGCTACTGGGAGGGGAGAAGTTTTCCTCCACCCTCTTAGGGCCACTGGCTGGATCTGAAAAGTAATCTGACAGATTCATAGGAAAAAAGCATCTCAACTTTATGGAAAGTCTCCATGTACCTGGGAGCCTTGCTGAGAGAATGAAGAGCCGAGGTGACCAGGGCAGGAAGTTTCCCATCTTCTATACAAAGAAACAATACATTTGTGAGGAACCGACAAGACAGGGCTTGGGGGAGTACGTGGTGAAGGAAGTAGGAAGATAAAGAATTTAACCAGGTTGTTTATACAGATTTCCTGGCCCCAATTCCTGTCTCTGGTGATCCGCGTCTTCCCTCCTGGTCCGGGGAGGGTTTCATGACCTGCTCGAAGGAAGAGGGGCAAGATGGGGAAGGTCAGAGTGACCATCCTACTTCTGCTGTTTTTTTCAAAAAAGTCCTTCAGCTTAAGATCAATTGCCAAGGTGCCATATTTTGGGGTGGCGTGTTCTGAACCCCTTCACGGCCTCAGAGCAGGGGCCAGAAGGAATGCTCAGCCTAGAAAGATCCAGCAAGCAGAAGGGCCTGGGCCCGGAGTGTTTCAGAGACCTCTCTTTTCCAGGACGCCGAAGACCGACAGCCGGACAACAATGACCCCCTGGGGGCGCTGTAAGGGCCCAGACCTGCTGCGACCAGCCACCCCCCTCGGCCACCTGCCCGCCCGCCAGAGCCTCCTCAAAAAGGCTGTCGACTGTGAATCTTCTGTACCAGCTGCCTTCTGGAAAGTAAGGTCCTTTCACATCTTGAAGTATGAAGCACTCAAGCCATACCTCATCTCTTTGGTTAATCTGGGGGATTGTTTTGTTTCTATGGGTGAGGGGCCATGTTAAGCCCACCCACCAACCCCAAGGGACTTGTCCCTCCACTGTCCTTCCTTTGTACCTTTACGTGGCACTTATGTACATTCTCCCCAACACTACCTATGACCTTGTCTCCTTTCCCTGTTAGATTGTAAGCATCCAAAGGCAGGGACCTGCCTCATTCATCTTTGTATCTTGGGGTCTGGTACTTGCAATGTGCTCAATAAATGTTTATGGAAGAGAACTAAAGTCAATGGAACAAATCTGGTGTTTTGGGAAACAAAAATACTGTTTGCCACAGGAAGGGTCAAGGTTTGAAGGTAAAATCCACTTACTGGGGCTAATTAGGGCCTTTTCATTTAGCCAACACCTGCCTTATAAAGTCTTCTTTCTTAATTCTGTTTTGCTTATTTGTGTTTAAGAAGACATGACAATCACAACGAGACACCACTTCACACTCACTAGGGCGGCTAGAATCAAAAAGACAGAAAATAACAAGTGTTGACAAGGATGTGGAAAAATCAGACCCCTCATACATTGCTGGGGCGGGGGGGGGGGGGGGGAGTAAAATGGTGCAGCCACATGGAAAAGGTTTGTCGGTACCTCAAAAACTTAAACACAGTGTTACCACAAGATCCAGAAATTCCACTCCTCGGTGTATACCCAAGAGAAATGAAAAACATGTCCACATGATAACTTCTATAGGCATGCTCACAGCAGCGTTATTATTATTATAATAGCCAGAAAGCAGAAACGACCCAAATGTCCATCATCTTATGAATAAATCACCAAACGGTGGTATATCCCTACAGTGAAATCTCATTCCACCCTACAAGGGAACTAAGCACTGATGATGCCTGCCAACAACAGCGAGAGAAACTGAAAACGTCATAGGCTACGAAGGCAGACACAAAAGACCACATATTGTATGACTCCATCTATGTGAAATTTCCAGAATAGGCAAATTCACAGAAAAGAGATTAGTGATTGCCAGGGACAGGGAGTGATGAAAATGTTCTAGAACTTCCCAGTGGTGATACATGGACTCGGGACAGTTTTTTACTGTGCACGACTCTCCGAAGCAGTGCATGATGTTTACCACACCGGCCCCTGCCCTCAAAAGACCAGAAGTGCCCTTCCATCACCGTGACAACCAAGCACCCTCCAAACCCCCCACCGCACACCTCCAAATGGTCCCTAGGGGGCAGGACTGGCCAGCTTTGGGAATCCTTGCTGGGACAGAGAAGTGAAAGGTTGGGCTGTGCAGACCTCAGACTCTCCTTTTGGCCCAATAGCTGTTCCACATCCTCAGGGTTTTTGCTGAGTCAGGGGAGACATTCTGGAGGTCCCAGTGTCTTGTAAGCTTTTTCACAACTCCAGGCAAGGAAAGAAGTCCTAGTTTCTGGCAAAGGAACAGCTTACCGTCTCCTCTGGGACAACATGCCATGATGAACGCAATGCCATGTTTCTGGGAGATCGCTGCCCAAAAGAACGAGAGACAAATTCTGCAGTGAGTCCTCCGATACCACCATCACAGGGACAAACAGGCAGGCCATTGAAAGGAAGACCAGCAGGCTCCCCATGGAGGGAGTGAATGAGACGGGGGTCCTGGCACATCGAGACATCAAGGACATGAAGGTGGTTAAACACATCTGCACACACATACAGTTTTTTAAAAAATCAGCTCTTCAAAATATTTATAAATTTATCCAAAACCCAGTAGTGATTTGACTTCAGAGCATTCACTCTTAATTTAGTATTAGTCACTATCTTCTTCCCTTAAGACACGGCTTCCAATTTTTCGCTTTCCTGGCAATCTGATTGCGTGTGGATGACCATCTCCTCCTGGCTCTCAAAGAAGGAACTATGTGTGGGGGCACAGCAGTTCCGGGGGGCAGGGCGGTGTCTGCTGCCTACCTAAGTCTAAGCTCGTGCCCATTTTCCGTCTGTGCCTTAACTGGACAGTCTCCTGGCTCTGAAAACGAGCACGTGTGCTCTGCTGGGACAAAAGGGGTGAGAAATGAACCACACATCTTCCTCCCCTTCTCACCGGGGTGTTCTTTGTTGGGTACAGAATGTGAAACGGCTTTGCCACGAAAGCAACACAAAAACAGGCGACTTACAACGAACCGGACGACACAATTCAAACTTTTATTTGGCAAGAAGTTCAATCCTGTAACATAATGTCAATATTTAGAATAAATAGCAAATTCGCATCCAGAATAAATACTAAGTCTACCTAGGGCACATGTGTGGCGCCCCACACCGTACAGGCACACTCTGTCATTCTACTAAATACTTAGAACGCGGTTTCCTCGGGGTTCAAGCCTGCAGGACTAAAAAGGTCTCAGAAGTGCTGTAGCGGGTTGGCGGCCCCGGGAAGCAGATGCTGAGATGAGGTTTGCATGCAGGACGAGTACGGGGGAGTGTTCTTGGGATCAACACCTGGGAATGGAAGAGAAGGAACAAGAAGGGAAGGACGCGGGGCTGGTGGGCTGGCATTGGCTGCTCCAGGAAGGGGGTGTGACCTCGTCTGAGGCAGGGTTTTTCAGTGGGCGAGGCTCTCGAAAACGCCACCGGCTGAGGACGGGGAGCCAGCAGCTGACCCAGCAGCTGGGGGAGTAAGTCCTTCGGTTCTGAAGGGTGTCCTGGGCAGCCAAGCCCATCCCCCCTATGAGCACAATCACCAGTCAGTGCAATGAGGGATGGTCAGCTAGCGCCCGAGCCTGGCGGTTCAGTGACACACGACGGTTACGCCATGTGCTAGAAACACTGGCCACAGCGGCACGGATGCCCAGAGAGCAGCTCTTAGGGGAGTGTGGCGCGCTCACCTACAGAACTTCTCTCCACCAGCCGCACGCAGCTCTGAGGTGGTCCATCTGCGTGCTTCTAGCAAGGTCATGGTGCCATGGCCACCGACACAAGCCACTGGAGCAGGAGTGCGCAAACTACGGCCGGAGAGCCAAACCTAGCCTGCAGCTGTCTTTGTAAGGCAGGTTGTGATGGAAAGCAGCGTGCCCGTGCCCAGAGCAGTGGTGACGGAAAATGGCCCACGAAGCTGCAAGGGCGTCCTCGCTGGCCCTTTACAGGCACCGCCGGCTGAACCCTGCACGAGAGACGCTTCACTCCCTTTCCTCGCCTTAACCCCCAAGGGTGTTAAAGGTTAGCTGAGCTTGAGGCCAGGCTCCCAAATGCTAATACATAGAGAGAGGGAGAAAGAGAGAAAACTGGTACAAAAGGAAATTAGTCTTAAGAGGGCAAAATATAGGCTCCCCAGTAGTTGAATAGGGCAATCAAGGAACCCTGCCTCTGGCCAAATGTAGTCTCAGCGCATTCTGGACAAGGGCCCCCAAGTGGGTCTTTGGCAGCAAATGAGCCCTCGGCACAGGGAATCAAGTCCAATATTTAGCACATTCTACTGATGAAAAGGCCTTTGGGAGAAAGAGAAAAGCCATTTAGCTCACCCAAAGCTAAATTAGTGAGGAGGGAAGATTACTTCTCATTTCTCCTTTGCAATAATTAAGAGGGCCAGTGCATTCAAAGCAACTACTCATTTAGTCTGAGATGTGCCCAAATCGGTAACAGGTGGTGTATTTACATAGCATTACTGGTGTGGCAGAAAAGGGAGCCGAAGAGAATTTTAAAAATTAAAAAAAAAAAAAAAAAAGAGACAGAAAGGCTATGTCAGGAGGAAAGAGGGAGCTCTAAGACAAGCTCCTAAAATATTTTAAAAGCCAAGTTTCATCTATAAAAGCAAGTGCAAAACTAGTTGTGCGGGCCCCTTCCATGGCAGTCTGCTCCCGGTACCACGAGCCTCGCTGAGCCGCCGTGGCCGGTCGGACCGTCCCTGCACCACCAGTCCAACCGATGCGAAAAACAGGAGGTGTTTTTCAACGTGCAAATCCATTTTATTCTGTTCACTTTCCAAACTGATTTTTTAAATGGTAGAAAACAGACTCCGTTCCCTTGTGCCACTGCGCCTCCCTCAGCGTGCCCCGCAGAGAACGGGAAAGAACAAAATGCCAGTGCAGTATGCCAAATCCCAGCCGAGTCGCGACGGTCACGATCTATCTTGACCGAGCACACACAGGAAGCATACCTCTGTCTGTCCTTCCCGTGGACACGGCCGCCCCGACCCGTGTGGCTGGCCCTGGCGTGGGTTCAGTCCGCCAGGTGCCTGCTCCGTGGGCCCGGCTCAGACGGATGCCAGGCTTCTGCTATGTGGCCTGTCTCAATACTGCCATGTTCAGTGGCCCAGAGGCTGAAATCTTAATTGGTAATGTGTTGTTAATTCATTATCCATTCCGAGAAAAATCTATTTCTCCCCCAAGGCTTGGGTCACCAACCTCGCTCTCTGTAAAAGCAGTTTTAAAAACAGTGCTGCCTCATTCTTGAGTAAACAAGACACCTTGTAACTGGCACCGAGGAGACATCAATGACTATCTGATGAGATTAAAACTGGGGGGGGGGGGCTTTTTTACTTCCTCACTCAGCTTCTCCAGGCAGAGACTCCAAAGCCAAGAGCACAGCCTGTCTGCCGAGGGCCCCAACAGCAGGCACTTCTGGGCATCCACCTGCACCCATTAAATGCCCGTCTCCGACACCCTCTGATGCTTAACCACATAGGAGCTAACACTCAGCAAACAAAATGCCTACCCCATCCCCGAAAAGGAACAGGCTACTGTGTTTATAACAAAATTTAGAAGTAAAAAAAGTGGCCGAATCGGGCCTCCTGGGTCTAAAGGGCATTACGCTCGGCATCACAAAGGAAGCGGGTAACTCACTTCATCTGTGCACCGTGGCAGGCAGTCTACGGAACCCCAAGCCAAAACTTCATCGACAGCTGGTTCCGACACACTGAGCACAACAAAATGCTGAATAAGCGAGCACTCTCCACCAGTCCCGTTTCTTGACCCTGCCATCCGCATCCACTGGGGACAAGCCTGCGTGCCACTCGCCTTGTCCTTAGGAGTGAGATGCTACATCAGCCCGTTCCAAAGTCTCTTCCTCGCTTCCACTGCCCTTTAACCTCTCCCATCTTCAACACACACCTAAGGAAATCCACCACACTCCCAAAACAGCCACACAAACACGGCAGGGAGGAGGGCTACGGGGAGGACAGGGCCACCTCCTCCGCCCGGCGGGTCACGCAGATGTTTTACCAAGATTCCAACACTACCCCGCAGGGGGCAGGGAGGCGCATTTCATCACAGGACATTTTTTTGTCTGCTTCATTTTCTGTCCTCCAGTGGGCACGCCAAACCAACAGTGGCGTTGGTGGCATTTTCAGGGGGATAAACGCCCGGGGAGCCCAGCACAAACGTGCCGGCTCTTCTGACCTGCTTGTTTCTCGCCCCTGGAGTCTACACCGTCTGTGCCACGAGCTGGGCAGCAAAGCAGAGCTCTTCCCTCCTCGCCCTCCTTCCCTGGGGAAGGAGTGACCGCCCATCACCTGCGACACCACCGCTGTTCCCGGGCTTGGGCATGGGGCAGGACCCGGGAGCGGCTGCTGAGGACAAGCACGGCTCAAGGACTCGCAACGGCTCGTGTTCTTTCACAGAAGACTTTGCAGGGAGGCTGAGTCTCCCTGCGAGGGACGCACCGGGACGCCAAAGCCCTAGGGTCACATGCCGTGGGAGCCACCTCTGCTCCTCCCTGCCGTGCGATGCTATCACGGGGCTCACGGACTCCTCCGCCAGCCTTCCGCGAGCTGGTCACTGTCGCACGGCACGGTGCCCCTGCGGTCCCCAGAGCGCCGCCCGTGAGCGGTCAGCCCGTTTTCCACGGCAGAGTCAAGCGCAGTGTCGCCCCTTCAGCGGCTGGAATCGCGAGATGGCATCAAGGGTCTCACCCGGCCCAGAAACACGGACACCCGTGCCGGCACCCCGGTAAACAAGAAGGCTGCTCGCAGGGCTTCCGTCGGAAGCTCGCCGCTCAGCCCGCCGAGAAACGCCAAGGCGGGACGGGTGCGCTGCCAGCTTCTGTCAACGGGGAAGGCGTCTCCGTAGGGTAATAAACATCAAAGGCGTATTTGCATCTTCTCCAAAAGCAACGCTCACTTGCACACAAGTCCACCGCACCGCGCCAGCCAGTGCGGGTTGTCCCGGCCTCTGGCTTTTCCCGCAGGTGGCCCCGGTTACTCGGCGTGGGCCTCCTGCAGCAGGGGGAGTCTGAAGGTGGGGGCGCTGTCCGGCCAGGCGGGCAGCTCGTGCTGCAGCGGCGTCCTCCGCGGGTAGAACGTGTGGCTGACGTCGTAGTTGAGGAGGCAGCTCAGAGACGCCATGTAGATGTCGGCAAAGCGTGACAGGCGCCTCAGGAAGTAGGTCGGGTTCTGGTCTGTGCGGAACAAGCTTCCAAACTGGGTGTTGAAGAAATTTTTGGTCATTTCTCTGAAGAAGCAAGAAAAGAGCAAAGCAACAGAGAACGATTCAGAAGAGTCTCTTTTGAAGTGAATGGAATCAAAATCACCTTTTCATGTGTACGGGACTCCTCCGAAAGAGAATCCGCCTAGGGCAGCCGCAGCCCCTGCTCGGAACCGGTCCCCCATCCGCTCATCAAAACGGCTCCGACCGCACTTCCCCCTTAGGCCACCCCGAGAGCAGGGCGCAGGCTCGTCCGTGTGGATGCCCCTCCACGCAGACCCGTCGCGTTTTCCAAGCCAAAACAGAGGCGGCAGGACAAGGGTACGCGGACGGATGCAGAATGTTCTCAGGGTCCAAATCGCCCTCATCTACAGAATGGGATCGAGACCCCTTTCTACGTGGTTATCGTGAGAACTCAGTAAGAGAAGTAAAAGCATAGGAGACACTCAAAAGTACTCTGATATCTGGGAAAGTAAGGATTATTTTGTAGTGATGTAAATAAATCTCCATTATCCGTTACACAGCTCCGCGCGCCTCACTGACTCTTCGAGGCCCAGGGGACAGCATTTGGCAAGGCTGCTCACCCCTGCCCCAGGCTCTAAGCCCCTGCAGGTGTGCGTCTGTGTGGAAACCAACACCCCATCACACACACACAGGATATGCGCACCATCTGACGGCTGGGACCTCTCCACTCAGAACAGTCCAGCAAAATGGATAAATACCACCTGACTGTGATATCAGTCACAAACACGGCAGAAAATGTAACCAGGTACACACTGTGTGACACAAGCCACTAGCTGGTAGCAGCCGTCTGTCCAGTAGATGGTGATGGCAGATGCTGTGACAACCAGAGTAGAAAATTTTAGAAACTCCATTAGGTCTGCAAGTGGAGCAACATAAATGGTTTCCACGCTTTTCGTGAAAAATCTCATTAAGATGTGACGGGGCTGGAGACCGAAATCCAAAACAGAATCTCTGATGGTGGAGCGGCTCCTTCATCGGACAATCTGCGATTCCTGGGGTAGCACCCGGGCCCAGCCTTTGGGGGCACGGGGCCTGAAGTCCAATCACACCATATGCCTCCCCTCACCCTCTCACGCAACATTTTTATACCAACATTAGAATAAGAATCAAATCAGAATGAGCCCCAGGCAGCCAACACCAAGAGGGAGGAGGAAGGACTGAATTCAATACGGCTGTGGTCTCTGCACCACCAAGGGATGACTCTGTCCCCTGTCCACACTGTTCCCCCCAAGCAGCCTGTCCACTGCTCAGAGGCCAGAACCCAGGCAGTGACCACTCCTTCCAAACCCTAGAGATGGCCAGGCCCCGCAGAAGGGAAGTCACGGGCAAGAGCAGAAATGGTCATACAAACAGTGTCTTCCTTCTTAAGGAAGACGACTGTCCACGGGCCTCTTTCGGACACCTGTTCCCTTAAGATGCCCACCTGCCAAACTTACCAGACAGCAGGTGGGCTCTGCTCACCAGTAAACATCCTGATACAGAGATGTTTACATATGCTCATATATCCCTGGTGACAAAGCAGCAGCTGGGCAGCTGGAGCCCTAAGAATTCACGGGGGTTCCGAGCCCACCTCCCATGCCGTCCCGGGGGCCACCCTGGGCAGCCGGCATGACCTGCGCCTGGGCCACCAGCTGCGCAGATGCCACGTCAAGTGGGCAGGAGGAGGGAGGGGAAGGAGCAGCCCCTTCAACCCTGGCATTCAAAGGCAAGGGCAGGAGGTTTGAGAAAGGTCACCGCTGCCTCAAGTTAATGTCACACGCCCCCCCCCCCCAACGGCAGCCATGCCTAGTTGTGGCTACAACATGACAAGGTGGTCCCATTCATGCGTGGCAGCTAAAAAAAGGAGGGCTGCCTTGGGCCAGCGCTGGGGACAGCGTGCGGGCGCAGACAGGGTGGCGGGCTTGCCGCATTCAAAACAGGCCCCTCTTACCTCATCTCCTTTCTTTCCTTTTTCCACTCCTGCAACACCAGCTGTGACTCGGCATCTCTGTGAACCTGCAGGACACAAGCTAATCACTGAGGCTGCTCTGGCTGCAGATAAGCTCATGAGGTTTTAAGAATTTTTTAACGGGCAGCTCTTCTCGGAAGAATTGTATTCTTTTAGGTCGAAGGCATTTGTGAAAGAACACATTTTCAGATTCCTGGCTGTAGTCCTGCCTTCTTCACCAAAACAAAAGTTTGGAATGTCCAACGCTAGAAACGTGGCTTAACAAATGGAGATGGAACATTATGAACCTACTAAACAAGGCCCCTATTAAACTGGAGCTATTACAGTAGCAGTAAAGGCTATGTGTAAACACAACGTGTAAGAAATGTGTGTGTAATACGTATGTGTGCAGTGTGTCCATCACACACGTGTACCACATACCTGAACACACGCTTCCTGACCACCACCTACTGCACACAAAACGGCAGGTAAGTGGAGCGAGCAGGTGTAACGCTAAACCTCAAATTGCAGGCATGTCAAAATACGTGTATATATTTGGCAATGAACATGGAAATTTTTCTTCAATTTGTGCAAGGAAAGCAGGATCATAAACGGTTTTAATATTTTCCCTTGACGTTCTATTATCCTTTTAAAGTGTTCAAGAGAAAATAATTGTTTCATGAAAGACAAGAAGGCAGAGCACCTCAACCAGATGGAGAAGCAGAGAATTCTCCAGCTGGGCTGAAATGTGAGCAAAAGGCAAGAAGAAAAAGGACAACTGCCCACAACCTAACAAACGGAACCTCACAAGTCTCCCATGGGTGAACAGAAACGTCCCCGCCAGGGTCGGAAGCGCACGGGATTGCGGGGGGACACGTGGGGCTCCCTGTGATTCGTGCTCACAGGAACGGCCTTAGAACCCGGAGGAAAGCACCTGACAAGCAAACCACCTGCTTCCCACGTGGGAGCCAAGGCCGTCTGTTTACTGCCTCTGCCCCACTCAACAGTTTGGCTGGCAGTCTCCTGCAAGAACCTCCGCCACTCACACAAACCCAGTGCGGACCGAGCTTGCACTCGGGACGCCCGGCCCAACACCACTGCCTACGCCAGCGGAAAGCAGCCGCCAGCGGATGACCCCTGGCTGGGTGGCACTGGGAGCATGGGAAGATGGCGCCAACGCTTCTGGGGGTGCTGACAGAGGCTCTGTGAACGCGGTTTTAATTAGTTTTCACATTTTAATCCAGAAGTTACTCACTATAGAACTGAGGCTCTACAAAATACGTGACTAGATCAGAAAAGGGAAAATGTGTTGGGCACCACAACAAATTTCTATACACACACACACACACACACACACACACACATACATGCACAGCTGTATGGAGCACCTGCTATGTGCCCAGTATTGTGTTTGATGCTGAAGATACAACAGAGGACAAGACAGAGGCCCCTCCGGGGGGTACGCCTAGGTAAACAGACCGTGACAAAGACGACGTGACACCACAGAGAGTGAGGAGTCAGTCCGTGAGCGGGAACCCCCACCTCTGCCCACACACCCTTCTCAGCCCATGAACTAGGCACCTACGTCCTGTCCAAGCAGGAGGGAGAGATGTCTGCTTCCTCGCTCTGCCCCTAAATGCAGGACAGGAGAGTCTCTGGTGACAGCCATGAGGATTACCAAAGTTAAGCTACCCGCACTCCCTTTCTGAAACTAGCTGCCATCGGGCACGTGAATTGCCCTTTCCGCTCCTGCCCTGCAGGTGGGCCCCCACCCCAGGGTAAGCTCGGCAGGCTTGAAGGGCCACCTTGGGTCTCCCGGGTCAAGGCACATTCTCCAGCTCTTCTAGAGACGGAGCAGACACCACGTGCCCCACTCTGTCCTCCTGGGACCCTTTCTCCCCTATTTGCCATCACTGCCGGAAGCTCAGCCTCCTCACCTGGCGCCCCCCCAACAGTATTTGTACATGCTCAAGTCTTTCCCATTTAAAAAAAAGAAAAAGGCCATTTTTCCTCTTTTTCCACCAGAAGCCCACACCTGAGGCTGACCACATCTTTGGTCCCGATCATTAATTAGCATGGTCAGCTCCACACTCCCCCCTGCGGCACCAGCCCTCCCGCCCAGTGTGAGCGGGGGCGCCGCAATCCAGCCGCCCCCCAGCCTCCACCAGGGGAGGCCACGTCCGGCCCACCAGCCGTTTTTCCCATCGGCTTCCGAGCTGAAGAGTAAGTTCCTTTCTAAATGGTCGGGGGGTGTGGGGAATCAAAGGAAGAACAATATTATGACACACGAAAACGATAAAAAATTCACAGTTCGGTGTCCACCAACAAAGCCACAGGGACACAACCACACCCGGTCGTTTACACATCATCCACGTTGTCCAGGGCTGCTTCTGGACTGCAAGCACAGCTAAGCAGCGGTGACAGACGGCTTGGCCCACACAGCACGACATACTGACTGACCTGGCCCTTTGCAGAAATTGGCCAACCCCTGAGCTAAATGTGGTTGTGACACGATAACCCGGGAAGACTCTGTACCACCATCAACCACATCGTTCTGGACCACACTTCGAGGCTAGTCAACAAAACTACCTTTACTCTTGACAGTTACTTTCTCAAAGCCAAAATTATATACTTATATTTAATTCATCAGATTTGGCTCCGGACGACACTCTGCTGGCTTCGCCAACAAAAATACCAAACCCAACCTCCGAGGACAAATTCTCTTCAGAAAACAGTCCAAATAATGTACTACATTTCTGAAAATAATCCCCAAAGGGGAGTTTCTAGAAATATGTGACACAGGATCACTGGAATAATGGAGCTTTTCAGGTGAACATGGGGGCAGCAGGGCGGGTGGAAAGAGAACAGGAAGAACATGAGAGGTGACACTTGTTTGGATTTTTTTTTCATTATCTGCCATACTTCTATCCTTGTGAGTCTAACTGGACAGAAAGCTGTAGAAGTGTTAGAGCCCGAGGTGACATGTGGAAGTTACGACTCCAGAGCCAGACCGCGCAGGTCTACACCCCAGCATCGCCCCTTATTTGCACAAGTTATTCTCCTTCTCTGTGCCTCAGGTTATTCATCTGTAAGGTGGGGGTGTTCATCTCCCCTTCAAAGAGTTGTTTTGAGAAAGAAATGAACATAAAGCCCTCAGCATCTGGAAGAGCATCTAGAATATGATATCTAGAACATGGTATCTAGAACGTGGTGTCTAGAACATGGGTCCTACTGTGTTGTGTCTAGAGCATGGTTCTAGAACGTGGTGTCTAGAACATTTCTAAATAGCTTGGTTCTGCTATTCATGAACTCTGGAATTCAGGATAAGTGACTTGTCCTTCAGACTCCATTCCCTCCCCTGTACAATGAGGGTGACAACTTGAATGGTAATTCCCTCTTCTTCCTGCCCCAACCTCACCCCTTATATAATTATTTCCAAAGTCAGAGAAATATTTTTAGCACTTCCATTCTCGAAAACACACACTCCTTAATCATCAAACTTTTTATACAGGTCAGAGAGAGGAAAACAAAAAAATTATCCTCAAAGCTAAAATGTAGTGACATGGGGCACCTGGGTGGCTCAGGTGGTTGAGCAACCAGCCCTTGGTTTCGGCTCAGTTCATGATCTCAGGGTGGTGAGATCAAGTCCTGCATGGGTGGAGGGGAAGGTCTACACTCAGCAGGGAGTCTGCTTGAAGATTCTCTCCCTCTGTCCCTCCTCCACTCTCATGCAAGCACATGTGGACATGCACAGACTCTCTAAAATAAATAATTTTTTTTTGATTTTTAAAATAACATGTGGTGACACCAGCCACATGCAGATTGTGTGTGTGTCCGCCCAGCTGCCACCATCACAGAGAGACAGCACCCGAGGGAAGGAGTCGCTGCCACACCTGAGATTTCTAAACCTAAGAGCAGGGAGGCACTTTGACGTCGTGCTCAAAGTCATGGACTTGGGCATCACACAGCCTTAAGTTCAAGTTCTTGCTTTGTCATTTTATGACCTCAGACATGTTGCCTGACTTCTCAAACACCCAGTATTCTTATTCTAAAGTGAAAAAATTGTACCTGCCTGCAAAGGAGAGCCGGGACTCTGAAGGACTCATGTGTGTGGGCGCGGCGTCTGGCATGTGAAAAGTAACTACTATTATTGCCTGACCTATGTACAGACTTGAAGCTATGTTAACCCAGAATGGATGCCTCGTATTTTTAGAAAATCACCTCACAGATAAACATGGTAAGGGGAACATCGCAGATCCTCATCACAGACCAGCCAAGAACTCATGTGGGCAGAGCACGCTGGAAGCAAGGCCTGGGGGACGTGCGCGGTCCCATGCTCTGGAATGTGTGGGTCCCGGAGCAAGGGCCTGGCTGGTCACTCCTCACGGCTCTGCCTGAGCTCACGGCCAGCTACCTCCACAAGGGCTGCCAGCTGGGCCAGGCCAGGCAGTTCCCTGCCCATTCCCAAAGTGGGCTGGCAGACTATGGGTCACAGGCTGTGGCCAGAAGCTACAGGGGTGTTAGCCAAGAGAGTGGGCATCGTGCCCCTTGCCCTAAAAGAGCACTCACGCTGGGATGACTGCAGGCCAGCTCAGCTGAACCAAGCAGGAAGCAAGGTGTCTCAGGAGACTGGCAGTGGGTCACAGAGACAAGAGAGGGGCAGCTTTTGCGGGTCGGAAAATCACCAAAAACAACATTCCTCACTGACTGTCCAAAACTGGCTACGTAACTTACACAAAGAAAATACTGCCACCGAACTCCAGTGAGCCAGCAAACTGTAGGTATTGTCTTCAAAGTCAAACGGAGGCTGCATGCAGAGAGGGTGACTTTTGCTTTGAGACCCTCTCCGGTAAGCCGTGATGCCTAGCCTGAGGTATTCATCCCACGGGACCCTTCATTTTACAGATGGGGAAACTGAGGCCCAGAAAGGACAAGTCCCACAGCAGGCCAAAGGCAGAAGCAGGACTAGCCCCACACATCAGCAGAGGTTCCCGAACCCCACTAACCCACAGGACATCTCCCAAGAGAGCTTTAGTGGGGAAGCGGGGACACGGTATTTCCACCGACAGGGGAAGCTACACAGACACCTGCTGATATGCCCTCCTCTAAATGAATTCGCAGGGCATTTTGAAAGCTCTCTTCCGGGAAGCTGGCAGAGGCTCTCAGGGGCAAAATAACCCCAGGAGCTACTCTGCAGGATGCTGTACACCTCATACTTTATAACCCCAATTAAAAAAGAAAATATCTGAAATAACTTTGATTAGTGGACTAACTTCAGACTTAAAGAAAAAGGAGGAGAGAGAAAAAAATCCCAAACCTGCATCTGTTCCAATAACCCGGTCAGGGTCTGCAGCCAGGTCATGGTCTGAATGTACTGCTCCGTGTTCATGATCCTGAGCTCGGATCTCAGCTCCGGGATAATCGCACCAGTTCGCCAGCCATGCTTCAAAGTCAAATCCTGATCACAAAAATCACAACAAGTCAACATGCATCTCGACAGAATTTAAACCATCTCGTTCCCTTTCCCAGATGCAAGAGGCATCCGCCGAATTACTTCATTGTAATGGTTAGTTATTAACCAAGCCAAATTCAGTGAATTACATTTAATTAAAACCAAGTCAGCCCCAGGCTTTGACCATTACACCCAAAGAAAGTTTCTGTTCTGGAAATAACTGCTGTGAATCACAGTCCCTGCAGAAACACAGGGTCTGAAATCATTATAATCATTAACCATGGTCCGTAAAACAACAGTTAGGTCAGGGGCAGAAAGAAGCTCCACCGAAAAGCCACTGGAGGTCTTCATTCAATCCGTCCACAGACCACTGGGGAGCACCTACTGTGTGCGGGGCCTTGTGGGTTATGGGGAATTACAGAATCTCAGACTTGGAATGACCCTACAACACAGACATACATGATCACATTTTTCATTCCAAATATAGTAATCTCATGATTTGACAATAAGCCAGAATATCTGTCAACAGATACATCCTGGGAAATCTAAGATATACAATCACCATACTAAGTGAACATTCATTTTCTCATTTGGCAAATATTTATCCAATACTTCTAAATGCCAGGCCCTGTTCTAGCCAATGAGGATAAAACAATGAAAAAAAACCTGACAAAACCCTGCCCTCATGGGAAATACAGGCAAAAAATAGGCAAGTAAATATACAAAGGCAGGCGATGATAAATACAATGGTCAAATAACAAGCATAAAAAGGAAAAAAGTTACCATTGTATATAAAGTGGTTATAAAAACCAGGCCAATAAAGTGATGTTCGAGCAGAGATCAGAAGGGAAGGAGAGTGAAAGTATGCAAATGTGTGGGAGAACAATTCAGGCTGAAAAAAACAGTAGGTGCAAAGGCCCTGGGGCAGGAACATGCTGGGGTAGGGGGCGTGGAGGTAGAGTTTTAAGGGAATAGCCAGGCAGGGAGCCTACAGCAGAGTAGGAGAGGGCAGAGTCAGGTCCTGCCTTCAGAGAGGTAGGCTGGAGAAGGATAGATCAAGCAGCACCTTGCAGGAAACAGTAGGAAATCAGGTTTTTACTCTGAAGAATAAAGGAAAGCTTTGAGGTTTTAAGGAATAAAGTGGTATAAGGTATACAATTTTAAAAGTTCACTGGCTACTCACCTAAAGCCAGAATCCCTGCTCCATAAGTGCTAAGGATATTTATTGCCTACCTTCTTCACCCATTGAAATTTTTTACACCTTTCAGTATTTCTCCTTCTCCTATAATATATAAAAACCTACAGCACAACCTTTTTAAATACTCCCAATGGTGGCAAACTTTTGAAGGTGGCTTTTATTTCTGAAAATAAGTAAAAAGTCATCTGCAACATTCCCAAGAATAAAGTACGTGATAATAAATTACTAATAATAAAACTGATTCTCTTCTGTGCGTCAACCTGGCTCTCAAATCTATCGCAAAGGGGCACCCAAATGTGTTCTGAGAAACAGCAGCAACATTAGAAGTATCTACATTCTCAAGGTAACTCCCTTGAAGGATAATGTGCTTTGCCACATAATTTCTGACATGTTAGTTAATGAATTGATCTTACCGCTTTATAACAGTGGTTTTCAAACTTTGGCATGGGATCCAACTATATGCTCCAAGAGATTCTATTTATTTATTTGTTTGTTCGTTTGTTTGTTTTTAAGCAATCGCTACACCCAATGTGGGAGTCAAACCTACAACCCCAAGATCAAGAGTCACATGCTTCACCAACTGAGCCAGCCAGGCATCCCTCCAAGAGATTCATGGTAGATCTAAGGACACACATAGATTGAAAGGATTAAAGAGAGACTCCATAAAAATAGTAGCCAAAAGAGAGCAGGGATGCTATGCTAATTTCAGGCAAAACAGACCTTAAAAACTGTCACAAGACACAAAGAACGACATTATATAATGATAAAAGGTCAATTCACCAAGAATATAGAACAGTTCCAAGCATATACACACCAAACATCAGAGCTTCACCATACATGAAGCAAATACGAACAGAACTGAAGGAAACAATAGTCAGCTCTGCGGTAACAGCAGGAGACTTCAACAGTCCACATTCTACAACAGAAAAACCACCAGACAGAAGACAACGCATCAGGAAATATAGGACTTGAACAACAATGAAGACAAGCAGACCTCACAGACATGTGCAGCACACGCCACCCAACGAAATCCGAAGGCACGTTTTCCTCCATGCTCATGAAACAGTCTCCAGGACAGACCTGATGTTAGCCCCCGAAACAAGTCGTAACAAATTTTAAAATCATACAAAGTATCTTTACTAATCACAGGAGTGAAGCTAGAGATCAACAGCAGAAGGAAAACCTGAAAAGTTCACAAACATATGGGAATAAAAGAACACCCTCTTAAACAATGAGTCAAAGAAGAAATCACAAGAGAAATGAGAAAATACCCTGTGCCAAATTTAAATGCAAACACACACACGACATAACAACACCTACGGGATGCAGCAAATGCAGTACTCAGAGGGCAATTTATAGCCATACACACGTACAATGAAAAAAAAAGAAAAGTCCCAAATTAACAATCGAACTTTACACCATAAGGAACCAAAAACAAAAAAACAAACAAAAACCCAGAACACTCAAATTACTAAAATCAGAAATTTAAGTAGAGACAATACTACCAATTCTACAGAAATAAAAAGAACTGTAAAAGCTACAAACTACTGTGCACCAACAACCTGAAGAACCTAGATGACATTCCCAGAAACACACAACCCACCAAGCCTGACTCATGAAGAAACAGGAAATCTGAAAAGACCTCTAACGAGTACAGAGATTAAATCAGTAATCAGAACCCTTCCCATGATGAAAAGCCCAGGACCAGAGAGACGGTTTCACTGGTGAATTCCTCCAAACATTTAAAGAGGAATTAACACCAATCCTTCTCAAACTCTTCCAAAAACTGAAGAGGTGGGATCACTTCCTAACTTGTTCTGAGGGCAGTATTACCCTGATATCAAATTTTAGTGTAAAAAGCTGTTTAAAACACAGATGGTTAGCCCCACCAGAGTTTCTGACTCAGCAGTCTGATGTGAGGCCTGAGAAACTGCATTTCTAACAAGTTTCCCAGGTGATGCTGATGTCGCAGGGACCACACTTGAAGAAACTACTACCTGGTGAGCACCTCTCATAATACTAGGACCTGGACGTGTGTGTGTGCCTTCATGGGGCCCTGTACCCACATACCTCCAGGGCAGCACACAGTTATCTCAGCAAGGCCCAAAGACCACTTAGCAAGAGGCAAATGTCCATGACACTATGTCACTTGGCCAAACATTCTGGTAATCCCGACATCCTTATAGTAGCACTTTATAGTTCTACTTTACTAAGCACTTTTACATATATCATCTTACTTCACTCTTCTCACAAATGAGCACATCGGGGCTTGGAGGATGTATGTAAGGTCACCCAGCTAAAAACAGTAGAGCTGGGATGAAAACCTGTCTTCCAGTTCTGAGCCCATGATTCCTTCCACTAGACAGCCCGCTGGACAGACGTGACCGTGCGGGGCATGTGCTGGAATCACCTGGGAAGAGTGTCTCCGCACATAGGCACTGGAACCCCCCCTCCACCCCCCACTCCACCAGACAGTCTGCAGTCTGAGGCCACAGACCTCGGACTCCAGCACATGTGCCGTGAAAACGCTTCCCAGATGGTCCCTCACTGCACAGCCCGTTACAGCTCACTGCTTGGATGGCCAGCGGACACAAGAGGGACAGAAACATGAGACCACACTCATGTGGGTCCACATGCTCAGAAATACCAATAATGGAGTTCGACCGCCAGCCACGCCCCTGCTCTGGTGACTCTGCTGACACTGGGCGTCACTGAGACTGCAAATCGTGCACGGTGCAACTAGCCCGGGCTCCCTGAGCAAACAGAAATTCACTGCACCAGGAGCCAAGCATGGCAGGAAATGTGACTGACTCGGTCTTGTTCCTATTATAGATTAAATCATAATTCAAGTCCTGCGACGCCGCTCTTGTTATTCCAGTGGACATGAAATGCCTCACTTTCTTATAATAGCTTGTTTCCTGGAAGTGCCAGTTTTTGAACTTGCAAAAGCCACCCTAATGTTTACGAATTCTTTGTCTGCCTCTGAGGTTAAATAAGAGGATAAAAAAGAAAAGAACACTGGCATTTATTTCTTACCGTTACTTACATGGAAAGATTTTTTTGATAAATCCTGAGTAAAATGCTGATTTCTATCATTTCAAAACAAAATTTACCTTTTTTACACCCCTGATCCATTCTGTTCTGTAAACAAGGAGACATTTTTTATTTTTTTTATTTTTTTTTTTAAAGATTTTATTTATTTATTCGACAGAGAGAGAGACAGCCAGCGAGAGAGGGAACACAAGCAGGGGGAGTGGGAGAGGAAGAAGCAGGCTCACAGCGGAAGAGCCTGATGTGGGGCTCGATCCCATAACGCCGGGATCACGCCCTGAGCTGAAGGCAGACGCTTAACTGCTGTGCCACCCAGGCGCCCCTAGACATTTTTTAAAAAGGCGACCTAGTCCTCATTTTTATGAAAGCATAAAAATGGTCTTAAACAAAAGAAAAATTCCTTAGGAAGTGGGACTAACACATCTGTCCCCCAACAAAGAAATGGAAAAAAAGGCTCCTCACCGCCAGGTCACTGTATATGTGGTCACCAAAATACAACACCTTGGATCCTCTCCATCCAGTAAGCTTCAAAAATTCATATAAATTGCCCTGCAATAATAGAAAAATATAGATATTATATCATCTGAGATAGAAACCTATATAACCTGTGGCCCAAAACATCTATTATTAAATCCTTAACAAAAACTTTGCTTTTATATATAATTTATGTATCAAAACATAAAAGATAAAAACACCTTTGTGTGAAATCTCTCAGACCTTTCTTCTAAGTCAAACGCACTTTCCAAAAATGATTCATATTGTATATACCTCTTTGTAATGATCTTTTTACACTGAACATTCTATGATCATGTCAATAAATACTAACCTACCATTTCAGTACATGAGAAATACTGTGATTCCTTTTACCAATTTCCTGATGTTAGGCATTTACCTTGTAACCTATTTCGTAACCCATGGTAAATATTCTTATAGCAAAATTTTAGCTACATCTTAATAATTTCCTTGGTCTAACTTCCTAGTAGTGGGATGGCTCTATTTCAAAGCAAATCTTTCAAGGTCTAGAAAATATACTTACTGCCAAATCCAGCAGGGTATTATAAATCCACCAGGAATGTATCAAAATTTTTTAACTGTGTAGTACTATCCTATAAAATTTCATGATTTTATAAATATTACAGAAATATAAAAACTTTAAAGGATGAGATAAAACAAACTTCAGTAACACAAGAAGGGTCAATGATTCAATCACTTATTCAAACATTTGAGATCTTTATTGATACCAAAATATATCGAAACTGTATATAACAAAACACAGTTCATCAGGAAATAATCACTAATTTAAGGTGAGTAATACACCATGTGATTCAATGATTCTTCAAGACAAATATCCAAGGTTTACTACTAACATCTTAAACTGTATATACTATGAAAGTAATGCTTTAAATTTTATTTTTAAGGACTGTTCAATTCTGAGTTAATTTAGACATAGCACACTGAAAATATACTGACTTAAGTTTAAATTTTGCTGCCAAGTTATAAAGAGCCAATTCAAGCAGAACAACACTCAGAACTATGCTGGGCACACAGTAGGCCTCGACAAATGTCGGCTGTTATCATTCTAACTGACCACCAAGCAAAGGAACAAGAAGGAAAAATCAGTCATGAAGTACCTGCTTATAAATCTGGCCTTTCTGCAACTTGTGGATCTTGTCCCAGAGTAAGACACCTTTCTCGTTCACCTTCCGGAAAGGTCTAACAACAGAAAGGGGAAACACCATGACCTGTGGGAACCGTGCAGGGTGTCTCCTTAGCAAACACCACACAGTCGGTTACTCAGTGGGAACGGAAAGGGACTGCACAAACCTGGAAAAGGCCTGGGACCCAAACTCTACCACCACAACCCCTGGTCCAGTGCACACATCCCAAACTGCAGACCCCGGGATCCAAAAGGTATTTAGGAAAGAACTCCACAGTCAAATAAATTTGGAAAACACTAGGCACTACTTAGGTCCCTCTTAAAAAGTCCCTGAGGACTCTAAAAAGCCCTCCTGGGAGAGAAACATTCTTTAGCCCAGATTTCCTAAAATGTATTTGATCATGCAGAAAATCTGCTTCACAAAAACAGCTTATGGAAAAACCGCCTTAGTACACGTGTCCCTCCCGGTGCTTGAAATCCAGCCACTTCAGACACAAAACGAATCTGAGGATGAGACAAATCACTTTATGATGGAGAATGGGAGTAAGAATAAAGGCCTCAGGGAGCTCCCCACTCCTTGCTAGATGGGATGCGGCCTAATTCATCAATCGATTAAGAGAGCCAATTATATCTTTAAAATTAAAAAGAAAAAAAAGAATAAAAGTCCAAAGTATGTGGGGTCCGTTTGCCTTTTTTTAAGGTAACATTTATTTGGATTGCTTTTGTGATTAGAAAATTTTAAACTGACTGCAAAAAATCTGGACAATGCAGAATAGAACGAAGAAAAGGGAAATGACCCCTAATCCAGGTGCCCAGATACAAACACCTAACATTTCAGGAGGTGTCTTTCAGTCTATAAAGATAACATCTGTTATCTTTCTCTTTTTTATGAACATAAATGAGGATCACTGTGTATACTGATTTGTATCTCTTTTCTCTAATGTTGTGAGCAATCTCTTTCATACGGGTTTTTAACAGTCATAAAACATGCTCACTGCTTTCTTTCCCAAATACATCTTTTTCTTTTTTGACAGGGAGCACGCAAGCAGGGATGGGGCAGAGGAAGAGAGAGAATCCCAAAGAAGGCTCCATGCTCAGCACGGAGCCCAATGCAGGGCTTGATCCCATGACCCTGAGATCATGACCTGAGCCAAAATCGAGAATCTGTCTCCCAACCTACTGAGCCGCCCAGGCACCCCCCAAATACATCATTTTTAATGACTGTCTAATATCCCCACCACGGATGCTCCTTTAGGTTGTCTCTGAGCTTCATCATTATAAATAACACAGGGGTGAACGGAGGTATTCCGTGCATGCGGAACAAAGACAAAATAAATGGGCGCGGGAGGTGGGGGATGACTCTTGGTGAAGAGGTCTGTTCCACACATTGAAAAACATTGTAGGGGCACCTGGGTGGCTCAGTCGGTTAAGCGTCTGCCTTTAGCTCAGGTCATGATCTCAGGGTCCTGGGATCAAGCCCTGCGTTGGGCTCCCTGCTCAGCGGGGAGTCTGCTTCTTCCTCTGCCCCTCCTCCTGCTCGTGCTCTCTCTCTTTCTCTCTCTCAAAATAAATAAATAAAATCTTTAAAAAAATAAAATATTTTTAAATGTTAAAAAAATATATATTTTAGGATCCCTGACCCCCACCTATTAATGCTAAGAGCACACCCCAGTCACCGTCATAACCCACAACTTCCCCGCTCCTCTATCTTCTGTGGCAGGAAGACACTACATAAGTCTTGGTAGAGATTTACTCCATTTGACACAACACCTGAGCTTCGCGAAATCCAGCTGTAATTTTAAATGCACCACCGAGAGCTGTATGTACCAAAAATACCCCCCAGGTGATTCGCTGTTGCTGTTGTTTTGTTACGCTTCAAAACACATCTGCGTCAAGAGGTCTAACTTATGACGTAATACTAAGTTTGGCTTTTTCATTGCTGTCATTCTTTTTCTTAGAGCCTGGCCCCCAGGACTGAAGTGCCCCAGCTGAAGTGAGAACCATCTCAATAAGTACGAGCCGTCCGCTGTGCACCACTCCCACCCACCCTGTAACTCCTTGCTAGAAGGTTCAAAATCAAAAGCTATAACGTCAGATGCTTCTGATTGTCCAACTAGACTTCACCAAGTCACACTACTTAAGCATTCACGGCAGCAAAGGACGACAGTCTAGTTCTCCCAGAAAGACAGATGCTCACCTCCGCTTATCGTTAAAGAAGTTTGGCTTCTCGGCCTGAACGATGACCACATCAAAGAGGTCCCTCCAGTCTTTTCCAACAATATACCTCATCCCTTTGTCCCTGAAACAACATGTCAGCCGGTGAGTCTAACAAGAAAGGGATTCACTACTTTTGCAACGTTTGCTTTCAAATCTTCAGCTGTGCAGGTAAGTGGGAAGACAAGACGTGAGCCAGACGGCAGCAGGGACACCCACAACCACTTACACGAAACTGCTGGGGCTGTTGGTGATGAGGAACATCTTCTTGCCGTGATCGGCCAGTTTGGCCAGCACTGCGCGGGTCTGCTCGGCATAGCAGATGTATTTTTCTAGGAGCAAGACAAAAACGCACACACGGACTCAGCGTGAAGTCGGGTCGGTCTGCAGCGCTCACTAAACGGGGCCTCTGGGTCTGGCGCATCGGGGCACTTGGGGGAAGAAAAGTCTTAAGGAAGCGTGGTTCAGGCTGGCCTCGAAGTAGCTGGTACATTAGGAACCAAGATTCTGCCTCCTCGGTCTAAGGGAACCCACCACATGCCTGCTGCCCAGGCCAGCACGTCTTTTTGGGTGGGGATTAGGGCGAGTTCTGAGACCAAGGGGAGGGAGACGTCTGAGGTGCGAGGAAGCACGGCCCTCACGCTGCCCTGGGAAGAGGTCCTGAGCGCCGGCTCGGCACCAGGAATGAAAATAACGCCAGCTCGTGGTCCGGGAAAGGGACAGGCTGAAGCGGCCTTCGTGACAGTGCTGGCCACGTACCAATATCTGCTTCGATCGCACTGTACATGATTCCTTTGATGTGCACATCTCGGATTGAGTCCTGTCAAAAGAGAGGTTTCTAATCAGTGAGACGGTCAGTGAGACAGCCTGAGTAACAGGATAAGCAGAACGGCATTCGTGACGATGTCCGTCTTTAGAAGCCCGGCCATCCGGGCACCCAATGCAATCTCAATGCTGGGCCATTTCGCACAGGCGGCCAACACTTGGGTTTCCATGGCGACAGTGGCAGTTTTCAGAAGGGTCGCTGGGGGGAGATAACTTGTGTGAACAATTCTGAATAAAATTCCACGTGGCAAATGGCAATTTCTATGCACTATCACAAACAGACGATTCCAAGGTATCTGGACAAAGGGAATTATTGCTCTTTTCATCTTTGCAGTCCTCCCTAGACCCCAAGAGCAGGTTCTCTAATCTAGACAGACCGAGACCAATGCCAGGCTCTTCGGTTCAGTGAGCTGAGGAGCGGTCAGTGAGATGCTAGCACAGGCAGAGACGTGGTGCGGCTGGCAGACACGAGGAAGAGGAGGCCGCGAACCCCTCACAGGCCGCAGGTGGTGGCAGCCTGGTGCCCGGCAGGTGTCAGAGCACAGCACCACTCTCAGGGGGCACTGAGCAGGTCCACCGCAGAGGTGGCTCTCGTGGAGGCACAGGGAAACTTCGGGAGCCTACAGCAGGAGACTGGGCTGCAGGCAAAACTGAGCCATAAGCCTTAGAAAACTGGTAGGAGATTTCTATCAAGAGTGAGCACCTCCGGACTGCAAACTTGACTTCAGCCACCTTCTACTACTGGCTTGTTTCAGCTTCACATTGGCAGAAGACAGGCTCAGAGCAAGCTGCAGCCAAACTTCCTGGCCGGAAATCTCGGCTGGACCATTTACTAGCTATGTGACTCTGGGCAAGGGACTCAACCTCTCCGTGCCTCAATTTCGTTATCTATAAAATGAGAGTAATAATAGTACCTCCCTCCAGGCATGCTTGTGAGGATTTAATTAGTTCATATGCAGAAAGCACTCAGAGAAACAGTGCCTGGAATATACCTAAGTGCTCGCTATTGGTGGTAACAAAGAAACATCTCTCCTCATGACTGCAAGGGTTATAGAACTCCAAGTGGTTCTTTTCTTTATTTTTTACTACAAGTGATACTTAAAGATTCTTAGAGCATTCGTGCACACAAAAAGGAGAACAGAAACTAAATATTTAATTTTAGTTCAAATTATAGCAGACTAATTGAGAAACTAGACTTCATCCTCCATCTTCCTAAAACCCATGATTTAAGGCACTTGAAATTTAAAATTAGTCATAAGCATATAATAAAAACACTGTGGTATATAAATACAGATCTCTTAAAAGTATAAGTACTTAAATAATATATATTACACATATAAATATATATATAGAAATACATGCTTATAAATATGTATTATATGTATATGACATATATGTATATAGTAAGTATATCAATACATGAACATATTTTTAAGTACTGAAAGAAGTTCAGAGAGCTCAAAGAATACAAACACAGGTGACTATAAATCAACATACATAAATACAAAGCTATATAAATGATGTGCATATATGCACATGTAAGTCTCATAGCTGTCTATAAGCCTCTCCGACTGGATTTTCGCACAGCTTTTGCAGGGCTGGGAAGGCCCACCTAGAACCTCCGTGTACAAGAGAAAGGCCCGCTCTGGGCAACCGCAGTCCCATGTGAAGTCACCCCCTCTGCAGGCAGGCTCACAGGTGAGCTGGGTCAGGATGGACCTCAGCCACCACTCGCCCCTCTGAACAGATGCACTGGCCCTGGCCTGTGGTCAGCAAGAATTAGAAATCCAGATAACAATATGAGCGCCCTCTTCTTTTAACACAAAAGTAGACTGATTTCCAATTGTCCTGATGTAAGATCTCTCTTAACAATTTTCAGGGTAAAACCATAAATAAAAGAGATCCCAGGCAAAGGACTATTTCAAACGCCTAACCCAGGAGGCTAACGATGCTGTCCCTTCTGCTAAAACCCTCTGCGAGACATGGCACCACCGCCTCTCACCTTGACGTCTTTGTACAGATGGACAGGTTCATAGTCGATGTTGTTCTTGAGGAAGTATTCGTTCACGCAGGAGAGGAGGGACATCTCCGGCAGGGAGAAGATGTCCATGAACTGCTTCATGGTGTTTCCATGAGAACTCTGCAGGCAGCGAAGGTAAGGTCAGAAACAGAGGCCAACACCACAGCAAAGCCAGACTTGACATTTACCCCAGGGGATTCTGGTCATCAACATCTAGATGCTTCTCCCCAAGGACAATTGTTACAATAACAAAGTAGAAGCATTCGCCTTGTTTCTTATCATTCCCAGCACAGCTGACGTTGTACTCTAAGCACAACTGGGAAATCCAAGGAAATGCCCTGATTTCCCTCCAAAAAATCTAACTACTCTTTCACGCTCCTGTAAGCTCTACCATCCAGCTCACACTCCCCTGTCAGACACAGAGGAAACCCGGCAAGTAGAATACTGCCCATGGAATGGCATAAAAGTCCACATAATCTGAATGTGAGTGCCTCCCCGCAGCCATAATGAGCCTGAAAAAGAGCCCTTCTCTGAATGCCTGCAA
This sequence comes from Ursus maritimus, assembly GCF_017311325.1. NCBI lineage: Eukaryota > Metazoa > Chordata > Mammalia > Carnivora > Ursidae > Ursus > Ursus maritimus. The sequence goes on from NW_024424564.1 coordinate 39,131,803, forward strand.
CTAGTAACCCTAAGTTTACCAGCTGACTGGGCATCTTCCGTTGCATTTTGACGGTGCAAATAAGAGCACACCTGATAAGACAAGGAGCAAAAAATCAGAAAGCAAAGAGAACCACAAAAGTCAGAGAAGCAGAGGTTTCCCTTCAGGCACAGGGTGACCTGCTGTCCTCGATCTCAGAGAAGGCAACCACACCTGACCTGACTTCATCCAGAAAGTGGGGACACGCCTGGAGTGGGAGATCGTAGACAGGGGTGGGGGCAAGCATATAAAGAACCTTCATCAGGTAGGGAGGAAAGCGCTAAGAAAGGGAATCTTGAAGGGCCTAGGAGAGATGCCAACATACTAGCCTCTCTCAAATCCAGGGCCTCTCGAAACAGTCCCAAACTCCCTTGTCAGTTCCATAGGAGCTCTCAGAGAGATCCTAACTCTACCAGGCCATGTCTGCTCACAGGCTGCTTTAAATAAATCATCTCTCATTACCTTTCCATAAAAGTCGCTCATCTGTTCCAGAGGCACGTGGGACCCCTCGTACATTTCAATGACTTCTTCATCGGGGACAACACTGAGGCCTCTGGAAAAAAATCACAGGAAGTGCTGTTAGGTTCAACTAGCGAGAGCAGTGACTTTCAGACCTCTGGCAACTGCTGGGATATTTCAGCCCAGGTGCAAGATGCCACTGTCACAAGGAGGCAAGATGTGCCGCAGGCAACTGCTACAGATAACAGGCAAGAAGCTACTACTACTACCACCAGCAGCATTCTGTGGGCAATAAGGGCAGGAAAAATAACACCTACTAGAGATGCCAGGTATGAATTCCACACGGTCATTCACTTACTTCTCAGCAGTCCTAGGAGGGAAGCACTAACACCTTCCCATTTCCCAGCAGAGGCAACTGAGGCCCAGAAAGGTCACGTACCTCACCCAAGGGCACCAAAGTAGGAAGTGGTGGGACAGGACCAGACCGAGGCTTTCTGGCTCTAGGGCCCAGGGTCCTCAACCACTAATATCACACCACCTCTCTCAACAAGGTACAAGGCCTTCCTTTGCTTTGGGAGTAGGGTTTGCTTTGGGATGGGTTTATGTTTCCATTTTTATGTTTTTAATACATTAGGAAGAGAAAGGCTAGCTTTGTCTCTGTCATCCTCCTGCCCTCTGATACTCTGACCTAAGAAGGTCAGCACTGAGATAGGAAAAGCCACGCATGAGGCTTGGGTGAACTAAACCCCGTGACACAGGGCAGGAAGCCTGGATGCCACCTCCGAGAGGGATGACCCCAGATGCTATGTGACAGTCAAGGCCAGCTTCCTCATCTATAAAAAGCCAGGGTAACATCTGCCATCTGCCTGCCTCCGGCAGCCGGGGCAGAATCTGCACATGAATCCAGCTCCTCCACAAAGAGAAAAATAAATTTTGGAGTCAGCGTGACCCGGCATTCCCCTCTGTGTCCCCCGCCGGCACTCTGAGCAGGTGGTTTCACTGGGGATTTAATGCTCTCGAATTTCCTCACCTGGCACTGCCCACACTAGAGTGTCACCAAGAAAAATGTCTGTTCCCCAGCCGCTTTTCTAGGGAAGGTGCTTGAGAAACAAGACACAGTGGTGAGGAGACCACAGAAGGAAGGATGGGAAGCCCACCCAGTGCTACATACAGTGGGAGTATGAAAACTGCCCTGAGAGTCTCAGTCACTAATAGGAACAGGATGCTTATCTTACAAAATCACCTGGCCAACATTAAGATACATTTAAAATATAGGGGCGCCTGGGTGGCACAGCGGTTAAAACGTCTGCCTTCGGCTCAGGGTGTGATCCTGGCGTTCCGGGATCGAGCCCCACATCAGGCTCTTCTGCTATGAGCCTGCTTCTTTCTCTCCCACTCCCCCTGCTTGTGTTCCCTCTCTCGCTGGCTGTCTCTATCTCTGTCGAATAAATAAATAAAATTTAAAAAAAATAAATAAATAAAAAATAAAATAAAATATAATTTATATTTGATATGTAAGTGTAATGAAAATATAATTTCAGCCTCTCTCCTCCATTCTCCACCCTCATAGAACTTTCAAAAATACCCAAGGGGATTCATTTGTATTTTGCCCCTCACCAATCTTGATTAACTTCTTTTAACTTCCAGCCTTTGAAAGCAAAGGAGGCCTTCACTTCCCTGTATCATTCACCCAATCAACCTGGGCAGTGACCTTGGGGCAGAGCTCCTGCTCACGTGTGCACCCGCCCAAGGCTCTGACACTTAGAAAGAAACTATTAAAAGTCAAAGAACTCTGCTGGGTGAGTCATTTTCCTGCCCCCACACTAGGCCCTGCCCTAAGACAGGTTCAAGGCTCCCAAGCTGCCCCAGTAACTACTGACTGTCCTCTCGAAAGCAGTGGTGAGACGAGTGTGCTCCAGCCAGCCGAATTCGGCAGGAGGCGGCTCCGGCAGGTGCAACACCCCACAGGACTGTGGCCACAGGCTCTGGGGCAAGGCCGGCCGCACCCGGATGCAGCCTCAACCAGAGTGAGGATCAAAATGCAGACTACTTCACGTGGCCCCGTGTGGTGGTGAGAAATATAAAGGTTAGGAGCGCAGATCTAAAACAGTCTGCCCGGGGTTCAAATCCTAGCTTCCTTAATCAGTAGGGATATTACCTGGACAAGCATTAGAACCTTTTTGGGTCTCAGTGTCATTTTTAAAACGGGGAACGTAACAGTACCTGTCCCCTGACATAACTGAGAAGCGTGGGTGAGCTATTAAATACAGAAGAGCATAAGGCGGGGGCTAGCACAGCTTGGCCGCTGTGCCTGTGATAACAAGCGTAGCTTTTCACGAGGTCCCAAATCAGAACTTAACTCGTGGGTACAAAATGGGACTGCGGTGACAGTCTGCCTCCCCCTCTGCCCTGTGGCATTCGCTCCCACAGCCCACAGCACAAAATTCAATCTGATGCAGGAGCTGGGGACCCACAGCAGGTCTCAGAAATGGGCAAGGCTGAGGATGAGCCTCCTTCGTACCCCTTTTAAGGGAAAGGAAAGAGCAGTGACATTCTGCGTGCCTCTACTGCTCCAGACGCACTCTGGTCTATGTGACAAGCCACCACTAAGACAGGCACTGGAATCATGCCAAGTTTACAGGGGAGCAAACCAAAGCTTTGGGACGGTCAAGAAGTTGCTCAAGGCCACACACATGGGAGCAGTGAGGCTGGGGTCCACACTGCGGAACTGTGACTCCAGAGCCCACACACGCACCCATGCTGCCTCAGCCTGCCACATCCCCTCAGCACTGGAGCCACAGCGACCTTCCCAGGTCCTAAACCCAGACACTCCTTCCCCTGCAAATGCCTCGGCTGGCTTCTCCTGCCTAGCCCTGTCCATACTCCCTAACACGGTGGACAACTTACCTATAGAAGAAGAAACAAGACAATTAGGAGCCGTAGGGATGCCTGGTCTGAGAAGAGGAGGGAAAGGCCATGTCGGGCTGAGACGGGGTGAGGTCTCAGCACAAATCAGCCTTGAAGGAAGGATGGGTGAGATTTCAAGAAGCAACGAGGAAGGAAAACTGCACCCTGGTAGAACGCCAGCATGAGCAGATGGCCAGCAGCAGGAAAGGAGACCTCGGAGGAGAGGAATACATGTGCTGTGTGCACCTACCCGTGCACGCCGAGACTGGCTGTAACTGCTGGGAAGAGACCGTCCTCTGCTCCTGTTGACCTGGGGCTGGGGGGTCACCAGGGGTCTCCACGCAGAGGGGCCTGCCTGGAGCCAAGCCAGAGGGAGAGAGCCAACAGATGGAAAGAGTTCTGACAACATCAACTTAGCCATGCCTGCAATAGGCACTGTCCCTTAGACCACACAACAGGTGAGCCAATGCTGTGTTTCTGGTTAACCCAGTCTGAGTCGGGTCTCAGTCACTTGTAACCAACAGTCTTAATTGATCCAGGAAGTGAAAGAGCTGTATGTGGAAGAAGAGTAAGATACGGGTTTAGAGAAGGTTGGTGAGAAACCTAAGAGGTCTGGGCTCCACTCTCTAGGCAGTGGGAGCTACCCAGGATTGCAGAAGGAGCGTTTGTTGAGAGCAACGCTTTACATGAATCAGTCCAGCAACAATGTCCAGGATAGACCGCACTGCAGAAAACTCCAAGAGCCCAAGAGAAAAGGATTAAGTGTCTGAGCCAGGGAGCTGACAGCAGGAACACAGACGGAGGAAGAGATTCGAAAGATCCGGTGAAGGATTTCATTAACCTAATCCATTCACAAAAACCATGCTTCATGTAGGCCAAGGGCACAGACTCTAGAACCAGACCACCTGGGTCTGAATTCTACTTCTGTGTGGCCTTGGGCAAGTTACTTAACAACTCTGGACTAATACCAGTACCTACCTCATAAGGTTATTTAAAGGATCAAATAAGTTAACCCAAAAAAAACCCTTTATGACAGTGTCTGTGCTACAGCAAGACTTAATATATACTCGTCACTATTTATTATCACTAATATTATTATTTTCATCAACACTACCATCTCTTCTCCCTCCTGAAACACTATTAAAATTAGTAAAAGAATAAACTGCTCGGGGTGCCTGGAGGGCTCAGTCAGTTAAGCACCTGACTCTTGATTTCAGCTCAGGTCATGATCTCAGGGCCGTGAGATTGAGACCCATGTTGGGCTCTGTGCTGGGTGTGGATATATATATACACTATTCAAAAAGTGAAAGGATATAAGAACAAAGACAGTAGACAAGACATATCAACATCTTCATGGAAGACAGACAGCAGATGAGAAGGAGCCTCCTGGCTCAAGAGGCTGAGAACAGGTGCCTGCAAGGGGACACCAATGCAAAAAACTGATTAGCAGCCAAAACCCCCCCGAGAAAGGCTCAGCCCCGCGAGGTACTAGGGAGCTCCTGGAGGATGTGATGTGCGCCAGCAGAATGAGGGAGTAAAGCCAGACAGAGGAAGAGATGGGCATCAGGGAACAGAGAGAGCGGCAAACCCAAGCCCCAGGATGAGCCATCAGAGAAGATCAGAGCAGAAGGGGTAGTCAATTAAACACAAAAGTAACTGATAGAGTATCTAAAACATTTGCGTTGTTGGGAAATAAATACATGGATGATACTGGTGATGGAGCCTTTAGAAAACACGCGGGACCGCTCTACAGAAAACAAAGCAGGGAAGAAGTGATGTTATTGTTAAAGCTAAGAAAAAGCAAGCACTGTACACAGAAGAAAGCAGTCACGGGCATGACATGGAGAAAGAGGGAACACGACCTGCAGAGTCATGATGCAAACATGGAGAAACACACAGACGGGGACCCGCACGAGGCTCGAAGGACGAGCCTGCAGAAGGGGCGGCGTATGCGCGCACCAAGTCCTATCCCGTGGCAGAGACCACGTCCAGAATTAATAAACTGGGACACAGAAGTATGAGCACATTATTTAGAAATAGGAAGAAAAATGTGAAGAAAACAAATGAAAAGAGTGTAAAGGGGCTGGGAGGGGGGACAGGGCTACTGTGGTCCGCCACGA
>NW_024424564.1:39137311-39361115 GCF_017311325.1 Ursus maritimus
GCTCTCGGCACTATCTCTTCGGAACTGTGCGCGTGTTTAACTTGGATAAAAAACATTAATTTTAATAAAGAGTTTGTGAGGGAAGAACGTAAGACAGGCACCTTTTTTTTTTAAAGTACAAGGACCATACTCCTAAATCCTCCCCCAAATTCAAGAATTAGAAAAGGCAAAAGCCTTCATTTTCAAAGTGACAGATTTTGGACTCAGTGCTTCTACTAATTCTAATAAATGGGGGGCAGGTCTTAATATCCAAACTACTCAGTTGCTGTGGTAGGAACAAGAACCCGCTGCTTCACCCCAGCATCCCTACCCCTACCCAAAACCTCGGCTCTAGGACCCCCACTCAGCTGGCAGATGGGCACCCCTAGAGAGCCCATCCTTCTCCAAAATTCCCCCCCCCAAAGCACCCCCTAATGGTCTAAACACCATCATCACCCTGGTCACCATGGACTGTAATCACTGGTTTATTTACGTGCCTTCCAACTTACACTCCGAGCTCCTCGGGGCATCCTTGAAAGCCAAGCCCTTCGGATCTGGATGATAACAGGCCCCAATAAATGTTCTTGAATGAATGAGTGAATAAATCATAAATACACACACTACAACCCTCTTCATCACCAAGCAGTCAATGGGTCTTAGATGTCTAACCCAAAGTCACTTGGTTACTATGAGTGAATAATTCACCTCCTCTTACTCTTACCTGTAGACGGTTCCCAACTGGATGTAATGAAAAGCATCAATCTTCATCAATACTGCCTTCAAAAACATAAACACATGTGTGGGTGAATACTGCACAGCAAGCTGCACATTGAAGAACTGCAGGTGTCATTACAAACCCTATCAACACCAGGCTGACACGGAGAAGCAGCACACTGTATGTGTCTGACAGGCTTGCTTGTTGGTTAAAGCACTGTGGGGGCGCCTGGGGGGGCTTAGTCGGTTAAGCATCTGCCTTAGACTCAGGTCATGATCTCAGGGTCCTGGGACTGAGTCCCATGTCAGGCTCCCTGCTCAGTGGAGAGTCTGCTTCTCCCTCTGCCCTTCCCCCACCCCCCACTCCTGCTCACCCTCTCTCGCTCACTTGCTCTAATAAATAAAATCTTCAGGAAAAAAAAAAAGCAAAAAGCACTGTGCAGTCTGTTAAGGAAAGGACTGATCTGCAAAAACAATATGACAACTGGCTCCTCCTCAAAACACCAAAAACGACTTCTAGAAATAAAGAGTCCTTCCAAATAGCTAAATGCATTCATTTTTTTCTAATACAGTCTTTTGCAAAAGACTTTACCCAAAGATGTTTTTTAATAATTCAGTTCTGCAGCCCCAAGGAACGGAATTTAAAATCAATTTCTGTGTCCAGCAAAGAAAAGCACCAAGAGTACGTTATTCCCAAACACCATTAAACTGCAGAAAAACGTGGCGATGAGACCTACCCGCTGCACGTCATAATGAAGTCCACGAATTGCAAAATTTGGGTCATACTCATACTTCCTGATTTCCATCGGGTACTAAGAAAGAAGAAAGGAATCAGTTTTAGCGAACAATGTTCTAAGTTCAACAGTGTCCAGATTTGGTCCCTTCACAAAAGCTGAAGTGGCTGACGCACTTTGGTGGGAAGATGGGGTCAGGACAGACCACAGCTTGGCCCTCTGCTTCTGGACAAAGGACCTCTTGGTCACAGAGCCCTCCCTCCACCCCACTCCTGTTCATCCGCCCAAGCACAGGTAAGGCCTCACCCCCGACCCCAGATTCTTTCGTCTGAACTCCCCCCGCCCATCCCTTCCCTCTGCCCCTGGACCCCTAGATCCCCTAGGAGCCCAGAAAAACATCTGCTTCCACCTCCAAGACTTCACCTCCTCCTACTGTATTTAAGGCGGTGGATGAAGAACTGGAACGTCCCCTCTATGAGAAGCACGACTTTTTCCGACACGTTATCAACCACCCATTCAGCTCCTATCTGAGCACCTCAATGTATCAGCCCCCTGCACGGCCCCACTGCCAGGTTTCACGAAGAGACCAAGCTGAAAACTTTTCAAAGGGGGGCCCCCTCCATATAGCTTGCACTGCTTGTCTCATCCAGACAGTGGGCCGCTGCTCGCTCCCCAAGGGCTGGAAGGACCTCCCTGTTGTCAGGTACGGCCTCCCTCCCCCTCTGGCCTCCCTCCCCCTCTGGCCGAGAGGGCCCTTTCTCAGCATGTGGTAGCCAGCACATGCTCCAACACTCTGACTCAGAACGTGCATGACTTCTGGAGGCAGCTAGGCTCCCCTTGTAATTCCTATTAGCAAACCACTCCTCAAACTGCAAAAATCTGTTCTTATCTGCTAGACCAGGCATCCAAGCCCTTCCCTCCCTCCCCAAATCTCAGAATTAGAACACCAGCTACCCCCTGGCAGCACCAAGGTACTGAGCACAGAGTCTGCTGCTACGGCACACAGGCCCTCCCGTTCCCATTTTACAGACGGGGCACCAGAGGCACTGAGAGAAACAGTGTGGCCAGGCCACACAGCTGGGGTGTGGTGGGGCAGGGAATCAGGCTCGGCCCCTTACCCTGCTCTCCCCACTCCCCCTGCCCTTGGAGTATAGACCTGTAGGACAGAAGAGTATTCCTGAATCTAGAGAGGCTGTGGCACCAGGATCTTCCTTCCAAACACCATGTAAACTGCGTAAGTAAAAATCTAGATCGCTAAAGGCACCTCGGTCAGTTAAGCTCAGGTTTCAGCTCAGGTCATGATCTTGGGGTTGTGAGATCGAGCCCCACGCTGGGCTCCGTGCTGGGTGTGGAGCCTGCTTAAGGTTCTCTCCCTCTCCTTCTGCCCCTCCCCCACTTAAAAAAAAACCCTGACAGCTATCAAGATGCGCAGTACTTTGCATGACAGTACTAACTTCTCACGGCCAGGGTCACGCTTGTGTGGGAACACTTCCTGCTCCCACCAGGCAGAACGGCACGCAGCACGTGTTCAGGCTGCATAGAGCGCTGACTCAAATGTCACATCCGAGCTCGTTTATCTAACACCTGCCACGGATGCCAAGAAATCACCAAATGCTATTTCCACTCAGGGGCGTTTCCAAGAATTCTGAACACTGTGTACGGTTCTGCATTTTCATGAACAGACTTCACACACACGTCCCCAGAACCCCGCACACGGCACCTCGGTCCCACCTCCCGAAGCAAGGCCGAGGGTCTGCACACCTGTGATGGGCGGGACTTGGGGGGGATACTTAAATGTTCCTGAGAGGGGTGCTTTTACTGAACCACGGGCTGCACACTGTTCGGACACTTTCTGTGTCTTTATTCTATGTACTCCTCCCTGTCCCAGCACGGAGGAGGCAGGGCATCTCACGTCCCCTTGACTGTTGGATAAACAGTACTTGAATCCAGGTCCACCCCAACCCCCTGCAATCAACTCTGAACAATCCCAGAGCCACCATACTAGCGGCTCCTCTCCCCCCGGGAGGGCGGGACCTGCCGCCTCAGAGGGCCCAGTGAGTTTGTTCAGGGGATTCATGGTGAGGAGGGCAGGGCTGGCTGCTGTAGCTGAGAGACAGCGTGGGAATAAGAGAGTGCACACCCTCTGAACTCGGACTGCCAGAAAGTCTGGCGGCTCCTTCTTTGAACGGCCTATCCGGACTCCCCGGCAGGACACAGACGGCACAGTGAGACACGGCCACGCACCTACCCATGGGCCCCAGAGCTGTGTGGTCTGGGGAAGCCACTCCTGATAGACACACAGCGTTTTCCCAGGGGTCCAGGGACTATGGCAGACGTGGAGAATGGACATCTTTGTCATCACAAAGAATAGGCCCCAGGGTTGCAGGACCGGGCATCGAATCCCAGTCCTACTATGTGCTAGCTGGGTGACCTTGGCAAAGTCGCTGTCTCTCTGAGCATCGGTTTTCTCATCTCCAAAGTAAATGCAACTCCTGATCTCAGGGTTGTAAGTTCGAGCCCCACGTTGGTGTACCCATTATTTAAAATAAAATCTTCAGGGGCGCCTGGGTGGCACAGCGATTAAGCGTCTGCCTTCGGCTCGGGGCGTGATCCCGGCATTATGGGATCGAGCCCCACATCAGGCTCTTCGGCTATGAGCCTGCTTCTTCCTCTCCCACTCCCCCTGCTTGTGTTCCCTCTCTCGCTGGCTGTCTCTGTCCTGTCGAATAAATAAATAAATAAAATCTTTTAAAAAAAATAAATAAAAATAAAAAAATAAAATCTTCAAAAAATTAAAAAAAAAAAAAAGGATGCATGCGGGCAGCGGGGCAGTCTCTGGCACATAGCAAGTGCACAATGACATGGAGCTGTGTTGCTGGACTGGGAACTGGGGGGCCTGGACTTTTAGACCCATTCTTCTAGCCTTTGTTACTCTCCCAGGGGACTTCAGTCCACTCACTTAACCCCTCCAGGCCTCTTCCTTTGTATGGAAAATGATATGGTTGGACTGGGGTGATTTCTATGTTCCACTCTTGCCCCTAAATTATGTTTCCCTATACAACCAATTGAGTCAAAACTGTCCTCATGGTGGGTCCCTTTCCAACACAGACAGAGAGACAGACACACAGAAACACACACACACACTCAGGCACACACGCGCACACACGCGTGCAGGCACACGTACAGGTGTGCGGCATCCATCTCCGGGAATAACCATCAAGGGTCCTCTCCCGTCGAGGAAGCCAGAGCTGCTCCCATCAGCCAGGAGGTTACACTCCTCTCCAGGGGCCCATGGCTAGATTTTCTGGACTCATCAGAGTTGATAAACTTTCCACCAGCCTGAAAAACATGACTCACTCCATGTGTCATGAAGATTACTGGTGTCTCTAAAAGCAGAACAAAGAGTATGAAAAGATAAAAGACCTGCACTGGGGATTTTTATTAAAAATCTTACTTAGGCCCAGTCTAGTTTCCTTCACTACCTGGATTTGTTCTCATTCCAAACACAATCCGAGCAGGCTAGTGTGTGGGGACGAAGGAAGAGCAAGGTGCTACAGAAATGTCCCTCACAGCTCCAAGCAGAGCTCACAGCGTGAAGAACCTGGGAGCTCCCGGTGCGGGGGTCACTCCTTCTGCTCTGCGGCAGGCCAGCATGCCCCCTTTCTGGCAAGTTACAGAGCTCTCGAGACAGCTAGTAACCTCAACATCACAACACTGCCCATGAGTTCCTGAGGTCCAGACGCCTAGAAATAGATGCTTTTCAGAGGTCTCAGGTTGATATTTTAAGTAGCCTAAATTATGAGTCTTACCAGAGGCAGGGCAGAAGCGCACAGCAACAAAGTTCTCTAAAGTCTTCCCAAAATGTGAAGTGAGGGCAGGGCGCCCTGCATCTGACTGGTGATTTGACACCAAGCACAACACTCTCACTTAACTGTGTACTTTGTGCCAGGGCCCGGGAATACGGCAGTGAACAGAACGGACAGCCTCTGCCCCTAAGGAGTTTACACTCTACCATGGGGACGTGGACCACAGACAAACACCCAGCAGAATGCCTCCCGGTGGTAAGCACTACAGAGCAAATGCAGTGTGAGAGCTCAGAGATCTGGGGTGGGGGGAGGGGGTGGAGATGAGGAGCCAGGCCTCAGACTGCCTGGGGCCAGGAGGGATGTTCCAAAGCCAAGGAAATGCACGTGCCGAGGCCCAAGGCAGGAGTGGGTGGCAGTTCAAGGAGCAGCGAGAACACCAGTGTGGCTGCAGCAGAGGTGAGGGCAGGTGGGGAGGAAACGGGGGGCCTGGGAGCACCGGAAGGCCTTCTCTGTCGTTCCAAGTGTGCTGGGAGGGCTCGAGGGCATTTTGGGTCCTGGAGCCACATGGTCGGAAGGTGATGGTGCCTGGACCAGAGCGGTGGCCGTGGGGAAGAAGGGGATAGAGTTAGGACACGTTCTGAATTGAGTGAAAAGAGAGCTCACAGCTGCCCAGTGACCTCCTCCCAAAGAGGAGAGCATGGAAAGGGGAAGCATAACTTCACGCTGCAGAGACCCTAGACACAGACATCAGGCACAGGATCAAGGCCAATGCCATCAGTGGGAAGTCATGCAGACAACATGCACCCTTGACATGACGTGGTGAGAACCCCCAGTCTAACCACAGGAAAAATGTCAGACAAATCCCAAGAGAGGGCATCCTAAAAAGATACCTGACTGGTACTCCTCACAAGTGTCAAGGTCATCACAAACCAGGGAATTGTGAGAAACTGCCAAAGCGAGTCTAAGGAGAAGTGACAACTAAATGTAACGCAGCATCCTGGACGGGACCCTGGAACAGGAGAACGTCGGGTAAAAACTACGGGAATCTGAATCCAGTACGGACATTAGTTAATAAAGATGGACCAATGTGGTTCTTTTGGAAGAATAAATGGACCATAGTAACATCAACTGGGCACAAGAGGGGAAACCAGGCATGGGATACAGACACAGGAATTCTCCGTATTCGCTTCGCAACTTGTCCGTAAGCCTAAAACCCTCCAAAAATTAACAATTTATTTTCACCAAGAAGACGAGAGCGCGAGAACCCATAGCGTTTGCGGACAGATCAGACATGGCATACAGGAGAACGGGATGGGTCACGGCTGATGCTGGGCTCTGGATTTGGAAAACCGGCGAACGTCAACGCCACTGAATGATGAGGGCATGGATCCAGGCGGTGAAATCAAGAACTCTTAACACCCCCTTTATATGTCTTGGTGCACCCATGAAAGAGAAATGCAGATACAATCATTAACCTATATTTTATTCTATTTTTGTAAAAACTTATTTTTCTAAAAAAAAAGCGTAATTAAGAAGGGGCTAGAACTTTTGCGTTTGTTTTTTGGGAAGCCGCGCAATTGCAAACTTACTATTCTATTACTGTACCTCTCAAAAGCAGATGTCTTCCCATCTCTACAAGTACATTTAGTCTTTGGCAGGAAAAATGGCACCAAATTAAATGCATCTTGGAAGAATTATTTTGTTTCATCAGAGCAAGAGAAAAATCTGCATAAGCATAATTGACTCTATTAATATGCCTGATATAATTAGTGTTATGACTGATCTCTTTTATCAAAGCAACAAACAGACATAATGGGAGTGAAATTTCAGTGATCTTAAATCCAGAAGCTTTTCTAATCAGAATGACTGCACCTTCTTTTCCCCACCTATGTCATCTCTCTTTTCCCCCAAATTTCATACATTTTTTTATCTTCACAAATTTTTTACCTTCATGAATATTTTATTTTCATATGAACAAAAGGGTGGAAATGAAAGGTGTTATTAACCCCACAAGGGACAACAAGGAATAAAGGAGAGAACATTTATGCCTTGGAAACAGATTTAAGTTCAAATCCTAGTTCTGCCTCCTACTGATCTCGTGGCTTTGAGTACTCTCTCATTTCCATTAGCCTCAGTGTCCTCACCTATAAAACAAAGACTATTTGTAGGGTCGTCACGCGTCTGAGAGAAAAATGCTAGTCACAGCTAACATTTAGTGAGTGTTCTCTACCTGCCAGACACTTTAGATATATTAACTCATTTCATTATGACCATGACATTGTGAGCAAAGTACTGTTACTGTGCCCATTTCACAGACGAGGAAACTGAGGCTCAGAGAAATGAGGTGAGTTTCTCAAGATTCCCTGAGAAGTTAGTAGTGAAATTCAGGATTTGGACACCAGCAGTCAGGCTCTAGAATCTGGGCTTTCAGCATCTAGCAGAAAATCAACAGGGCTGTTAATAAAAAGACCTTCATTTTATAAGTGATACCAAAGTAACAGCAAAGGCCACAGATGACCGAGGACTAGAATGTCAGCACCCCTTCAGTTCCATCTCCTGGTGGGGTGGGGGAGAGACGGTGCAGGCTGGCAGACAAGGCAGCAAGGGCAGGACTGCCTCATTCTTATTCTGCTTTCACTCCCACAGTGAAGGGCAAAGAGAGTCTCTTGAACAAATAGAGAAGTGCAGCTGGATGGCAAGTGGCTACATGGGTCTACAAGTGGTAAAGTGGCCATAACTAAAGAAAGCTGGCTGCTGGCTGCTGGCTTAGTGGCAAAAGGGAAGGTTATTTTTGGCAAATGCCATTTCTGCATTTTGAACGAGTAGAAACTGAGTTGCTTATTAAATCCACTGATAACCAAAAGCTGAGGGGATCAGGAAATATACTGCATCAAATGGCGAGGATCCAAAACTAATGGAAACTTTGGTAGCATTAATAAAGGTATGGAATCCAGAACCAGGGAGGTGATAATCGCCCTCTATTCCACACTAGTCAGACCCCACCAGCAGTAATCTCTTCAGTTCAGGGCCTCACATATGAGAGGGATAAACCAGAGCACACACACAAAGAATGGTAACTAAGATGATAAAAGACCAGAAAGGAGGCCAAATGAGAATGGTTGAAAAACCACAAACAATCGGCCTGGGAAAAGAGACGTCTTGGACAGCACAAAGGCTAGACTACACGACATGTAGCCCAGTAGTATAAAACATTATTCTCATGGGTAAGTCAGGGATAAAACATTAGTTCTCCCAGACCTACCTATCTGCCCGCCCCCAGCCCACCTCTGCGGACAAACTCCTTCTGAACCGTCTCTGCTGAACCGTCACCTTCTTTGTTGTTTTCCCAATTCCCTCTACACATCCCTGACTCTTCGTTCAGACGTGTGGAGAGGCCTCCAGCAGGTGGCCACATAATTCCTGTGCTCACACGACTGACTCCACCGGGGACCATGTGGGGACTACACCGTTGGTACCCGGGTGCTACTCACCCTCTTGCTCCCTGCTTCTACGACAGGGCCTGGCACGAGGGGGGGACTTCGGAAAAGCTGAAGGAATGTGTGAAGGAAGAAATGACAAGAGACGAGACGGATGGTGAAAGCTGTAGGAGGGCCAGCTGTCCCACCCCAGTCGGAAGGGCCTCCCTCCTGCAGTAACGCTCTCTGGCCTGAGACAGACATTGAGCTGCACCTCTCGGGATACTGTGGGCTCTCAAAGGGCACCAGTGCAGGCGACCTCTGAGGCGGCGTCTCACCCTGGCTCCTGAAACGTGAACTCAAACTTCAGTATGGGAAGGCACATAGGTTCTGCGTGTTTCTTTCTTCCTTCCTTACCATAAGCCTTTAACAATACCATGCAATAGAAGACATTCAAATGTCCTTTAGGTAAGAACAACTCAAGTCAGGGATGAGGGTAAAATGCTGCCTATCATTGGAAGGATTTCTTCTACCCAGAACTCAACAGGCTGCCAAGCTCATCAGCTCCAGGAGAAACTGTATCCCTGAGCAGTGAGAAATGAGAGCACAAAGCCTGTAACCCCGTCACCACAAACGCGTAACTTGAGAGTCTTTTGTCAAAGAGACATCTAAAGATTTTTTTAAAAAAACAACTATCTTCCAGGGGCGCTTGGGTGGCTCAGTCAGTTACGCGTCTGCCTTTGGCTCACGTCATGATCTTGGGGTCCTGGGCTCAAGCCCCAGCAGGGAGGGAGTCTGCTTCCCCCTCTCCCTCTGCCGCTCCCCCTGCTTATGCTCGCTCGATCTCTCTCTCTCAAATAAATAAATAAAATCTTAAAAAAAAAAAAAAAAACTATCTTCCAGTACAAAGTTCCACTTATGTGAGTTAAACAAGTTCCAGAAATCTATTATACGGCAAGCACCTATAGCATACAATACTGTATTACCAAAAATCTGCTGAGAGGGTAGATCTTATGTTAAGTGTTCTTACCACAAACACACACACACACACACACACACACACACAAATAATAATAATGGGGCAGGTAGAAACTTCAAGAGGTGACAGTTTATACACTTATCTCCAGACTCATCAAATTATATCCATTAAGTATGTACAGCTTTCTGTATGTCAACCATACCTCAAAAAAGAGTAGTTAAAAAAAAAAAATCTTCCAGATAGAATCATCTGGAATGGAACAAAATCTACCCGTTCATTTCACAACACTTTACTAAGTGACGTCTGTGTGCCAGGCACAAGGCCAGGTCTGCTCAACGCTGTTCTTCAATGTCTGAGGGAAGGAGGAGGAAGACCACAATGTCCCCGTGCTCTTACCCGGTGTTCATTGATGAGAAGGTCCCGAGCAGCATTAAAGATCAGCGTGTGGAGGTGCTTTGAATAAAACACCAAAGTGTAATCATAATCGAAGCCATAGATTTCAATGTCCGACAGGCTCATCTCGTTGTTTGAGAAAATGGCATCTGGATTCAACAAGTTGTTCATAATTGAAGGAACCAAGTCTAGAAGTAAAGAAAAAAATATATTTTACCCTGTGATTAATAAGGGTGAGGATGATTCCTAGGAGTCACCAAAGTGCAAGCATGATGAGCTTTACCTTGACAACCTGACGCTGAGTGAGAGCAGCCAGCCACAAAGGCCTACACGTGGTATGAGGCCATTTGTCTGAAACGTCCAGAGTAGACAAATCCATAGAGGCAGAAGGCATATTAGTGGTTGCCAGGGGCTGGGGGTGTGGGGAGAAACGGAGAGACGGCTAAATGCGTATAGAATCTCCCCTTGGGGTGATGACAATGTTCTCAAATTGGTGATGAGTGCCAGCTGAACGGCTGTTGTGAATATACTGAACGCCACTGAATGGGAGACCTTAAGTGGGTGAATGGTACCGTATGTAAATAGTATCTCAATAAAACTTACTAAAAAAGAATCTTTGCTTCAATGCCACAAAATGATGTGTTTGGTTTAAAAAATAATACATGCTAGTTACAGATTTCAGAAATTGAGAAACATAGATAATTACACTTAAGTATCACACAACATCGCCTCACCCAGAAAAACAACATTAACATACTGGCTGCAATATTGTTTATGTAAGTTTTACACAGCTGGCCTCACGGTGTATACCCAGCTTCCTGAGCTCTCCGGAGCCGTGTCATGTTCTATCATGACGGCATTCTCCTACCACCACAGACAGGTGCAGGAGTGAAATCGATCACCACTACATCACCCTTCCGATTCCTCGGCGCGCTGCCCAAAGAATCACAGCATTTTCAGGAAGGTATAAAAGAAGTCTGAAGACACCATCTTTGCAGTCTTTTTTTTTTTTTTTTTTTACTTTCGTGGAATACAGTGAAGAATTCATAATTTTTCATTTCCCACCCACAATGACAAAAAGAATAAAACTACAGAGGGAGACATTTCCCAGTTATTAGAGGAGCCAGAAGATGACTGCAAAGGACAGGCAGCAGCCCCTGGAGCCTAATGAGGCTGGGCGAACGGATCACAGAGGAGAAGTCTCAGACTGTGGGTCTTCAGCCACCACACCCTCGATGAAATCAGCATTAGAGACTGTACAGTATATTTCCAAAGACGAAAAGGAAATATGATATTTGCATTCAGTTAGTCCTCACAGCAAGAACCTCATCGGGCAACATCTTATGACAAGAACACTGACCACTCTATTTTACTAAAAGCATATGTGACTGTATTAATTCATCTTTTATGATGTTTGTGCACTAAAATTTATTTGAAACAGCCCATAAGTGCAAATGCTAAAAGCAGGTGACTTTTAGGGAGATGAGTAAAAAATATCTAACACATGCACACAAAAATCAAACCGTCCATATCTGACTACTCTCTCAAGACGAAGGACCACCTCCGGGCCCCACTACAGGAGTTAACATTTATTAAGCACCTACCACGCGCTACATGCTATCATAGCACTTTACAGCCTCTCATTTCATCCTTACAGCAGTCTTAGGATGCAAATACTCTATTATCCCAGTTTGATATACGAGGACATCTGGGACAACACCGAAATTACATCATTTGCTGAAGTACACACAACTACTAAATGGCAGAGCTGAGATTGAAACCTGGCAAGTCCAGAACCCGTGCTCTGAACTCTCCTCCCCAAGACTGTAGGACTCAACAGGCACCTGAGAAGGGTGCATCTTACCCTCAGCAAAATGAAGTCAACCCTTCATCATTTCGGCGCTCGCCAGACAGCCAACGCTGCTTTTCCCTTCCCCTCTGCTCACTTCTTTTGGCTAGGAATGGCCCAGGTGACCCACTTCCATTCTAAGGGGCCACGTGAAATACTCAAAAGGTACTGCTTTCACAGGTGACAGCCCCAATCAGGAGCTATGTCAGCCACAACGAGGTGTTCTGAGCATTTGAGAAGGCACCTTGCAGCTTTAAGGCTTAGATCCCTTTGAGAACTGAACGAAAGCCATAGAATCCTCTCCCCAGAAAAATGCCCTTCCAGATTTTGCAGGCAATTTCAGGGCGACTGACCCCCTGAAGCCCATTCACAGTCATCAGGTAAGTTGCTGTAGCACACTAACTTAAAACTAAGCCTTTCCATCCCCACACAGAATGCCCAGGCCAGCGAAGACAAATGTATGAATAAATGAATGACTTTATAAATGCATGCACGTATTTCTCTCCCCTCCCACCAGACAACCTAGATAGGGCTGAGCGTGCTGAAAATCCAAACAGTTAAGATGCACCAACAATTCCATTTCATTAGTTCTCTTTGGTCAACATCAGTGAGATGATTACTTTGGCATTTTTTTTCTTTTGCAAATAAGACACATGGGAGGACAGTAAACAAGACAGTAGCATTTTTAAAAACTTGAAGGCAGATAGTTCACCAGACTCGTTCTGGGGAAGGGAGAGGCTAGTAGCTCCAAGCCATTTGGCATCTGCCACCAGGCCTCCCGGCCTTACATAATCCATGGGCCCCTGTGGAGATGCTATTTTCTGCATATGACCACACGGCATCCTCCTCCAGATGAAGTAAGGGAAGCAGGACTGCTTACAGAGTGACCAACAGCTCTGCTTTCACAAACGCTCTTTTCAGGGGAAGCTTGAACAGCCTGTTGAAATCAGAAGTGTATGTTTAGGAATAGTGTTGGCAATAGTCTCCCTCCCTTTCTACACCCTGAGAAGAGTCTGCAAAGTCCTCAAGGAACGCTGCTATGATGGAAAATGGCTAACAGCCCATCTCCGATGGCTGCCCGGGAATCCCCTGCTGGGGTGAAAGCCCAAGGTGTATTAATCACATGAACATCACCACTGAAAAGCTGGGATGTTTAATGTGTCATCACTCAAAATAAACACGAGGAGCATGGGAAGCTTAAAAGGGATTTCAATGCTCCATAAAACCACTTCAAAAAAGTGCTGAGAACAAACACGAATAATTACAAGGCAAAAGGAAAGAATGCCAAACACTCACAAAAAGACAAACAGTCTGTCTAAACTGTAGACGCTAACGTATAAATGGAAGAAGGGCCCCTGACTGATCAGTTATGCACTTCTTCCCCAAGCAGAAACAAGAGTGGGTACCGATTTAGAAAGTGAATTCCTTTTGTACCTAATGGATGATGACAGCAAGACTATACGGTTAGCACAGAGAAATGGAGAGCCAGCTGTCTTACTCTGGCCAAAGCTCTGACGAGAGCCTGGTCCCAACGCAGCCACCCGGGCTAGAACACGAAGAGCAGCTCTCAGAGTCGCCCGAGGCCCCCGCAGACTTCGAGCGAACGAGCGAGAATGTGGTGATAGCTGTCTACAGTAAGCACGAGACTTCGGTGCTGCTGGTCACCACAGCATAACGTAGCCGAAGCGGACTAACACGTACTCCTCCTCCAGCAGGCTGCGGGGCTCTGGGAGATCGCTGCTCCCCGACGTCCAGACTCCATGGCCTCAGTGAGGTTCCATTCCTGACGCCAGGAGGAGAGCACATGACCCAGGCCTGGCCAACAAGAGCACCTGAATTCCCTCGCCAACATTAATTCGTTTAGAGAAGGCTCAGGGGCCCCTCTGGCCAATCATCATCACACTCGCCCTGCAGCCAAAACGAACCAAGGAGTCCAGTCAGGAAATGTCTGGATTTGTAAGGGAACTTCATGGAAGAGGCCTTCTTTTCTTCCAAACTTGGATCTAAAAGGTTATAAAACTGGAGATGTGAGGGGCCATCTCTAAGAACCTTTAAAAAGGCCAGTATGGAAGAAAGCAAGGGCACGAGACAGAGAAGCCACCCAGTGACATACTTGGATCAACGTATATTTGAAGCTAATACTCCCTATTGAGTTTTTAATGACACAAGCCCATAAAATTTCTTCCTAAAAAAATGTTCTTTGCTTAAGTTAAACCAGGTTGAGCTGGATGTTCTATTGCTTGCAGCCAAAAAGGTCCTAGTAACTAAAAGTTCATTTCAAGCATATTCAGCCACTCAAAATTCTTACTGCCTACAAATTTTAATGGTCTAACCTGGCATTAAAGGCATTCTTCATTTATACTTTAAACCATCTTTCCGGGTCACCTGGGTGGCTCAGCCAGTTAAGCATCTGCCTTCAGCTCAGGCCATGATCTCAAGGGCCCGGGATCGAGCCCCTCATTGAGCTCCCTGCTCAGGGGGGAGTCTGCTTCTCTCTCTGTCTCTCCCCTTCCCCTGCTTGCGCTCTCTCTCCCTCTCAAATAAAATCTTTAAAAAAATAAACCATCTTTCCAATCTTAAATTCTCTTTCATATGCCCTACTTTCAGCAAGATGGGTACTCTACTTACTACTCTCTATTCTCCAGAATATGCTATAGTTGAGTACCATCTTGAATTAAATTCACATAGAATACTCAAGTCTCCCTTTGTCTAACTACATAAACACTGTTAGCTATATGAAAAGAAGGTCAGGGAAAATTTCCCTTTCTACTATGCTGCAAAACAAACACCATGTGAATCAAAGAACTAAATTTTTTTTAAATATTAAAAAGTTGGCAAAACTATATAGATTATTATTTATCTCATCACTCCAAATGTGAAAGCAACGACAATAAATCACAAATGGAAAACATCAACAGACTTACAATACAAAAATTTTTTTAAAGAGACAGGGGGTAGAGAGGGGCAGAAGGAGAGGGAGAGAATCTTAAGCAGGCTCCACACCCAGCACAGAGCCCCTTGCCGGGCTCGATCTCACAACCCCAAGATCATGACCTAAGCCAAAATCAAGAGTCGGAAGCTCAACTGACTAAGCCGCCCAGGCGCCCCTACAATATAAAAACTTTAAACATCTGTGTATCAAAAATATCAAAAACAATAATCTGAGGGGAAAGGTTATATTAGACAGAAGTTTAAAGCTAAAAACCAAAGGACCAATATCCTAAATATAAAAAAAAAATCCAAAATCCAAAAAATATAAAGGATATATCTCATAAGAGAGAAACTTAAATGGCTAACAACTGTAAATGTTTAACCATTGTAATCACAAAAAAATTAAAACAATTAGACAGTTCACTCTCTCTGAAAGATGAATTACAAATGGTTTTACTGTATTTCATTCACTTTTTTTTAGTGTTACTTGGCTAAGGATTAAAAGATGCCGTTCTTCTCCCATCAGATTGCAGTAGTGATTATGTTGCTTTTGTTACTTGTGTGTATTCTTGGGGGGGGGGGCCTTTCCATTCTTGTTTTGTTTTTAATATTAGAACACAGAGTTGGTGCTGGTACTGAGACTGGACGGCCTCACTCCTTGGTATTTCGGAGAAGTCAGTTCAAACTTTCTAGAAAGCAGGTTGGCAATAAGTACCAAGAGTCTTCTTAAAATATTCATACCCTTTGACCTAGTAATTCTCCTTCTAGGAATCAATGCTAAGGAAATGTTCAGAAATGTGGATAAAGATTTATATACTAAGATTTCATTACAGTGATATTAATAAAGGAAAACCTGGGGGGAAATTATGCTCCACATAGAAGGCCAACCATACATCTGAAATACCCGAACTCAAGAACTCAAAACACATTAATGAGAATATGATCGAACAGAAAAGCGGAAATGCACCTGAAAATCCTTGAAGTTCAATTTCTGGGTAATGCAAACCACAATCCCAGAGACATAGAGATGATATTTTTCTCTAATTAATTAGGATTTTTCTTTTTGGTATATGCTCTAGATTTCAAACTGTTCTCCCAGGAAAAAAAGAACATTCAGATCTGATATATATATAGGCACCTGCATGGTTCAGTTGGTTAAGCATCGACTCTTGATTTCAGCTCTGGTCATGACCTCAGGGTTGTGAGACTGAGCCCCACAGCTATCTCCAAGCTCAGCAGGCAATGTGCCTGAGATTCTCTCTCCCTCTCCCTCTGCCCTTCCCCCCATTCGTGCGTGCACTCTTTCTAAAATAAATAAATAAATCTTTTTTTAAAATGTGTGTGTAAAGAGAGAGAGACTGAAAATATACGAAAAAAAGGTATAGGGATTTTTTGTGTCTAAGTTGAAACCACACTTACATGACCTTCACTGCCTCCACCACAAGTGAGCTCAAAGTTCTGTGCCCAAATTGTAAAGATTTAACTCCTCAACTGTAATTGCCAAGTATGATAAGGAAAAGACAATCACCTTAGATGATTTTCTCTTAGCAAACTTCACCAGTTACAACTTCCTTCTGTCAAGCAAGTCTTGGACAAAGACAGTCAGTTCTATTGACATCTGTCTGAAAACTGTGAATTTGTCCTAATGCAATCGATGTGATTTGACCATAATACAAATTTCATGTTAACATTTAGAATGTTATATTTAGTGCCAACAAACGTGATGAGTAGTTACAGTAAGGGAAATAAGAGTAGAGCAAAGAGTGTGACTTGAGATAGCTGATTCAAAGGAGTGCTACTATTAGACCTTAGAGATTTGAATCCAACTATTTTTAGCCAGAAAATATTTTCTCCAGTATCCCCAGTTTACTTCTGTACTCTAATAGATACAGAGACAAAACCAAGTGACCAAGGTATCTTTTTCACTATGAAGGTGAACATTATGGGGTTACCTACCCAGCACAACCCAACCTTTAGATAAGAAATGACCCTTCCCCACCTCTAAACACACAAATGCTGCGTTCTTCTAGGACCCTGCACCACCCCCCTCCAGCCTCAGTTGGTGGTCCAGGCTAGAGCACCAGATTCACCCTGGGCCACACTGTTCCCACCCCTGCAGTACGAACTTGCCTCAAGCCAGGCTAACCCAGAGCCCTTCCCTTATTTCTTTGTCTTTACTAGATAGCTTTATTGAGGTACGATGATGTATAAGAAATCACACATAAAGTATGCAGTTTGATGAGTTCCGACACATGTATTCACCTACGAAGCCATCACCCCAATAAAGATAATAAGTGTATCTAACATTCCCAAACATTTCCTCACGCCCCTCTGAATTCCACCCACCCTCTCCCCTCCACCCCTGACCATCCCCAGGTAACTGCTGTTCTACTTTTGATCAGATTTGTTTGCATTTTCTAGAGTTTTCTATAAATGAGATCACATGGCACATAGTATTTTGGTAAACTGGTTTTCCCCAGGAACTTTTTCAGTAAGTACTTCCTGCACACCTACTATGTGCCAGGCACAGAGAACTGTGCAGGGGTTATAAGTGAGTAAATAATAAAGCACTAGCTTTGTACTGAACGACAGCACAGGCAGCAGGGGAGGCAAGAAATGGCATGATGACAAGTGGAGAAGAAACTCAGCACACTTGCCCTCTCCAGGGGAGGTGGCAATTCAGAAGTCACTTTTATTGTATCTATAAATCTAAAAAGCAGCTTTCATTTTTCCTTTACTTTAGACATTTTGCATCATCTCCAGGGAAAAAGCAATCCATGACAAATACAATTACTCATCTGAATAATTAACAATGCATATGACATTTACACTACTCCTACCAAAAGTTAAAATCACATGTTATTCTGTAAATAATATCTGTAATTTTGACTGCTCTGTAGAAATCCATCCTGCTTCCTAAAGTTCCAAAAATAAAACCACATGTGACTACATTTGAAATACAATTACATATAATAATGGTTTAATGACAACCTAATCTGAAGTCATTTAATAAAAAAACTTAGGAGCGCTTGGCGGCTCAGTCATTAGAGCATGCGACTCTCTAGCTCGGGGTCATGAGTTCAAGCCCCACATTGAGTGTGGAGCCTACTTAAAGAAACAAAAACAAAACTTAACTGCTCAAAAGAAAAGTACATTTGTTTCATGGGAGAAACTTCTTAGAAAAATAAAATTTAGCCATATCAAAAGATCAACTACTAGGCAAGCTATCAAGAATCTTCATTAAAGTATGGAAGAAGTAGGAAAGGAATAATTGTCAATGTCTTCCACATACCATCCACCCTGGGTACTTCTTGTTATCTTGATTAACCGTCAGAACTCTCTAAAGTAAACACTGCTACCCCCCGTTTGCAGATAAGAACAAGGCTGCAAAGTTAAGTGAGTCCAAGTGGCACGGTTATCAAACAACACAATGTAGGTCGAATGCTTGGCAGAGCACTTGGCACACAGCAGGTGCTTCATAAATGTCAGTCCCCCCTCCTTTTCTCATCCATTCAACTAATAGTTTTCCTAGATTGGCATAAACCAGGAAACCACATCCTCAGACTCTTTCATGGGATCTCTGAGGGTAGAACTATTTTTACAAGAATGCTTACACATGACAGGCAGAATACTGTGGATTAGGACATCCACATTCCCAATCCCTAGACTGTATGAATATGTTACCTTTACATGGCAGAGGGGAATTAAGGTTGCAGACTTTAAATAGCTGACTTTAAAACAGAGATGAGTTTATCCAGGGGGGCCCTACGCACAAGGGCTAAGTGTAAAAAAGGAAGGCAGGAGATTCAGCCTCAGAGTGATGTGATGTAAAAAAGGCTCCAACTTCATTTTTAAATTGCTGGCTTTGGGAGCGCCTGGGTGGCGCAGTGGTTAAGCGTCTGCCTTCGGCTCAGGGCGTGATCCCGGCGTTCTGGGATCGAGCCCCACATCAGGCTCCTCTGCTGGGAGCCTGCTTCTTCCTCTCCCCCTGCTTGTGTTCCCTCTCTCTCTGGCTGTCTCTGTCTGTCAAATAAATAAATAAATAAATAGTCTTTAAAAAAATAAATAAATAAAATAAATAAATAAATTGCTGGCTTTGAAAATGAAAGGGGCCATGAACCAAAGAATGCAGGAAGCTTCTAGAAACTGGAAAAGGCAAGAAAACATTCTCCACTAGAGCTTCCAGAAAGGCACAGAATCCTGCCAACGCCCTGATGTTACCCCGGCAAGAACCATCTCAGACTTGTGACCTCCAAAACTGTAACTGATCTGTGCAGTTTTATTTATTTTTTATTTTTTTATTTTTTTAAGATTTTATTTATTTATTTGACAGAGATAGAGACAGCCAGCGAGAGAGGGAACACAAGCAGGGGGAGTGGGAGAGGAAGAAGCAGGCTCATAGCGGAGGAGCCTGATATGGGGCTCGATCCCATAACGCCGGGATCACGCCCTGAGCCGAAGGCAGACGCTTAACCGCTGTGCCACCCAGGCGCCCCGATCTGTGCAGTTTTAAATCACTACATTTGCAGTAATTTGTCAAAATAGCAATAAGAATTTAATAGAGTATTTGCCTCTTTCACTCTTATTCTCTCACCAATTTACATTGGAGTTTTCCAGAGGCTACATGATGTCTGACAACTCAATGGTGTGAATGCAGAATCAAATCTGAGACTCCAGCCATCTCCTGTGAATCAAGACATTGCAGAAATTTGCAAAAGCATGAAACCATGATGTTCTTCTAAAGTTCTTTTATTTTAGAAAATAGTGACCTAAGAAGTGTGTCATTTATGCTAGCAGGTAACAGATTGTTATTTTAAATGAGTGGGGAATACCTATGTTTTAAGTCTTTCATTTTTAAATTTCGAATACAGTCACTATTGGTGTGAACTATACAAAAAGAAAAACTTTGGGATATTCGAGAATTTTAAGTGTGTAAAAGAGTCCTGAGAGCAAAACGCCGGAAAACTGCTGCTCCAGCTACGCCTGTCTTGCTCACTGTTACAGTTACCCACACATAGAAGATACTCAAAAAATACTGTTAATAAATAAAATGGATACTCAAACAACATTCTGATACTGACAGTAATCGTGTTTCTCAAGTAGGTTTTCCTGCTCAAAAGAGAACAAAAGAAACATTCCAGATGAGCCCAATATAATCACCAGAGTTACATCTTGAAGAGCTACAGCTCTAAATACAAACTAAAATTTTATTCAGGTTTATATATCAGTATCTTATAAATACACTTACTATAAAACAATTCCTCAAAACCCTAGTAACTGAAAAAGAGGAGTTTGTCAAAGTTAACGACCAACCCACAGAAGTACAAAAATTTCCTACCCAGCTGATTAATCAGCTAGCCTCTCTTTCTCACTTGACTAAAACATGCAGTAACTTAAAAAATAAAAGAAAAAGAAAATACTACCTTTTTTCTCCTAAGCACTTGCTAACAACGTATGACAGGCACACAAAGAAGTTCTGGAGGAAAGTCGTGGGTGGCTCAGTCGATTAAGTGTGTGCCTCCGGCTCAGGTCGTGATCTCGGAGTCCTGGGATCAAGCCCCACATCAGGCTCCCAGCTCAGTGGAGGGAGGGGGAGTCTGCTTCTCCCTCTCTCTCTGCCCACCTCCCTTGTGCTCTCTCTCTCTCTCTTTCTCACTCCCTCTCTCTGTCAAATAAATAAATAAAATCTTCAAAAACAGAATTGGAGGGGAGGCTTTTTTTCCTTCTTTTTCCCTTCATCTAAAACATATCTTGTCAATACAGGAAATGACAAAGTCAGGACCTCATTGAAAGGGAACTGCACACAGATTAACCCAGCCCTGGATTCTAGGTGTTCCAACAGAAGTACCAGGCTCAGCAGGGCAGGGCAGGTGGCATCCCTCGCTCTGAACCTGTCAGACCACAAGCAGCTTCCTGTCCTCAGTACCAAACAGTTCGCTTTCAAAGGGGTATCAACAAACAAGACTGAATGCAAAGGCGAGCTTCCAAAGTAATGAAGTCAAAGGGGAGGGGCAGTGATGATGCATGATCACCATTTAAACAGCTATCATATGGGAAAGGAATTAGAATTACTCCCTGTGACTCAAGCCATCCAAAATAAAATTGGCAGCCCTGTGCTCATATGGCAAACTCCAGCAGGTGCCAGAGGGCCACTAATAAGAGCCATGGAAAAAGGGATTCCTTCTTCCCAGCAAAGGACTGAATTTTATGACTTCCAAGGGGTCCTCTGGTTCTCTCCCTATTTTAGGAATTTCTTTCCTACCTGGAAATGTGAAAATTATTATGTGGCATGTCTCTCCCTGAAATCTTTTTGCTACTTTTTCCTATGGCCACAGGATCATCCATATCACACACCTAAACAAAAGAAGACATGTAAAGAACACGTCTTGAGATTTTTAAGACACACAGAAAGGTATAAAGATAAATGCAAAGGACACCTACATCCCCACCATCCAGTTTAGGAAATAAACCTCATAATGCTTCGCCTGCATTCTCCTCCCACCAAGAGGTGACCACTACCCTGACTTTGGTGTGTCTCCTTCTCCTACATTTTAGACTTTTAGCACAAACATAAGTATCCCTACAAGTGATCGATAGTATCTTTCATGTGTTTTCAAACCTTTGAAAATTGGTACACATCTGCTCTGTTTGTTGTCTTTACACACACACACACACACACACACACACATTCAGTATTGTTTTCGAGAGAGTCATCCATGTTGACAGACAGGCAGAGCTGTTATTCAGGAGACAACATACATTTTCTGCAAAGATTCTGAGCTGTGCCCATGGACCATACATTCTGTTGCAACTACTCAACTTTGGCGTCATAGCACAAAAGGAGCCCCACAAAACATGGAAATGAATGGGTGTGGCTATGTTCCAATAAAATTTAATATACAAAAACAGCAAGCAAGATCTGGCCCATGAACTATAGTTTGCAGCTCTCCCTACAGTAAACATTATTTTCTTTCAATGTCATTTCAGTATTTGTCTGATATTAACACCTGTTGGGTTTCTTTGGTTAGCACTGGCCCAAAATCTCTTCTCATTCTGTTAATTCCAACCTTTCTACATCTTCGTTTTGGGTGTGGATCTCTTACAACAGCGTCCGGCTAGATTTTGCCTTATATCTGAACTGACACTCTGTCTTTTAATCTGAGTTTTCATGATTACTGATATATCTGGGATTATTTCCACCACCACATTTTATATTTCCTGCTTTTTCTCTGTTTCTTTTACCTCCCCTCTCCTACTCTTTTGACTGATTCCTATATTGTCAATATTCATTTGGACTTCCTCACATGGCTACCAATATCTTTGCTCTCCATTTGCGCCCAGGTTGACGGTCTAGCCATACAGGGAGAGTTTACATTGGCTTCTATCAAGAATCCCAGGACATTATCACCTTGGGACCACTTTTAGTTAACTTTGCACTTTGAGATAACCAGACCAGGCAAGCAGACTAAATTCAAACCCAAACCTATGTGAGAACTAGTCTGTGATTACAAGGTCACAGGGAGACTTCCACAACCTTCCCCTCCGCCTCTCCTGTCCACGGAAAAATGTAGAGCAGAGACCAAGACAGACAAGTTACCCTATTGTTTTCCTGCATGGAAGGCAGCTCTCTGTGGGTCTGGATTTGTAAGAGATTCGGAGAGAGACACAGAGACAAAAACAGACAGACAGGGAGCAGACAGACAGGGAAACAGAGACACAGAGACACAGAGTGCGTGTGTCTGTGTCCCTCCCAGCAGGCACAGCCAATAAAACCCAACAAATGCTCCCGGGTTGGTAACACCTTCAGGGCTGCTCACCATCCTTCATTTTTAGTCCCTGCCATTTCACTTCAGTTTTTCAAAGCTCAGCTACACAAAGAATGTTCTTTGTCATTTTTTCAGCACGTATGCATTCTATACAAAAAAGATTTTTAAACTATCCATCTAGTCTACCAGATTGCTGGAAACCAAAATCCAGAAGAACAACTCTAAAATACAGAAGATATGTGTGCTTTCACATTTCCTCAAGAGCTCAACAAAAGACTGGTTTCTAAGCCCAGGAAAAATACAGATTCCTGGGCCCTTGCCCCACACCTGATGACTCAGAATCCCCAGGGTCAGGGCCTCAGAGTCTCCATGTTAAAACAAGCTCCCCAGGTGATTCTGATGTGCCTCACAGTTGCAGAACTATGGAAATTTTTAAAATTCTACTTTCCTTCAAAAGCTGGCAACATAATTATCATTTAATCTCCTTTTTACATTTTATCTCCTTTTGCTTCCTCTTTATGCTACTATCCAGGATGCCCTAATGAAAGAGGACAATGAATTCTGGATTTCAACCCCCCACTCTTTGCTGGTAGATCACCCGGCCACCTTCACAACAGTTACAGAAAACCTCAATCATTCAAACAAAAGTCAGGCCAAAAACATGCCCTTGTTCCAGTCAGACTTCCTGATCTTATATGCAAATTTTAATTCAGAAAACAATCCCTGCTGAGTTCCGTCTCCATCAGCATCCCACCCATGGCGTCCTTCACACCCTCATCAGATAACAGAGGATTCAATGAGCAGTAGGCTCACCAGATGGAGCCGAGATGTTCCAGAAACCCCCTGAAACCATTCACAAAATAGTCCAGTGTGCTTGTGTTGTGTAATTGTCAAATCTGCATATTTTTCTAAAGACAGAATACACAGCTTTCTCCAGACTGTCAGAGACCCATTATTCTATATCCCTGTTACAAAGAAGCATAAGGTTGTACAATTAAGCATCTTTGGGTATTATTAATACACATATACTCTTGTTATACATATTGTTTGAACCTCCCAACTATAGTCCTCAGAACCTCTATTGTGAGCTATTATCTCAAAAAAGGGGTTCCACAGTCAAACTTATTTGGGGAGTGCTACACCTATACCTACTTTTTGGAGATTCATGCATTTTAAAGACTCTGATAAGCCTACCAGTAAAAAAGCTTTTTTAATACATATATTTTCAGGGGCGCCTGGGTGGCGCAGTCGTTAAGCATCTGCCTTCGGCTCAGGGCGTGATGCAGGCGTTATGGGATCGAGCCCCACGTCAGGCTCCTCCGCTAGGAGCCTGCTTCTTCCTCTCCCACTCCCCCTGCTTGTGTTCCCTCTCTCGCTGGCTGTCTCTCTCTCTGTCGAATAAATAAATAAAATCTTTAAAAAAAAAATACATATATTTTCAACATTTCCTTAACCACATCTCTCAGAAGAGGGTGGAACACAGTGTGAGAAACACTAGTCTCATCTTAAAATTACCTCATTATTATTAAGGCATTTCCTTAACCCGCTGCAGTTCCTTGAGGGAAGGGTTTGCATTTTATGTGTATTCTCCATAAACTAAGCTTATATCACTGTCCTACACACAGTCCTTGCTAAATACATAATTTTTGAATAAGAATTAAATGCTCTCAACCGAGAACTCTGAATAAATCCTTCAACACCCTGTAAAAGCTTCTAACACTTCACACTAATCCCCATACTTCTTTCCACACGTTAATACACTGCACAGCCCCAGCTAAGCAGCCAAACGTGCTAAACAGACCAGGCTATGAGATGATGTTGGGGGGGGGGGATGCACTAGGCATCCGAATGCATGGCTGGAGCACCGCCCCCACCCTTGGACGAGCAGCAATGCTTCCGTTCTGTACCTAACAGGGCAGATTCTCTGACGAGCACACACCGCAGGCCAAGGATTAAGATCAAAGAAGATGCATACGACGTGCAACATAACCAGTGATAACGGACCATATGCAATGATATTCACCCCTTTAAATTATAACCGCATGGTGATTTCTTAGAATTCCCATCTTAGGACAAGGTTTCTTTTCTTTTTTTTTTTTTTAAGATTTTATTTATTTATTCGATAGAGATAGAGACAGCCAGCGAGAGAGGGAACACAAGCAGGGGGAGTGGGAGAGGAAGAAGCAGGCTCCTAGCAGAGAAGCCTGATGTGGGGCTCGATCCCAGAACGCCGGGATCACGCCCTGAGCCGAAGGCAGACGCTTAACGACTGCGCCACCCTGGCGCCCCTAGGACAAGGTCTCTTAAACTTGGCATTAGTGACATTTGGGTCTGGATTATTCTTTGTTGTGAGGAGGCTGGTCTGTGCATTACAGACTGTCTAGCAGCATCCCTGACCTCCACACGTTAGAGGTCAGCTGCACCCCCCGGCCCCCAGGTGTGACAATCAAACAGGTCTCCAGACGTTGCCAAAGACCCCCCCCTTCCCCGACTTCAGTTGAGAACAACGGTTCTACAGGAAATTTTTGCTAGAGGTTATAAACCAATATTTCTTTTCCTAAAATATGTGAAGACTCTTCCCTTTGAGCTGAGTTGGACACAGAATGCATAAATATGGTACTTCCAAAAATCTCAAGTTAAAAAAAAAAGGAAGACATTCCAAAGGAAGACATTCCAAATGAGGGACGTTCTACAAAGTACGTGACCACGTCTCCTCAAAATTGTCAAGGTAATCGAAAACAGGGACACTCAGAGACACCGTCACAGCCAAGAGGAGCCCGAGGAGACACAAGGACTAAATGTAGGGTGCTATTCTGGGTGCGATCCTAGAGCAGAAAGGACATTAGGTTAAAAACTAGTGAAATCTGAATCAAATATGGATTTTAGTTAACAATGACACATATGGACCAATGTATTGATATTGGTTCACTAACAGTGACAAATGTGCCCCAGTCATAGAAGAGGTTAACTATAGGGGAAACGGGGATAAAGTTTAGAGAAATGTAAATCTAAATCTAAAATTGATCTAAAAAATAAAGTTTATTAAAAAAAAATTTTTTTTTTAATGGAGTTGGGGCACCTGGGCGGCTCAGTGCATTAAGTGTCCATCTTGATTTCAGCTCAGGTTATGATCTCGGGGTCATGAGATTAAGTCTCGTGTCAGGCTCCCTGCTGAGCATGGAGCCTGCTTGGGATTCTCTCTCTCCCTCTGCCCCTCCACCTTCACCCCACTCATGCATGCTCTCTCTCACTCTTAAAAAAAAAAAAAAAAAAAAACCTTAAAAAAATAAATAAAATAGAAATGGAGGGAAAAAAAAAAAAAAAGAAGTGCAGGAGAGAAAGGATAAAACAAGGAGTAAAAATCACCTCTTCCCTGAGCAGGCTTATTTCTGAGAAACCCTTCAAAGGGAAGACACCTGAGCAGATTGTTTGGATTAGGCAAGAGATCCAATGACCAGAAAGCAATAACCAGAAAATGAGAAAAAACAATTCTTTTTCTCCTCTTGTAAGCTGAAAAAAAATAAAATAAAACTATATGCTTTTGTCTGATTATCAATATTTTTTCTGACCTCTCATTCCTACAGACAGTTCAAGTATCAGTCCTAGCAAGTATTTTTCTGCATCCCCTGCACACCTGAGCAGCTAACCGCCCCGGTGCCAAACCCCCTGGCGTCTATTGTTTATTTCCCCCAAGCTGGCTGTCACTTACCTGTTACCAGTCTCCCCAACCATGTGACAGTGGTCCCACACTTGGTGTAGGCAGGGACTCACCCACTGTGGGCCCCTCACTCTCAGACCTGCCCATCTGTGAATCAACAGCCTTTAAGTCCACGGCTAGGTGCTTAATAAATTCTTGGTGAGTGAACTCACGCAAGCGGGGCATGTATATACTCTTACAGTCTTTGGCTAAGGGCCGATAGGGATGGTGCAGCCCCAGACAGGGTGAAAAAGGAAAAGTCAAGTGAAAGTCCCTGTGTTCTCAGGGGCGAGACAGGGACCACGTGGATATGGGCTGGGGCACACCGCATACCTGATTCACAGACCCGTAACACCTGAAAAGGCTTACACAATATTTAGTCCAGTGGCCTCATTCTACGGAGAGAGACACCAAAGCTAGAGAGATCAGGTGGCGTGGTAGAGGCCACACAGCTAGTCTGGCACTCCCCTAAGCTGAAGGGGACCTAGTCCCTAGAGCTAACTAACCCACATCCACCCCTCACTAAGCGTTTGTCTGAAACTGGAAGTTATTTAGTAACTAATAATAATAGCTACTAACTACTGGGCATTTGCTGGGTGCCAAGCCCGTGCTGAAAATCCTGACATCATCCCTGGGCTACTATGAGAAGACTGAGGTCACAGAGGAAAGTAACCTGCATCTAAGATCACAAAAGTAATTAGGTCTGAAAAAATCTCCTCTGAGCTCTCATACTCCAAAATTTCACTCTGATTATCATACCCCAAAACCCAAACTCGGGCCCAATGCTCATCTTTCTCACCCAACACTTCAACTGTCTCATTCACCTTCTACACACCTTACATGGATGGACTCTCTCATTCCCCACCAAACCTACAATGAGGTACTTACCAGCATCCCATCTTACAGATGATGAAACTGAAGCTTCACGAAGAATGGAGACAATACTGCCTGTAGTTCCTTATAAAACTAAACGTACAATTACCATTCAACCAAACAATGGCATTTAGAGAAATGAAAACATATGTTCACACAAAAACCAATACACAAACAGTTACAGCAGATTTATAATAGTCAAAAACTGGGAGCAACCCAGATATTCTTCCGGGAATAAAGTATAGTTAAATGGTTCATCATGGTTAAAAAAAAAAAAAATGGTTTAACTGTGGTACATGCACTCCATGGGTCACTACCCAGCAATAAAAAACACACTATGGATGGATACAATATACACAACCACCTGGACAACTCTCCAGAGAATTATGATCAGTTTAAAAAGCCAATTCCAAAAGGTCACATACTCTGTGACTCCTTCTATAGGACGCTTTTGAAATGGAGAACAGATGATACCCCACAGAATAGAGAAAGCATCGGGAGGGAAGTGGGTATGGCTATAAAGATACTATGAGAGATCCTGGTAAAGAACTGTTCTGTATCTTGACTGCAGAGCTGGATTCTTAAACCTACATGTGATAAAATTGTATAGAACTAAATAGGCAAACACAAGTAAAGCAGAAAGAGAGGACTCTGAATAAGATCTGTGAAATGTATCAGTATCAATATACTGCTCGAGATACTGTATCATTGTTTGGCAAAATGTTACCACTGGGAGAAACTAGGTAAAGGGTATCCCAGATGGCCCTGTATTAATTTTTACAACTGTATGTAAACATACAATTATCTCCATTAAAAATTTCAATATTAAAAAAAGTCTTGCCAGGTGCCTGGGTGGCTCAGTCAGTTGAGTGTCTGCCTTTGGCTCAGGTCCTGATCCCAGAGTCCTGGGATCAAGCCCCACATCTGGCTCCCTGCTCAGCGGTGAGCCTGCTTTTCCCTCTTCCTCTGCCATGCTCATGCATGTGCTCTCTCAAATAAATCTTTTTTAAAAAAATGTTTTTTAAGTCTTGCAAGTCTTAAAGCTGAGCTAGATGATCTATATTTCTTTCATCAAGATCTGCAATTTCCAGCATCTGCAAAGCTAGTCTTCTTTCCACCATACCACACAACCACTTCAAAAAATGGTGCAAATTTTAACTCTCAGCAAAGGAAAACTAAGAAGCCCTATTTCACACAAGTCTGCATTGCTAGCCTCTTTGAGTTCCCTCAGAAAATTATTCCAGTCGGTGAAAAGAAGCCCCTTGCTTTGTTTCATTAAAATGACTTCTGGCCAGAAGACTGAAAATGTGATCCTACCAAATGTTCTCTCCCACCAAATACTCTTCTTATCTCCACTTGCTACCTCCATCCCACCTCACTCCCAACCACAGTACAAATATTTCAATTCTAAATATTTCTTGAAAGAAACAGCACCAGTGACTTATCACCGGCCCTTCACACCAGTTCCCAAATGGTCAGCTGCTACAGGAAGATAGGGCAGCACAGGAAATAGGACAGAGGGTTAGGGGCTGAGACAGACCCCAGGTCAAGGTGTGACCTTGGCCAGGTTCCTTAAACTTAAGTCTCACTTTTCCTATCTATAGGATGGGGATGTGGCACATTCCCTGTAGGCATGAGAAGAATTCAAGGAGACAATCGATGTGCCTGGCGCTAGTATTCAGGCCTCTTTCTGCCTCTGCCCATTTCCCTTACTAACAACAGAATCAAGCTGATTTTATGTGCACCTGGCAACCAAGGAGTCACTCCCTGGAATCCCCTCCTCACTTAGGTTAGTAGATAACCCAGAACACTCTCAACTCGGGATCTCTTCTATTTCAGACATAGAAAAAGAAAAAAAAGAAAGAAAGAAAAAAGAAACCTCACAAGAAAAAAAAACAAAACAAAAAAAGGAAAATCAACTCTGGCCACTGCCACCTGCCTAGCAGCTCAGCTCCAGAGGAACTCGCCGCCTGCCGGACTCCGGCTGTTACTATTATTACTGTTTGTTACTAACAATACCCAACGGCGCGTGGGGGTGACTGTCTCCCAAGCGATGCCCATGGAGACCAAAGCGCTTCCGATGCAAATTTCTGGTTAAAAATCGCAAGAATTTATAAAACTGCTTTCCCGACAGGAGAAAGGCAAGAGTTGTAAAGTTTTTGGAGGCGCATTTTTCCGCGTTTCCCGGAATCGCACTGCAGAGATGTCGCCGCAGCTGGGGTTGAGGGCGGCCGACGGTCACGATTAGAGTGCCCTGGAGGTCAGCAGCGGGACCGGCGCGAGTCGGAGGGTGCCCGCTGACCCGCTGACTGGAGGTTCTGGGGGCGCCGCCGCACTCACCGTCCGTGCTCCTCTTCGCCTCCCGGTAGCGCTCCCACAGGTAGCCTTTCATGTCCGGGGCCGTCCCAGGTGCTGTGCACAAGGGCCGTGCGGGGCCCGCACGCTGCCGCCCCCGGGCCGCACTCCCGCGACCGCCCAGCAGGGCCGCCGCCGCTCTCGCCCCGGCCCCACGGGCCACCGCCGCCGCCGCCGCCGCCGCCGTGGCCATGCTTGCCGCCGCCCTGCTGCGAGTGGCAACCGGAGCAGGACACCAGTGCTGTGCCCGCGCTCAGCCTGCTGGCGGGCGGCTCCCTGCGTCGGAGCACGTGGCGGCGGCGCGGCCCGCCCCTTTGGCCGCCGCGGGGGCGGGGCCACCGTGGGGGCGGGGTCTGGTGCTGTCCGGCAGGGGCGGGGCCTGGGGCGGGGCCCAGTCTTGCCGGGCAGGGGGCGGGCCGGAGAGGGATTCTGCCTGGCAGGGGGCGGGACGGGGTCCTGCCTGGCAGGGGGCGGGGGCGGGTCTGGGAAGTCCCTGATTCCCGGGTTGGATCTTTGCGGGGCCTCCCGTGAGGGGGCAACTGGGTCGAGGTCCCACATGTGGCCTGATGTGTTTGAAGGTCATCTTCTTCCCCCGCCCCCGCCTACTGCAGAGCCTAAAAGGCCAGTGCCCCTCCAGGGATTCCTGGCTCGAGAAGGAGGCCCTCAGGACACCGCCACCCTGTTCTTGCTCCGGCTCCTGCCTACGCTCACAGGGGCGGTGCACCTGTCTGCCCTCAGATCTGCGAGGCTGCACCTGTGCATTGTGGTTCCACCAAAAACATATAAACAGTAACCCCCGCATGCGACATTTCTGTGTGGCTGAGGCAGTCTTGGCTGCTGCAGGCAAGACTGACGCGGTCCGCCCAGAACCCGGCTGAGAATCACTGAACTCAGGGGACTTCCCAAGCTGTTGGTTACTGTGGTTACCGATGAGTAGGGTGTTCAGTGGAGTACAGGGAATAACTCTCAAGGCTGGCACACTGCCTGGGAGACCACACCAACGTGTGTGAAATAGGGCACGATTGAAGACCACCCAGGCATTCTCGCACGCTTAAGTTGTTGGCTGGAGGGGTCGGAAGAGGCTTTCTGGAACAAGGTGGCCTCTGAGTTTGGCCGTTACAGAGAACAACTGCTGTTCATTAAAGGCTTGCTGTGTGCATTATCTCATGCAATCCTCTCAGCAATCTTGAGAAGCAGGCGCTGGGATTTCTGCCATTTTATAACTAATGAAACTGAGGCTAAGAGAGGTGAAATAATTTTCCTGAAGTCACACAGCTGAGCCCATTCTTCCATTTGGCTTCCTAACATAGTATGTAGGATTTAGTTGGGTGATAAGGTAGCCAATAAGTAATCCT
Source organism: Ursus maritimus (assembly GCF_017311325.1). Classification (NCBI taxonomy): domain Eukaryota; kingdom Metazoa; phylum Chordata; class Mammalia; order Carnivora; family Ursidae; genus Ursus; species Ursus maritimus. The sequence continues at coordinate 39,168,159 of NW_024424564.1, forward strand.
GAACAGTTAATGGGTAACAAATCACTGGTGAGAGACAATTGAAATGTTTAAAATAGATATCGAATCCATGGACTCTGGGACATTAAACTTACTTTTTGGTTTTGGTTTATTCCAATTTATCTTTTCTTATTTGTGTTTCATAAAAGAAGTTTTGGTGATAGCAATTATAAAATTTGTTTACATGGAAAATCAATTCATAAATCCAAAATGAACTATAGCAACATAACTGTAACCCAATTAGAACTATATTAACACTGGCTTCAGCACATTTTTAGATATGGAACCCTGTGAGAGCAACTTTCTTCTACCTACCACACAAATGTGAATCACTTCAAAATTGTTCTTTTTAGCTACAATCTGTTACAACATTTTAAAGAGCTAAAAAATCAAAACCCTAGACTTTATCATCACCTCTAAGAGTTATAAGAGAAGATACCTCATCAAGGAGTTCTAAATAAGGACAGCTAGAAAGAAATTACAGACACAAAAAAGCCCATGGTAATTTTTATACTTTATTAGTATCATTTGAGGTCTTCAACAATTTGGTTTCAAACTGAGGTCGTCCCTCAAAAAAACTCTTCTGGGAAATTGAACTGTAATCTGGGCTATGAAAAAGCCACTTTTCTGATACGAAGAAGGGATTATTTGTACTAAGAGATCCTATTACCAAGGGATGCGGGTAAATTGTGGTGATTTGGCCTTTTTCACTCTTGCCTTTAGCTGACAAAATCCTTTGCCGTGAAAGCTTGACTACACCATCCATTTTACCCAAAGATAAGATCTTAGAGGAATAATCTTGCTTTTTCAGTGAAGCTTCTTTCTCTGGGCCATTCCATAGCTCAACATTATTTTGTGTCTTCCGTGGGGTCTTCTCAATAGAAACAGAAATAATGGGTCTCAAGACCTTTTTCCCTTTCCCAGAGGCACATTTGGATTTATCTGAAATTGTGTGAGATGCCAAGTCCATGCTTTTAGCTCTCTGTAGCTTATCTGCATTCATGCATATTACAGAGCTCACTGTATTAGCACTCTGAGCACTGTGGTAGTTTAATTTAAGCAAGTGTTCCCATAACGAGGTGCCATTCCTAGAACCCTCAGAATGCTGCCGGCTCTTGCCTTGAGGCCAACATCTCCTACTCCTGATCCACTCAATTTCCCTCAGAAGCCTGCAAAAGATCAAAAATTGTCAAGAGGTCACATATCTAAGGTGAACAGCCTTAGAAGCATGTTTCTTTTTGAGACACAGAACAGAAACTCACTGCAAGATTCCATGGATTGATGAATGAGAAGATCCCAGGTAGGTCGCCCTTAAATCAAGTGATCTGTACAAATAGGCCACTGCTTCAGTCATGACGTGGTGACCAGAGTCACTTATCAATAACTGACCTGCTGGATATGTGAAAATACAAATATTAGAATTTTTATAAATTACTCCTAGTTTCACATATTTAAAAGGGAAGGGTGAAAAAAATTTATAAAAGATGGCATTGGGCGCTCACTTTGGCAGCATATATATCAAAATCGGAGTGATACAGAGAAGATTTAGCATGGCCCCTACACAAGGATGACATGCAAATTCATGAAGCATTCCATATTTTTAAAAAGTGGCATTGGAGTATCATCTATTGTAGCATTCCTGCCAAAAACATTCAACCTACATCTAATTATAAGGAAACAATCAGATACAAATTGAAGGACTCTGAGGCGGGGAGGGTAGAGCAGAACCCCACCTAGACTCTTCAAAAATGTCAATGCCATGAAAGATAAAACAAGCCTACTTAGAGGTTCTAGGCTAAGAGGAAGACAAATACAATGGAAGATCTTACACAGGTTTCTGGATCAAAAAACAAACAACTGTAGAAAGGGGGGGTAATCAGAAGGGGGAATGAAGCATGAGAGACTATGGACTCTGAAAAACAAACCAAGGGCCTCAGAGGGGAGGGGGTGGGGGAATGGGATAGACTGGTGATGGGTAGTAAGGAGGGCACGTATTGCATGGTGCACTGGGTGTTATACACAACTAATGAATCATCGAGCCTTACATCGGAAACCAGGGATGTACTGTATGGTGACTAACATAATATAATAAAAAAATCATTAAAAAAATAAATAATAAATAAAAAAATAAAGGCAACACATGCTGAAAAAAAAAAACAACTGTAAGGAACATTTACTAGAACACTCGGGGACATTGGAATATAAACTGCACATTAGATAAATTGCCTTATGCCATGGTTAAAGTTTCTAGGTTTGATTGTTGTATTGCAGTCATGTAGGGGAATGTCCTTGTACTTGGAAAACACAAGCTGAAGTATTTACAGATGTAAGTGTCGTATCAGCAGTTAATGTTCAAATAGTTCAGAAAAAAAATATATGGTGTGTGTGTGTATGAAAGAATGCAAACGTGGTCAAAATGTAACTGGTGAATATAGGTGAAGGGTCTATAGGTGTTCATTATACAATGCCAGGTGCCACTGTCAATAATTTAATATAATTCTCTAAAAGGTGTTAAAAGTAAAAATATATACATATGTATTTTATAATCTAATTTGCTAGTGATACTCATTTACTCAGTTTACCCACTTACAAAGCTGCTCTTAAGGAGCTGAATTTATACCCCTGGCTATCAACATAATGGAAGGCCAGGGCATATAGGGCGTCACTCTGGATATGTGGCAAAGAGCCTGCCAACAATGTCAGCGTGAAAACCACTGGCAGATGGCCCAGCCAGCGTCCATATATTAATAATAATAACAACAACCATAAATTATGTGAGTGATTGTCATCTGTCAGGCCTGTGTAATCCTGTAAGGCATAAACTATCATCACTTGCCTTTTTTTTCCCTCTCATTTAGGTTTTTAATAGGACACACATCCACATGGTTCAAAATGAAAATGTATAAAGATATGAAGTAAAAAATTGTCTCTCTCATCTCGGTCCCCATCTGTGCAGCTTTCTCCTAAAACATGTGTCCTTCCAGAGAATTTATGGTGCATATCCATTGTCTTTTCAAGAGAAGAAAACTGACAGAAGTTAAGCAACTTGCTATCCAGGGTCTGCCTCATCCCCAAACCCGTGTCCCCGACTGCTATACTAAACCACCCCTTCCTTCATACTGGAATGTTCTTCTTCTGAGGACCAGCTGTGGCTTCTGCTTGCAGAAATGTTCTCTCTCTGTATCTCTGCTTCATGAGTCATAACCCAGGTCTCAAAATCTGGTAGGCAGTTGTAGCTCTTGGCTCTGTTTGGCCATCTGTGGCTATTTTGCTTCTTTTTAAATTATTTTCATAACTCCCTATGATGTTCCCAGCTGGCCCAATCTAGCACAGCAGAATGCACTTGTGAATTACTCTGCTCAGGATGGCCACACTGCATTGGCCTGAACTGGCCTTACAAGGTAAAGGGGAGAAGAAGCAAGCCAGAAGGTCTCCTGTGGTGGCTGAGCAGGAACTCATTCTTAGAGATCCTCTGGATGCCAATAGCCAGACCCCACAGAATGTTCATTCTGCCCCAGGCCCTTTAAGAGGCTCTAACTTGTCACACAGACCGCTGTCCTCAGCCCAATTTCAGGCTTCTGTTCCTCAGACTCCCTCTTGGCCACACATCTTGGCTCCCCAGGCCCGTTTACCCTCAGGATCCATTCTGGACCTGTATCTATAGATTTGACCTCAGACACGATCTAATTACTTCTTTCTGGCAACAAGCATTGTAGGTGCCAGAAAAGGACATCCTTGCCTCAGGCCCAGCCGCGGTCCACCCCATCCTCCCTTGGGGTCAGTACCAGCCTGGTCAGTCCTCCCAATCCAGTGAAGAAGACAGACCAGGATGGGTTCACTAAAATTGGAGAGAAATTACTGAACCTCTTGTCACTTCAACTCCTCATTCTGGGGGGGAAGGGAACCTAACATTAATTGGGCATTGTTGGTTGTTCTGCATACCACATCTCATTAAATCCTCAGAATAACCCTACAGACAGACATTATTTTCCCCTTTCGGCCAGTAAGACAATTGAGACTCAGAGAGGTTATGTCCAAAAAACAGCAGAACTGGGATTCAAAGCCAGTTTGCTGGGATCCAAGCACTTCCATAACTTCTAGAAGTGGGTAAAAGAAAACACCATTCTCCCTGTTGCATCGGTTCCCTATTAGATTTTTCCAAAAAATATAGGTCAGAAGGAACCATCAGTCATCTTTTCTATTTTGTACTTGTGGACAGAATGTGAATCAGAGGTGGGAATAGGGGGGACAGTCCCACCCACTACCTTGAAAATCTGTTCTCAGATTTTAAGTGGTAAGTTTTCCTAGTCCTCCCCCATGCACACACTTTTTTACTGCTTAATATTTTTTTTAAAAAAAAGGGTGTCTTTACTATTTCCTCTGGAAAAAGAAAGCAAGATATTTTATCTGAAGACAATCCTCAGTCCTTTTAAGTATTCTTCTAAAGTACAACCTTGTCTAGTCTTTATTCTACTGAAATTTAAGCCTGTTCCTCATGCTTACTCTAATATGTGCTGTCACCTAATAAGCGGGATTTTGCAAGGCCAGGCCAGTGTTTGCTTTCTCCTCAGCCCATATTTGCAGTGCAGGTGGTTGTCACCAGGTGACAAGGAAGATCTCAGGTGTTGGTGGTGGTTCTCAGGAAGTCTCCCTGAATGGCTCTGTGGACCCTGCCCAACAGTGAACTCCCTTCCCTCCCCACCCCCCACCCCCCCACACCCCATTCCCCCACCCCACCAACCCCACCCCCACCCCCACCCTGCTGTGTTGGGAGTAAATGGCTAAGAAGTGGAGACAATCACTATCTCTATTCTCCGCCCAGAAGACGTGCCGCAAATGTGTAATGAGGAAGGAGGATTATGCAATATCTAGAAGTTCTTTGTTGAAAGCCTTTTTTTGTTCGATAAGTATGCCAAGGCTAAAGTTTCTTTGTCAGAAGCCCTTCAGTTTGAGAAACTAAGCTTGTTTTCTCATTCTTTTCAATAAATGTGGCCTTCAAACGTATTAGGGAGGGAGAAAGTCATCATTGTCTCAAATAAAGTAAAAAGTTGCCATTGGATGTCTCCATGGCCCTTCAATTTCTGCCCAAAACAAAATAATAAAAGAGGGTGGGTGTGCATTTGGGGGTGGAGGGGTCCTACGCCCCACCCCTCGCCACTGAGACCACTGACGAGTCTTCTCACAGGGACCTCGCCCGTCCGCCTCAGTACTGCATGAGTTCATTCCACCCATTCGAGGGCCTGTGCAGAGCCCACCTTTGGGTAGATGGAACAAATTCATTGTTCTCTCCTTCACAGGCTTTTGTCCCTACCACTCCACCAAAACTGAAGGTTCCCTGTGACCTCTGTGTTGCAGTGGTCTGCTCTCAACCTGGTGGTCAGCTGTCAGGTCTCTCCTATCTCAGCTTCTATGACTTCACTGATTCTCAGCTTACCTCTAGAGCCCTTCCTCAGCTTTGGTACAACTCTTTACTCTGCCCACCCTTTAAATACTGGCATTCTTCCAAGTCTTATCTCCTGCCATCGTCTTGACTTATATTCTTCTTAGCTCTTTCAACCATTCTACGAGGTTGAGTTACCAAGCATATGCCAGAGACTTCAAAATATGTTTCTCCAGCTCGGTCTTCTAGCTCCTAAGCCCCAGACTCATATATTCCACTGCCTACTGAATGTCTCCATGTGGATAAGAGATTCAAACTCAACATGCCCTGAATTAGCTCATCATGGCTCCCACCCTAATTCTCAGCCTGTGCTTCCTATCTTGGAATGGCAACAACCTCATCTACCAAGATGCAATGACCTACGGGATAGCCATAAACTGGGGAATACCTTTGTTCCTTCCTTCACCTCTCACATCCAATCAATTCTCAAATACAACTCTTTCTCCCCATTTCTACTGTCCTTTACTAACATAAGAGACTCTCCAGTTTCCTCTCACCAATCCCATCCTCTATTCAGCCATGAGAATATTATATCTAAAATACAAATCTGTTCATGACCCTTCATGCTGGAAATCTTACAGCAGCTCCCCTGACAAACCCTTTAATATGGTAGATAGGATTTTTCCATGCCGCGAACCTTGCTTTGTTCATGTGGATCCACCTTGATTGAAATGCTCTTCCTCACCTTCTTTGCCAGATAAGCACCTGTCAGGACTCATAGCCAAGTCACTTTCTCTGGAAAGTCTTACTTGTTGCTTCTTTTATGTGCTTCCCCATACCTTCTACCAACGTCTGTCACAGCACATATCACATTGATGTCAGTTAATTTTTTTTTAAAGATTTTATTTATTTATTTGACAAAGATAGAGACAGCCAGCGAGAGAGGGAACACAAGCAGGGGGAGTGGGAGAGGAAGAAGCAGGCTCATAGCAGAAGAGCCTGATGTGGGGCTCGATCCCATAATGCCGGGATCACGCCCTGAGCCGAAGGCAGACGCTTAACCGCTGTGCCACCCAGGCACCCCTGATGTCAGTTAATTTTATGTGCTTATCTTCCCAACAAGGCTACAACCTCCAAGAGCTCACAAACAGTAAAGAGAGCATGGGATTTAGGGTCAGAGGACAGGGCTCCAAGTCTTCAGTCTACAACTTACTAGCTGCAAGGTTCAGAATGTCAATAGGTCTTTCTGAGCCTCGATGATTTTATTATCTAATCAATAGGATTCTCTGATCAATTGTACCAGGGTAAGTATATAACATATCTGCTATTTTCTCAGCTTTAAAATTAGCTGAGTAATCTCTAGAGTCCTTTCCAGGTTAAAACGTGTTCTGAGCAGGGCACCTGGGTGGCTCAGTCGGTTAGTGTCTGACTCTTGATTTCAACCCAGGTCATGATCTCAGGGTTGGGAGGTTTTCTCTCTCCCTCTCCCTCTGCCTCTCCCCACCCACCCCGGCTTGTATGCTCTCTCTCTACAAAAAAAGTAATCTAAACTTGTGAGGGCTATTTGACATTCTCCTGCAACCAAAAGTATCTACAAATTTATAATCCATTAAAGATGATGAAACCTGGGGCACGTGGGTGGCTCAGTCAGTTAAGCATCTGCCTTCTGCTGAGGTCATGATCTCAGAGTCCTGGGATCAAGCCCCAGGTCAGATTCTGTGCTCAGCAGGAAGTCTGCTTCTCCTTCTCCCTCTGACCCTCCCACTACTCATTCTCTCTATCTCAAATAAATAAAATCTTTAAAAATAAATTAATTAAAATAAATAAATAGATAAAAATGATGAAATCTACACAAGTAGAAAGGAAGCCCTGTTAACAGACATGCCTCAGACTGCTGGATTCACCAGGGCCCTCTAATTCCTCTGTAAAACATGCTAGCTGATGCCCAGGACACACTCAGTGCCTGCAGCTAGTAGGCTCATCTCTGCTGTGCTGACAGCCTTCCGCTCCTCACTATTGGGTTCTAGCGTGACCAAGAGTCAACTGGGTTGTTAGTCTCATTTTGGTAACTAAATTAAGTACGGTACAAACTGATGAGATATTTAATGTGAAATGAAGGAGAGTTGTTTTCTCTGAAAAACAGGCTGAATGCTTTGGAATTCTTTGAAATTCCAGGGCAAGGCAACAGTAGAAGCATGAGGGAAGAAAGAGGTAGCAATCTAGAAGGATCCAGCACAGACTGCATCACTATTGTCTAAGGTCTCACCTTACAGAAGCCAAAACTGGAAATTGTGGGTGATGCATTTTGAGAAAGATGACATCTAATTGCAATCAGAGGATCCAATTATTTAAAAAAAAAAAAAAACAGTCTGTCTATATCACTTGCCTGACCTTTTGGATTAAGGGACCTACTGCTGTAGTGAAAAGGACCATGGCTGAGCCGAGCATTTAAAAATCATATGAAGAGAGAGGACTGACTCACCCTACTGAAAGTCACCCACTAGAGCTTTTGTTTAATTTCTTCCTTCTAAATTTGACTGCGATGGTTGGCATTTCTTTTTTAAAAGAATCCCAGGGAGAGGGAAGTAACATAAAGTTCATCTACCATACTTCTTCCAAAATAAACAATTCAGTACAGAACACTCAGCTTGATATAATGGAATATGAAAAGCCACGTTCCCACTGAAATCATTTCTCAAAAGGCGGATTTAAAGCACTTATCAGAGAAGGAGAACAGGAGGGTGGCTCTGTGTCAGAAGTAGCTTGGGGGGCGCCTGGGGGGCGCAGTTAGGAAGCGTCTGGCTTTGGCTCAGGGCGTGATCCCGGTGTTCTGGGATCGAGCCCCACATCAGGCTCCTCCGCTGGGAGCCTGCTTCTTCCTCTCCCACTCCCCCTGCTTGTGTTCCCTCTCTCGCTGGCTGTCTCTATCTCTGTCAAATAAATAAATAAATAAAATCTTAAAAAAAAAGAAGTAGCTTGGGACACAAATCACAAAAATCCTCTTTTCAAAGTCAGGATTAGTATTAAAATCTCTAGAATTAACCAGATTAGTAGGCTCAGATTTGTTTTGAAACTGGATTGAAATTGAGGGGAGACAAGCTGTAAAGGATAAATGATGCAGAAAGATTTCAGTTTTGAATAAGTGTCTCACAAAACTATAATCAGAAGAAGAAACAAAATGTAGAATGTATTGCTCCTCACAAACCCATCATCTTAATATGTGTTTACTCTAACTTCATGCATAAAAACGCTATAATTAAAATCTGAATTATCCTTGCTGGAAGCCCACTATCTTCCAGCTTGCAAGATTACACTGGATTTTACACGTTGATCAAATGGAATAATAAAAGACTAAGAAGGTGCCAAAAAACTTTCAAGCTAGTAATTTATCGTTGTTCATCTATAATCTAAACCAAAATATGGAAAGTCTACTAAAGACGATTGTTTTCAATAGGTTAAAATGCAATTGGGGTCATTTCTTTCAATGTTGTTGGCCGGGAGCACAGTGACTGCTTTTGCTGGATGCTCGGGGAACTGTGTAAATACCTGAACAGAACCTGTTGATGCCCTTCCACACCCTTCCTGCAGTGCCAGAGCACTTCCTATGGCTAGCACTCTTTCTCATGCTTTGACAAGGCCACTGTCCCCTGGGAGTTCATAGTCTGTTTGAGAGGTCAAAATACTCACACTGGAAAGAAATAGAAAATGAATGTCAAAAAAGGATCCTTTTGGGGGTGCCTGGGTGGCTCAGTGGTTATGCATCAGACTCTTGACTTTGGCTCAGGTCATGATCTCAGGGTCGTGAGATTAAGCCTCGCATAGGGCTCTGAGCTGGGCATGGAGCCTGCTTAAGATTCTTTCTCTCTTTCTGACCCCCCCCTCCCAACTTAAAAAGAAAAAAAAAACGGATCCTTTGAGGTTCTTAATGACTCTGGCTCACTGAATTATTCTGGCATGGCATATTGTGTTAGAAATCTCTCATGAAGGCTACATTAAAGGGATGATGACCCCAGGTCTCCCACAGTCCCTCTGCTTTGCAAAAACCTCGCACTGGCTTCCAACTGCTCATACAGTGACATCCCAAATCCTTGACCAGGCCTTGGGGACTGTGATCGGCCCAACACCTCTCTGACATCCTCCTCGGGCACCCTCTTCCTATCATTGCTCTCTGCATTCTAGCTACATTGGCCTTTTTAGCTCCTTCCAGCTCTGCAAATTCTGTTCCCAGTGCCTGGATGACTCTCCCCCACCCTACCCCTCTTTACTTAGCAAGTGATTTCTCATCCTTCAGATTCAGTATCAGCATCACTTCCAGAGAAGCATCCCCAATGTATCCCCTCCCTCCAACAGATCAAGGTCCTGTTAGTGGTTGTATTTTGCCATGAGAGCATTTTCCACAGTTAGAGTGAAGCTCCTGTGGACCCAGTTGTCTAAGCACCGTGTCCATAGGACTACACAGCTACACTGTTTTGTATTTAGTTGTCTGACAGCCATCTGCCTCAGTGTGAGCTCAGTAATGGCAGGGTTGGTCTCTCTCCGTCCAGCTCACTGCTATAGCTCCAGGAACTAACACACAGATTGTCACCTAAGATTCTCCAACTGACCAAACTCTACTCAGGCTCTTCGAGCTCTTTTTCAACTAGGTCTCACTTCGGGCTTCCATGTTCATCTCTGCATTGCCCAGGTTCATCCAGAATCCTGCTAAGTCAATTTAGCCACCCTCAATGTCTGATCACCCTGGACGTTGGGTTCCTCATTCCCCATCACACCCCAGATGAGGCCCGCCTTCAGCAAGAACCCTGTTAGGTTCATTGAGCCAGAGTTTCTTACCCCTTATGTTTCCTCTCAGTAATTTTCTATCCACTGACCCCCTCCCTGCTCCTTAGCTATACATTCCCACTTGCCCATGCTGTGTTCAGAGTTGAGCCCACTTCTGTACTGAGGTCCCTTTTCCCCTATTGCAACAGTCCTAAATAAAATCTGTTTTTACTGCTTTAGGGTGCAGTAAATACTTGTTAAATGAATGAATGATAACACAAGTAATTAACATTTAAAATGCCCTTGGGGCACCTGGGTGGCACAGCTGGTTAAGCGTCTGAGTCTTAGTTTCAGCTCAGGTCATGGTCTCAGGATCATGAGATCGAGCCCCGTGTCTGGCTCCCTGCTCAGCAGGGAGTCCACTAAGATTCTCTCTCTCCCTCTTCCTCTGCCCCCTCCCAAGTAAATAAATCTTTAAAAATAAAATACCTTTAATAATCAGTGCTTGCTTTCCAAATGGGGAAGGGGAAATCTGAATTAGCAAAGGCCTTTACTCCATCACACACCCATTCACTCAGCAAACACATACTGGGCAACTACTAGGGCCCTCCACTGTTCTAAGAGTTAGGTATACACTGTAAGGAAGACGGATCAAATCTCTTCTTTTTAGGAAGGGAGGCAAATTTAAAAAACAAACAAACAAGCAAATAAATACATAACTGTAGTCATACTAAGTACCATGAAGAAAAATAGAGCTGGGTGAGTGGATGTGAAGAGGTAATGAGCATCGGGGTTGATTTACCAAAGATGGTGGAGGCCTGAGGCAGGCCACCCCAAGAAGAGCCACTTTGAAATGAAGATTATTTTGAACTCAAGGCAGTGGAGACCATGCAGTCTCCAGAGAAACTTCTGCCCTTCCCTCAACTACACAGAAGAATCTAAACAGGGGTCGTACCCAGAATAAGGGTTGTTAGCAGAGACTTTTATCCGAGTGACCCTTGGGCACAGCAGGGCAACCACCCAATTACCAAACACTTCTCTTTACTGTCCCTGTGAATTGTCTTCCTTTCCGCCAAAGTCCCAGTTCTCCTTAGTTCAGGGTGACATATATACCTCATTTTGCCTGTCTTTGGAATGTCTATGTCTGTGTGGATTCCCCAATTGTGAGCTATTAAATCTGATTTTCTCCTGTTAATTTGTCTTGTGTCGACTTGATTCTTAGTCCAGCTACAAGGACCTCTGAGGGGACAGGGAATTTGCTTCACTCTGAACTTGTAGACAGACTTTAGACAGTCTTAATGAGCTCTAGATAATTGTAAATAGTTTCTAAAACAATCTCCTAAGGAGAATGAGCCCATGAGAGAATCACGGGCCCCCCAGTCTTCTTCAGACTTAACCTTCAGACGCACAAGCACATGCCGCCGCCTCCCACCACTGCCTGCTCTCCTGCTTCTTCACATCCTGTCCCACCCTTTCTCATGGCTCCTCATGACAGCCCCCAATTTTTCCCCTCCACATCTTTCTTTATTCCTACGTTGGTTCATGCAGGTCTTCTGCCTAGAAGTGCCCCCTCCTCTGCCAGCTCACACCCTCCACTTCCTTTTTTTTTTTTTAAGATTTTATTTATCTATTTGACAGAGAGAGAGAGACAGCCAGGGAGAAAGGGAACACAAGCAGGGGGAGTGGGAGAGGAAGAAGCAGGCTCCCAGCGGAGAAGCCCGATGCTGGGCTCGATCCCAGAACGCTGGGATCATGCCCTAAGCCGAAGGCTTAACCGCTGTGCCACCCAGGCGCCCCACACCCTCCACTTCCTTAAGGGTTCCTCCCCAGAGGTTTTCCCTGAAAAACCTCCCGCGACTGATCATTGTCTTCCTTTACGTTTAAGCGCGAACTACTAACTCTGTAGAGGGCCTCAAAGAACTCAACCCCCTTATTTTATAGATAGGGCCAGAGACGGACCTAGGCCAGAGAGCCTGTGACTTGCTGGGACCCCAAGCCTGATTGTAGCCACGCTAGAACTCAAACCCAGTTCAGCCTCCTCCAGCCAGGCCATGTTCTAAACCTTCCACATGTTACATCTTTTATTAGAGGCTTGTTTTGCCTCCTAACAAAGTAAGCATTTAGTGAAAGGTGAAAGTTGTCTTCTGCTTTCGTATCTCGGGTACACTGAGGACAGTCCTTCGAGCACAGGGAACCTTGTTTCCACCTGTTTGTCTGTTACTGCATCCAGAAAAGACCGAGACAGATTGTTCCCAAATTTAGAAGGTATGCGTAGGATGATCTGAATTGAAATACAGGCCATATGGCATTCATAAAATTTATGTTGAAGGACCTAAGGGACAACTTCGAAGTGATAGGCAGCCCACTGCAGAGCACCCAAGGAACTGGCCCCACAAGGGAGACAAGCTGGAGACAAAGGGAACAAACAGTTTCATACAGGAGCCTCCAGTCCATAGTCACAAGGACAGATGCAAGCAACGACTTGTGTTAGCCACCACTTGGACCTGCTCATCCGCGAGGACAGCTCCGGGCTGAGTGAGTGCTCCCAGGAGGATGGGGGACAGTAGGAGGCTTGTTTATCTTTATAGGGTGCATAATTCTCCCAAAGCACCCCAGATCTACAAACTAGTCGGGCAAGATAAAACATCCTTACAATTCCATCCTGCACTGCAATATATAAAGCGATTAAAATAAATGTGTGCTGAATAAATAACTGGTAATTGCCAGTATATCATGGTTCTTCTTCTTCTCAATGCAAAATTACTTAGCGTCGAAGGAGTGCTCTGATGACTGACATTAGGTAACACTTTTACTACAGAGGGCCTAAGGCTTGGTTTACAACGGCAAATAGTGAGGAGTCGGGAGTATATGTGGCTCTGGCTTGCTTCTTACTTTATGGAGTCCACTCAAGCACATTCCATTCAGATGGACATTCTCCGTTAAAGGTAGGCAAAGGGGATCCGGATATACTACCCCAAAGCATGCCACATTCCTAATGACATAAGAATTATTTTGAGCTTAAGGCATTTGAGTTCTTGAAATCCTGTATGTGCCTAAAAGCAGAGTCCCCCAAAAGGACTCAAGCATTATAAATTCCCTCCCCAAGGCAACTCACATCTTCTCTCCAGGACATAAGAAACTGGCACCACACTTAGAAATTGTTACAAACTACACATCATTTATTCTCCTAAGGGTGCATTTATCTTTCCAAAAAATAATTTGCTTTTCCCTTAAGAGCCCTTATCCTTTCTCTCCTTCCCTTTCCCCTGCTGAGTCAGGTACATAGACCCCAAGTCCTAACCACCCCTTGGAGTTACTCGTTGCTGAGTGCTCCCACGTGTAAGTGGAATGCACGCGCTCATGAACTTCTTACCTGAGAGTAAATGAGTGTGTTATATTCCGGCATAGACCAGACACCAAGTCTGGTAACAAACTCGTAATACAAAGCAATCCGATTAAGTGTATGGTTCCTTTTATATAGATTTGCATCTGTATTTTCTGGTTGCAAACAAAATCCTTCATGCACTCAGCCTAGAAACCTCTATTACTGAAAAAATATTGTACACACACACACACACACACACACACACGAACGCACTCCTAAATCTATGGACTGAAAATAGTCTTTCTCTGCAGATAGCAAGTATTAAAGCCTTCTTCCTCCTTAGCAAATGACCAGGCTGAAAGCAGTCGTGTTTTATTGCAAAACAGACAACAGACATGCACGCTGGGGAAAGTGGCTGATTAACTCACGGTTCCCTGATCTTGGCACTTTGACATTTGGCCTGGATCATTCTTTGCTGTTGGGGGCTGTCCTGAGCACGGTAGGTGTTTAGCAGCACCCGAGGCCTCCACCCACTAAATGACAGTAGTGCTCCCTGCGCCCCCTCCCCACCCCCCCAACCTTCCTCCCCCCATGACAGTCTAGGTTTCTCCAGACTTCTATCCCGAGAGATAAAATCACACTGGGCTGAAAACCTGTTTAGGTGGAAGTTGGCCATGCCTGTGGCAATGAGATTTTCTGACCCCTGACAGTATTCCAAAATTTTTCTAGTCACGGCACTTGAGATGTCTGGTCTAATCGACTGGAAGAAATAAAGCAGCCCAAGGGCTGAGAGGTCTCTACCTGGCACACTGAGAACTCACTCACTGGAGGCACCTCCCCCCCCCCACCAGCTGCAGCCGGCCTCCAGCCTGCTGTCCGAGCATTATTTGCAGCCCCCAATTCAACTCTCCAATCTCCTCAATTCCCAAGTTTGGCAGCGACACTCCAGGCAAAGGACAGAACTCACCGTGTGGCCCCTATCTGCAGAACAAGCTAATGGGGTCCTGGGCCAAATAAGTAGTGAGGCAGGGAAGGACAGGCCCGGTCACTCTGGTCCCTGACTATAGCAGAGCCTGGCGAGGAGGACCCCTCTCTCATGAGGTCTGGCAGACTGCCCGTCAAATGTGAATCAATTCCACCTGACCGGGGCATATGTTTCTTTATCTCTGTGAACTGTCACTAGGCCCTTCCTCCACTGTAACCTCACGGGCTGCACGGAAGCACATTCCTCTAGGCCTTGCAAGAATCATTAACCTTGTCCCTGTTTTCTTTTCCCAGCACTCACTACAGGAACCAAGGAGGGAAGCTACCTGATAACGCTTGTTTTCAGACACGAAGCCAACAGGGAACCCTCTGAGACCGTTGGATGGAGCCCAGATGTCCCCATAGCACAATATCTCAGAAGTTGAGCCTTTCCTTGCGAAGTTTTGAGGCCCATCCGGTCTCTACCCCAACCCCCACATACCTTGTTAGCCTCACATAAACTGTCCCTAGGCTCAGCAAAGACAAGGCAGATTTGAGACCGATACCTTCCTTTCCATCCGGCTGCCCTTCAGATAAGAAAGCTTTCTCTGCTCCTAACCCGGTGGCTCAGACTGGCTAACTGGGCATCAGACCCACGAAACTGACTTTAGGGTTCAGTAACAGCAGTGCGAGTGAAGAAGAAACTCAGCATTCACCAGAAACCGCAGGCAATAATAACATTCTGGTGGAAGAAACTCAAAGAAAGGATCGGAACTTCTCCCATGAAGGGAAGCAAAACGGTAATAACAGAAACAACAAGTAGCAAGAGGAGGGAATGCGCCCAACCCCTCCCTTCCTAGGCAGGTTTAAGAGCAAATTTTTTTGTCAGTTTTTAATTTTCATTTCATTTTAAGTTTTTCATTTTTATCTTTAATCAGAAAGTGCCTTCAAATCTCCGGGCCAGGTCTGAGGCACTGCGTCCTACGTGCTGTATGTAAAATCAAAGGTGGGCCCATGCAAAGAGCCGCTTGTGATTTTCGGCCACGTGTTAACTTTAGCATCACAGGAATAAGCTCGAACAGGCTATTCCTATACAAACAGTGTCTTAAAACAGAATCGGGAGGAAGAAGGGAACCTACCCTAACAGGAGAGGGGTGTGGTTGGGCATGGTACCCCACCTACAAGAGTGAGAGCTGGGATGGAAAGACTTCTAGAAGATCTCTTTCTGGGGCCCCTGGGTGGCTCAGTCAGTTAAGTGTCTGCCTTCGGCTCAGGTCTTGATCTCAGAGTCCTGGGATCCAGGCCTGCCTCAGGCTCCTCACGCAGTGGGGAGCCTGCTTCTCCCTCTTCCTCTGCCCCTCCCCCTGTTGTGCTCTCTCTCTGTCTCTCTCTCAAAAAAATGAAATCCTGAAAAAAGAAAAGATCTTTTTCTGTTATGGACCGTTTGTGCCCACCCCCAAAATCCTTATGTTGAAGTTCTAACCCCCAAATGACGGTATTTGGAGATGAGGCCCTTGGGAGGTGATCAGGTCATGTGGGTGAATCCCTCAGGAATGGGATTAGTGCCCTCATAAAAGAAGTGCCCTTCCTTCCACCACGTGAGGACACAGTGAGAAAACAGCTGTCTATGGACCAGCATGCAGGCTCTCACCAGACACCAAGTCTACTAGAGCCTGGATCTTAGACTCCCCAGGCTCCAGAACTTTGAGAAATACATCTCTGTTGTTCGGGCCTGCCAGTCTATGGCATTCTGTTCTAGCAGCCCAAGGAGACTAAGACACGCTCCTAATGAGGGGAGGTAAACAAGTTGAAAGTCTGTGGGACAGGAGCCGCCTGCTTCAAAAATGAAGACATTTTAGACTGAGGAGTTAAGATGGCGGAGGAGTAGGAGACACCGTTTTCAGCCGGTCCTCCGAGTCGAGCTGGATAGGTACCAGACCAGCCTAAACAACCACGGAACCAGCCTGAGACGCAGGAAGACGCATCTGGATCTCTACAAATGAACATCTCCAGCGCTGAGTATTGAGGTACGAAGCGGGGAGCCATGAAACTGTGCACAGATATCGAAGATAAACGGAAGGGGAGGGAGCCCGGCAGCGTTTCGGCGCCGGAAGCGGTAGCCACTTGCAGGAGAGCAGGCTCGCGCGACGGCACCCGCAAAACAGCAGACAGAGACCGTGAGCCGGTGCGCCGACGCCACCAGGCATCTCGCTAGAACACCGGAATCCCGGTGCGCTCACTGGATCCAGACTGAGACCGGAGATCCGGGAGCGGGACGGGCGGCTGGCGGCTGGCGGCATTAGAAACACAGGACAGGAGACAGCGCCGGCCCTGGAAGTGAGGGCTGGGACGCCGGGTGTGGGGCGCACATCCCGGGACGCTGCAGGGTTGAGCAGCACCAACAGAAACAGAGTTAAAGTGGCCAGAACATTAGTAGAGAACGGGCCGCAATCCCTCTGTTCTGTGACAGAGGCTGAAATTTGGCCGCTGCTGCTCTGACTCTCAGAAGAGGCACAGCAAACCGCCAGGGAAAGCCGCCAGAGAACAAAAGCCTGGAAATACCGGCTCAGAGAGTGCCCATCCCCATCCTCCCTCGCAGGGGACACGGAGACTCTACCCAAACAGGGTTGCCTGAGTATTGGCGCGGCAGGCCCCTCCCCCAGAACACAGAAGGCAGGCTGAAAAATCAAGAAGCCCACAACCCGGGCGCCTGGGTGGCGCAGTCATTGAGCGCCTGCCTTCGGCTTAGGGCGTGATCCCGGCGTTCCGGAAAGGAGTCCCTCATCGGGCTCCTCCGCTGGGAGCCTGCTTCTTCCTCTCCCACTCCCCTGCTTCTGTTCCCTCTCTCGCTGGTTGGCTGCCACATAAATAAATAAATAAAATCTTTAAAGAAGAAGCCCACATCCCTAAGATCCCTATAAAACAAGGGGCACGGCCTGGGACCCAGTCAATAATTTGGGCTCTGGAAACCCCGCAACCTCTCTTCATCAGAATGACAAGAAGGAGAAGCCCCCCCCAGCAAAGAAAAGACAGTGATTCTGTGGCCTCTGCCACAGAAATAATGGATATGGATGTAACCAAATTATCAGAAATGGAATTCAGAGTAACGATGGTCAAAATGATGAGTAGAATTGAAAAAACTATTAACGAAAAGGTTACTGAGAATATAGAATCCCTAAGGACAGAAATGAGAGCGAATCTGACAGAAATTAAAAATTCTATGAGCCAAATGCAGGCAAAACTAGAGGCTCTGACGGCCAGGGTCGCAGAAGCAGAGGAACGGGTTAGTGAATTGGAGGATGGGTTAATAGAGGAAAAAATGAAAATAGAAGATGGTCTTAAAAAAATCCACGCCCACGAATGTAGGTTACGGGAGATTACTGACTCAATGAAACGATCCAATGTTAGAATCATCGGCATCCCCGAGGGGGTGGAGAAAAACAGAGGTCTAGAAGAGATATTTGAACAAATTGTAGCTGAAAACTTCCCTAATCTAGCAAGGGAAACAAACATTCGTGTCCAAGAGGCAGAGAGGACCCCTCCCAAGCTCAACCACGACAAACCTACGCCACGTCACGTCATAGTGCAATTCGCAAATATTAGATGCAAGGATACAGTATTGAAAGCGGCCAGGGCAAAGAAATTTCTCACGTACCAAGGCAAAAGCATCAGAATTACGTCAGACCTGTCTACACAGACCTGGAATGAGAGAAAGGGTTGGGGGAGCATATTTAAAGCTCTTTCAGAGAAAAACATGCAGCCAAGGATCCTTTATCCAGCAAGGCTGTCATTCAGAATTGATGGAGAAATAAAGACATTTCAGAATCGCCAGTCACTAACCAATTTTGTAACCACGAAACCAGCCCTACAGGAGATATTACGGGGGGTTCTATAAAAGTAAAAAGGCCCCAAGAGTGATACAGAACAGAAAGTCACAGCCAATACAAACAAAGACTTTACTGGCAACATGGCAACATTAAAATCATATCTCTCAGTAATCAGTCTTAATGTAAATGGTTTGAACCATCCCATAAAACGCCACAGGGTTGCAGATTGGATAAAAAGAAATGACCCATCCATTTGCTGTCTACAAGAGACTCATTTCGAACCCAAAGATGCATTCAGACTGAGAGTAAGGGGATGGAGTACCATCTTTCACGCAAATGGACCTCAAAAGAAAGCTGGGGTAGCAATTCTCATATCAGATAAATTGGATTTTAAACTACAGACTATAGTTAGAGATGCAGAAGGGCACTATATTATTCTTAAGGGAAGTATTCAACAAGTGGATATGACAATTATAAATATATATGCCCCCAACAGGGGAGCAGCAAGATACACAAGCCAACTCTTAACCAGAATAAAGAGACATATAAATAAAAATACATTAATAGTAGGGGACCTCAACACTCCACTCTCAGAAATAGACAGAACACCCTGGCAAAAACTAAGCAAAGAATCAAAGGCTTTGAATGCCATACTCGACGAGTTGGACCTCATAGATATATATAGAACACTACACCCCAGAACCAAAGAATACTCATTCTATTCTAATGCCCATGGAACATTCTCAAGAATAGACCATGTTCTGGGACACAAAACAGGTCTCAACCGATACCAAAAGATTGAAATTATCCCCTGCATATTCTCAGACCACAACGCTCTGAAATTGGAACTCAACCACAAGGAAAAATTTGGAAGAAACTCAAACACTTGGAGACTAAGAACCATCCTGCTCAGGAATGACTCGATAAACCAGGAAATCAAAAATCAAATTAAACAATTTATGGAGACCAATGAGAATGAAAATACAACAGTCCAAAACCTATGGGATACTGCAAAGGCAGTCCTAAGGGGGAAATACATAGCCATCCAAGCCTCACTCAAAAGAATAGAAAAATCTAAAATGCAGTTTTTATATTCTCACCTCAAGAAGCTGGAACAGCAACAGAGGGACAGGCCTAATCCACGCACGAGGAAGCAGTTGACCAAAATTAGAGCTGAAATCAATCAAGCAGAAACCAGAAGTACAGTAGAGCAGATCAACAGGACTAGAAGCTGGTTCTTTGAGAGAATCAATAAAATTGACAGACCACTGGCAAGACTTATCCAAAAGAAAAGAGAAAGGACCCAGATTATTAAAATTATGAATGAAAAAGGAGAGGTCACGACGAACACCATTGAAATTGGAAGGATTATTAGAAATTTTTATCAACAGCTATATGCCAATAAACTAAGCAATCTGGAAGAGATGGAATCCTTCCTGGAAACCTATAAACTACCAAGATTGAAACCGGAAGAAATTGATTCCTTAAACAGGCCAATTAATTATGAAGAAATTGAGTCAGTGATAAACAACCTTCCAAATAACAAAACTCCAGGCCCGGACGGTTTTCCTGGGGAATTCTACCAAACATTCAAAGAAGAAATAATACCTATTCTCCTAAAGCTATTTCAAAAAATAGAAACAGAAGGAAAGCTACCAAACTCATTCTATGAGGCCAATATTACCTTGATCCCCAAACCAGGCAAAGACCCCCTCAAAAAGGAGAATTACAGACCGATTTCCCTAATGAATATGGACGCCAAAATCCTCAACAAGATACTTGCTAATAGAATCCAACAGTACATTAAAAGGATTATCCATCACGATCAAGTGGGATTCATACCTGGGATGCAAGCGTGGTTCAATATTCGCAAATCAATCAGCGTGATACATCATATCAACAAGAAAAGACTCAGGAACCATATGATCCTCTCAATCGATGCCGAAAAAGCATTTGACAAAATACAGCATCCTTTCCTGATTAAAACCCTTCAGAGTGTAGGAATAGAAGGTACATTTCTCAATCTCATAAAAGCCATCTATGAAAAGCCTACTGCAAATATTATTCTCAATGGGGAAAAGCTGGAAGCCTTTCCCTTAAGATCAGGAACTCGACAAGGATGCCCACTCTCGCCACTATTATTCAACATAGTACTAGAAGTCCTTGCAACAGCAATCAGACGACAAAAAGGGATCAAAGGTATTCAAATTGGCAAAGAAGAAGTCAAAATGTCTCTCTTTGCAGATGACATGATACTCTATATGGAAAACCCAAAAGAAGCCACTCCCAAACTATTAGAAGTTATAGAGCAATTCAGTAACGTGGCGGGATACAAAATCAATGCTCAGAAATCAGTTGCATTTCTATACACGAATAACGAGACCGAAGAAAGAGAAATTAGGGAATCCATCCCATTTACAATAGCACCAAAAACCATACGTTACCTTGGAATTAACTTAACCAGAGACGTAAAGGACCTATATTCTAGAAACTATAAATCACTCTTGAAAGACATTGAGGAAGACATAAAAAGATGGAAAGATATTCCATGCTCATGGATTGGAAGAATTAACATAGTTAAAATGTCCATGCTACCCAGAGCAATCTACACTTTCAATGCTATCCCGATCAAAATACCGAGGACATTTTTCAAAGAACTGGAACAAATAGTCCTTAAATTTGTATGGAAACAGAAAAGGCCCCGAATCTCCAAGGAACTGTTGAAAAGGAAAAACAAAGCTGGGGGCATCACAATGCCGGATTTCGAGCTGTACTACAAAGCTGTGATCACAAAGACAGCATGGTACTGGCACAAAAACAGACACATAGACCAATGGAACAGAATAGAGAGCCCAGAAATGGACCCTCGGCTCTTTGGGCAACTAATATTTGATAAAGCAGGAAAAAACATCCGGTGGGAAAAAGACAGTCTCTTCAATAAATGGTGCTGGGAAAATTGGACAGCTACATGCAAAAGAATGAAACTTGACCACTCTCTCACACCATACACAAAAATAAACTCCAAATGGATGAAAGACCTCGATGTGAGACAGGAATCCATCAAAATTCTAGAGGAGAACATAGGCAGCAACCTCTACGACATCGGCCAAAGCAACCTTTTTCATGACACATCCCCAAAGGCAAGAGAAACAAAAGATAAAATGAATTTATGGGACTTCATCAAGATTAAAAGTTTCTGCACAGCCAAGGAAACAGTCAGAAAAACTAAGAGGCAGCCCACGGAATGGGAGAATATATTTGCAAATGACACTACAGATAAAGGACTGGTATCCAAGATCTACAAAGAACTTCTCAAACTCAATACACGAGAAACAAATAAACAAATCAAAAAATGGGCAGAAGATATGAACAGACACTTTTCCAATGAAGACATACAAATGGCTAACAGACACATGAAAAAATGTTCAAAATCATTAGCCATCAAGGAAATTCAAATCAAAACCACACTGAGATACCACCTTACGCCAGTTAGAATGGCAAAAATAGACAAGGCAAGAAACAACAATTGTTGGAGAGGATGTGGAGAAAGGGGATCCCTCCTACATTGTTGGTGGGAATGCAAGTTGGTACAGCCACTCTGGAAAACAGTGTGGAGGTCCCTTAAAAAGTTAAAAATTGAGCTACCCTATGATCCAGCCATTGCACTACTGGGTATTTACCCCAAAGATACAGACGTAGTGAAGAGAAGGGCCATATGCACCCCAATGTTCATAGCAGCAATGTCCACAATAGCTAAATCGTGGAAGGAGCCGAGATGCCCTTCAACAGATGACTGGATTAAGAAGTTGTGGTCCATATATACAATGGAATATTACTCAGCTATCAGAAAGAATGAGTTCTCAACATTTGCTACAACATGGACGGCACTGGAGGAGATAATGCTAAGTGAAATAAGTCAAGCAGAGAAAGACAACTATCATATGATTTCTCTCATCTATGGAACATAAGAACTAGGATGATCAGTAGGGGAAGAAAGGGATAAAGAAAGGGGGGGTAATCAGAAGGGGGAATGAAACATGAGAGACTATGGACTATGAGAAACAAACTGAGGACTTCAGAGGGGAGGGGGGTGGGGGAATGGGATAAGCTGGGGATGGGTAGTAAGGAGGGCACGTATTGCATGGTGCACTGGGTGTTATACACAACTAATGAATCATCGAGCCTTACATCGGAAACCGGGGATGTACTGTATGGTGACTAACATAATATAATAAAAAATCATTAAAAAAAAAAAAAATGAAGACATTTTAAAATATAACCAAGGTATGCAGGTCAAAGGGAAAAGTCACCCACTTCTAATAGAAACACATCAGCAATTACCTAATTTACACAAGGTGTCACTGAGGCTAATGCTTAGCTGCTTCCTGACGAGTGAGGAGTTGGCGAAAGTCCCCGCATTTTCCTTTATTTGTATCACTTGTTTATAATATTCAATTGCTTGCTTCCTTTGGAATCTAGAAGAGAGAAATTTAATTAAAGTTTTGCATCAAAGAAGCACTGCATTCATTCATTCAACAAACATTCAGGGCTGGGGCTCAGGATGAGTAAGACCAATCATTGCCCTCGGAGAACTTCTCAAGGTTGGAGCAGAGGCTGAAGAGTGAAACAAAGGACCAGCCACTCATGAAGGGCACTGCTTGTGAACCGAAGGGCTTTGGACTTGAATAGTGCCGTTTTCATTAAGAGAATGATGGGATCCAACGTGCACCTTAAAAAATGCTCCTGGCTGGAAGTGTGGAGGGGAAGCTGAAGCAGGTGGGGCTACAGGCAGGGAGGCCAGTTAGTCCATGGGAAGCACGAGGGTCTGAGCTGATGCCGCGGGCCTGGATGAGACAGGAGACCTGCTAAGGCTGGGCGCCACACTGAATGTTGTGGCCCTGGTGCTGGGATCACCGGGTTATTGTCGTGCTCGCAGTAGAGTGACGTGGTTAGGAGCGTGAGCTCTCAAGTCAGGCAGCCCTGGTAGTGGTTAGTGAGGCCCAGACTCCCTGGGTGCTGATCCTGGCTCTACCACTTAAAAGCTGGGCAAGCATTCTAATCTCCTGAACCTCAGCTTTCTCACGTTCAAAATGAGAATAACAAATTGTTTTGAGGATTCAGTGAGAAAAAGGCATGTAATGTCTTTAGCATAGTGACTGATCATAAATATAATTAAGATGACACCATGCTGTCCACACTGGGTGAAACAGGAGAAGGAAGATGCATTTCATCAGGAAGAGGGGGTGAATGGGTTCAGTCTTGAGAATGTAGACTCGGAAATGCCCAAATACTTTGGAATACTCCAGTGGAGACGTCCAATAGATGACAGAGGTCTGAGAGGGAAGGACATGGAGACGAGAAGCCAGCACCTCAGGGCTGAAGCCCTAGGCACAGGTGAGGCTGGGGTGCTAAGACTGAGACCAGTATCCAAGCACAACATCCATGAACTGAACCCAAGACAGTGCCACCATTTGGACAAGAGTCGGGGCGGGGGAGGAAAGCCACAGAAGAAACTGAGCAGGGATCGTCGGAAAAGAGAGCCAGGAGGGAGGGTATCTCAGGAACCAGGAGAGCGTTGCTTTGGGAAGGGAGTCATCAACACCATTCTTCAGCAGAAGGCCAACAAGATCAAAAAGTACCAAGGGACACATTTAACATGTTCCTGATGACTTTCGCTGGAGTAGACAAAATGGAGCTGGGTAGCGGTAGAAGTTAAATGATAGGAAATGGGGAGGGAGGAAGAAGCCTGACCTTGCCGAGGTGGCCGATGAATGCATACAAAGTCAAGATGGCTTTCATTTTACTGAGAACATACTACTGTTCCTCTCAAGACAGTTTATTCGTTCCTCTCTGTCCCGTTTCTTTTTAATTTGACCTCATTTATCCAGCCCTATCATCCCATGCCACAGGCCCTCAGGATCCCACGCATCATTTCTGTAGTGCATGGCAGCTGTCACCAGGGCCCCCAGCCACAAAGACAAAGGGTCTACACCTGTCTGAGAGGTGAGTCGAGCTGCACAGCAAAATAGCTCCTGGTGTTAACTACTGTTAAAAAAGATGTGGTCACCTAAGGGCAACCTTCAACAAGGAGAAAGACCTTCTGCTGTTTCAGAAGGTTGACTGTTGCCAGTGACGGCTGGGCAAAAGGCATCCAAGTATGGTCAGGTCGTCTGCCACAGAGGCCATCCCTGTGGAATGGACGAGCAATATTAAGTGTCTGTGATTCACACCCCACCAGCTCTGGATTTGCAGTGGGGCAGCCCGGGCAGCACAGATGACTCAGACAGTAAGCTACGTGTTTAGATTTTTCTTTCACGAGGCAATGGTTCTACTGTCACGCTTTTTGCTTCTGCAAAGAAGAGTCCTGTCTCTGTTCTCCATGCTGGTGTTAAGAGGAACAGAAGGAGGCTTATCTTGTATCCAGTGTCTAAAAAATTACCCTGTGGGGAGCAAAATAGTAATACTAAGAACTCAATTTAATGAACTCTTTCGGTACGTGCCAGGCATTCTGCTAATCACTTTCCAAACAGGATCGCTTAGTCCTCACAACCATCCTGTGAGCAAGGTACTATCCCCACTTCCATTTTACCAATGAAGAAATGAATGAGATAGCAAGATGTTAAGTTCTTACTGTTACTAATTTGAACCCAGGCACTCAGACCCCAAAGCCCGACACTTCCCCACTACTATATGGCACCTATAATGTACCCGTACACATTCCCTTATTTGGGCTACTTTTTTACAGGTAAATACTCTGAGAATGGCTAAATATGGATTTGCACTTAAGTGTTAGAAATTAGCAACATCGGGGCGCCTGGGCAGCGCAGTCGTTAAGCGTCTGCCTTCGGCTCAGGGCGTGATCCTGGCGTTCCGGGATCGAGTCCCACATCGGGCTCCTTGGCTGGGAGCCTGCTTCTTCCTCTCCCTCTCCCCTGCTGTGTTCCCTCTCTCACTGGCTGTCTCTCTGTCACATAAATAAATATAATCTTTAAAAAAAAAATTAGCAACATCATATCCTCCTGGGAGCAAATGCAGGAAGAGGTTACCTTCCTGGGGAGAGGTAAGAGGGAAATTATCTCCAGGCAAGTGGAAAGCTGAAAGTGAAAAGCAAGACAGGGAACAGAGAGCCGAGGGACAGAAACTACAAAAACAAAACTTCACAACTTCATAACTTAACCTTTCGGTCAGCTGACTCGGCTGGGAAAGGGTATAAGCCAGAGCCAAAGGAAGGGTGTGGTGTGTTTGTCTCTCTGGACTCACAAAGACCCTTCTCTCCTCCAACCTGTCAAGAGAAGTGGTCATACCCTGCAGATGCTAACACTGATGGCATCCACAAGATAATACCTACACCCCTCTCCTAAACACAGAAACCGACAAAGATCTCCCCTTGACCAAACCCTGCTCAGGCTTTTCTCACTCTTTCTCAAGTAGGCCTCAACTTTTAGACTTCTGTGTTCATCTCTGCATTGTCCCATCTTAGCAAGACTCCTGCTAAGTCAGTTTAAGGAGACCCCCACCCCTGATGTCTGATCGCCCTCAATATCAGACTGGGTTCCTCATTCCCCATCATACTCCAGGTGAGGTGTGATCCCCCTGGCCTGCCTTCAGCAAGAATCCTGTTAGGTCCATTGAGCCAGAATCCCCTCCCCTCAACGCTTCCTCTCGGTAATTTTCCATCCACCGACACCCCTCTGCCTAACTTCTGTTTGTATTTGGGGTTGGGTCCAATCTCTCTTCCCCTCTGCGAACTCCTACTGTAGGACCTGAGTGAAGTTCGCCTTACCCTTAACAACTGTTGTTGAGACAGAGAAAACGAAGGGACCCTGTGAAAGAAGTTGCTTTTTCCTTAACTTTTTTCTGGCTTCTACTCTTGCTAGGACCTGCACCCCACACCCCACTCCACACATGCTACATAATGCAAATAGCCTATGTCCTCCTTGTAAGGGTCAAGGAATTAATGATTTCTCTAGAACAGATAACATCTAAGAAAAGACCAGGTGAGAAATGACTGGATGAAGCCATCACACGTGTATTCCAGACCACCAGTACCAAACATCTCAATGCCAAGGCCCCCTGCCTCCAAGAAATAACACCTGAGCCCTCATCTTGGTTCTAACCAGTTCCTGGATGCCTAAGGAGACATGTACACCACAATACCACCCTCCATAAAAACCCCCAGACCGAAAGCAAAAATGAGACTCATGATTTTCCTTTCCGAGTCTCCTGGACGCTCTGTCTGTATCTCCCGCATACACACACCTCTCACTCTCTCTATATGTATCTTCAATAAACTGTGCTGTCACCTCCTGCTGGCTCGTGTTCAATTTCCATCCTGCCTGAAGCCAAGGACCTCTTGGCTGGTCCTGCAGGACCCCCTCTGGGTCCCTGGCCCTGGCCTGTCTACATCATTATGAATAATTTTTTCTCTAACAGCTTTAACAATGCTTTGTGGGGGAAGCTGAAGAAAGCCCCCAACATCGCAGGAGAGCAAGGGGACTTGCTGACCAGGGAGAGAAGAGTTAGCAGGAAAGCAGAGAGGGAATGTCCGAGACACCGCAGGCTCTGGCCTGGGGCTGCAGGAGGCAGACGGATGGATGTGGCCCCACAGACAGTGGAGCTGAGGTCTGCAGAGAGGCGGGAAGTGAATACAGCTGACCTTTGAACAATGCGGGGTTAGGGCACTGCCCCCTGTGCAGTTGAAAATCCGGTATCTTTTGACTCCCCCGAGACTTAACTACTAATAGCCTACTGTTGACCGGAAGGGTTACTGATAACATAAGCAGTCAATTAGCACAGATCTGTATGCTCTATGTGTTACATACTGTACTCTTACAATAAAGTAAGCTAGGGAAAGAAAATGTTAGGAAGAAAATCATATGGAAGAGAAAAGTGCATTTATAGTCCTGTACTGTATTTATGGAAACAAGTCCATATACAAGGGGGGCCACGCAGTGCAAACCTGTGTGGTTCAAGGGTCAGTTGTCCATCTTCCTCACGAGGCCTGGGAATGATGCAGAAAAACACAACGACATCATACTCCTTTGTACTTTTCCTGCTGCCAAAACCTCTACGCACTTTGTGGGCTAAGAGCTCCTTTCAAATACATTACAGTCAGTCTCCTGACACATAGGGACACAATTCTCAGGCACGGTGAGCCCCTCAGGTTTCTGAACAAGGCTACAGCCAAAGAAGTGAGACACCCCTGATGGCTCAACCCCAGACCTCCCTGCCACTGGTGTTTTGCGGGGGGAAAGAAGACACACTATTTGAAATATTTTATAAAAACTTGCCTTGGGGCACCTGGGTGGCTCAGTCGGTTGAGCATCTGACTCTTGGTTTTGGCTCAGGTCATGAGCTCAGGGTTGCGCTTGAGATTCTCTCTCTCTGCCCCTCCCCACCCCACTCATGTGCGCGCTCTCTCTCTCTCTCTCTCTCTCGCTCTCTCTCAAATAAATAGTTTTTAATATTTTTTTAAAAAACTTGCCTTTCACTATCTTCTGATAGAAAAAATTGTAAATCTGCTAAAAATTCCATAATTTCTCCAACTAGGATGCTTTTCTCGCCAAATAAACTTCTCCTGATATTTAAGCATTCTTGAAATCTCATTTTTGCAAGAGAAGTGTTTCCAGCCACAAATCTGAAAATAAAACGCATGTGTGTATTTACTGGGCATGACAATGTTGGCTACTTCATTGTGCTATCAAAAGTAATTCTTATAAACACCCTTTGTTTTATACAGGAAGATACAGAACAGCAGAGCAGTTTATAATGGTAGAGATTCAAAATCTTCAAAGTGATATAATAAGGAACATGTGAAGAAACTAGGCACTATTCCCAGGACAGTTGACATTCGGGCTGGCGGCATGTTGTGGGGCCGTCCCGTGTACTGTATCCTGTCTAGCATCATCCTGGCCTCTACCCACTAGATGTCAATAACAACCCCTCCAGTCATAACAATCTAAAATGCCTCCGGACCCTGCCCAAGGCCCCCTGATGGGCAGAATCACCCCTGGCTGAGAAGCACTGAAGCAGAGGATGGAAATGCTAACATTTGGCATGCCTTCACCTAGTCAGTCAGGTGGGAAATGGATTAACAAGTGGGGGTTAAGAACATCGATCTTAACAATAAAAGCTAGTACAGAAAACAATAATTTTTCAAGAAAAAACACGTGTTTACATCAGAACACCTTCGGTGTATTTCATGGTAGCCCGATCCCGGGGGTTGTTGTCCAGTAAGCTGGAAATTTCAGCAGCACATTCCAAAATGTGATTTTCTTTTAAGTACTTCTCAGTTGCTGACTTTGCCAGGTTGTTCAGCACTCTGCCTGCAGGGAATACATGTTGGCAAAGAAGATGATGCTTACGGTTTTTTGTTCTGCGAAAGAGTTAAGATGTCAACAGGCAGAGCACTTAATATCATTGCTTCATCACCGCCAATAGCCAGGTTTTCTCTTAATAAATCAGTGACTGGCCTGCATTGCATGGGGATTGGTTTTCATACAATGATTTTGTGTGCACAGCAATTACGAAGGCCAAAGAGCTAAGACAATGGATTGAAACTGAATTCTGAGACTGCTGTGCAAATGAATAGATCGGAAATTAAGTAAGAGTGTGGATGTTGTAAAACCAGTCGTCACTGTGGTAACCGAGTCCTACCGAAGGCTGCCAGTACAGCCTTGCAATAAGAAATAATAAAATAATACAGCCTTACAATAAGAAGCACATGAATAAGCCCCATAAACCCAATTAATAATTAATGAGCTATCCCTAGATCCATACCGCCTTGGGAATGTACCCGCTGCAAAGGCCCACCGTTTTGCTCCTTTATTGAGAGTTCTCTATTCTGACACTAATACAGACTCCTAAAATGCTGAAAAGTGTCTTCTAAGCCATACTCTGTTAGGAAGAGAAAAAGCCATAACAATGTTCCCAGAAGGTGTTAGAACACCACTGGTAGCAGGAAAGAACAGCAGATTTCACTTCCTGCGCTATGAATTCAGTCTAAGTATAAAGAATTACCATGACATTGTCAAGAAGCATCTTTCCCATCATCGCTGGTATCTCATTCACTGCCCTGTGCCCACTGCACTCCACCCCACCTCCATTCAGGACCTCACGTCTTACACTCGGGCATCAGACATGTACCTGGTCTCCCTATGTCCCCTCTTACCCACCATGTAGTCCATGCAACAAAAGTAATCTCAAAATAGAAATCAAATGACATCATGCCTACCCTAACTCCCTGTAGTAGCTTCCTTTCACTGAGAATAAAATCCAAATGCTAACCCAAGGCCCTAAATAATTTGGGTCCAGCTGCCTCCTGCCCTTTGCTCAGGGAGGCTCTTTCCATCGCTAACACAGGCCGAGTCCCTCCCACCTCAGGGCCCTGCACAGGCTGTTCCCTCTTCCAGGACCATATGTCTCAGCCAGACAGGCCTGTGGACCTTTCAGAAGTGGACCCTCCCCCAGCTTACGCTCTATCCACATGTCGTTTGTATCTTTCATTGCATTTATTCTAACCTGCGATTATTGTGTGTTATGTGTTGCCTCCTTCAGAGGACAGAGTTGGTGACTGTCCTGTCCAGCAGAGCACCTGGCACACAGCAGGTGCTCAGGAAACAGTTCTTGCATGTGTCAGCTCTGGCCAGCCTGGAATCCTCACCCCTCCCCCTTCATCTGCTTGCTTGGGCCCTGAATCCCGGCCTGACTCTGGTCAGATGCTGGAACTACAGGGGGTTCCCACCAAAGTTGCCGCTAAGGATGCTGGTCTACCCCAAGCATCCTTTGCCCGCAGGACCCCACCCCTCCTGCTGATTTGGACTCCTTAGGGAGCCACATTTGTCTGCACCAAGCCAAGGTCTGCTCAACTCCTCGGAGCTCTGCACTTTAGACTGCCCAGTTGGCTTTGGAAGGCCAGTCCCAGAACCCACCTGAGTGTCCCTGGTTCCCACCCTGGTTTCCTCTGCTCACCAAGGTCCCAGCATACCTGTGACCAGCTCTGCCTGCATTAGGGTACGTTAGAAGCTATAATCTGTATATCGAGGACTACAGCTTCATAAATGTCAATGTTAGACGAGATTCTGTACGGTGAAGAGTTATTGCAGATAGGCTTTAGGGCCTGATCTGTCCAGCTCGGACTCCTAGCTCCAGACCTGCTGGCTGTGAGAGCTGACGTAGTTTAAGTTATTCTATCTCTCTGACCTTCAGTTTCCTCGTCTGTAAAATGGGGGTAGCAATACATACCACATGAGGTGCATTCAAGGATAAAAGGTCTTGAGCATAAAGAGCCTTATGCATAGCAAGCATTCCACGAACAAGAACTATTACTATAAACATGGACTTACACATGAGATCTAGCGAGGGGTATGTAGCTTGCCCAAGGTGACCTTTGATCTTCTAGCCATGGTGGTAGATTGCAGAAACAGCAGCAGCCCCCCTTCCCAATCTGTACCCCATTCCCCTCAGCACTGCCACTCCGCACCTCCTCCCATCAAGTGGAGTGTCTTGCTCTCCCTTTGAATGAAGCCTGGTGACTCGCTTTGACCAGGTGAATGCCGCAGAAGAGGGTGGTGCCTCCACTCAGGCTTGTGCCCCCCCCCTTTTGGAATCCTGCGAGCCGCCAAGCGAACAGGCCCTGGCCATCCTCCTGGAGGATGAGACACGTGTGGGCATGATAATGTTGGCTATGTCATTGTGCTATCAAAAGTCATTCTTATAAACATCCTTTGTTTTATATAGGAAGATATATATATCTTGTCACCTCAGCCAGACATCTAAGGGAAGCCCTCGTAGACCAGCCAGCGCCGATGGCCCTGCCAGCAGATCTCGGACACTGGCACGAGCCCAGCCTTAATCTGCTGAGCCCACCCTGGACCTGTGGAATCCCCCAGGCAACCCACAAGCCTGTGGGCAATAGTAAGTAGCTGCTGTTCAAATGGCTGCCTTTCGGGCTGGCTTGTTATACCACAAAAGTGAATTAACGGAGCCATTGAAATATGGTATAAGCCTAGAATCCTTTAGTCGAAACTGACTGTAAATCAGTGGGACAGAAATGCTTAAATTCTTTGTCTCTGCTCTATCAGTGGTACCACAGAGCCTCAGGCATCAAATGCGGGAGAATGCAAGGAGCGGGCTCCCGGGAGCACGGGACTGCACGCCAGGCGGCATCCTGCGTGCGCCACGGTCTCCTACGAACACCTGCCGTCTCACACGTGCACAACACATACTCCTCTCATCCCTCCCTTCTGCACACGAAAAACGTGACCCAGAAAGGTCGAGTCATTGGTCTAAAGGCAAAGAGCCGGGGAGTGGAGAGGTGAGATTTAAACCCAGAACAGCAGGCTTCAGGGTCATGTGCACGGCCCCTGCCTTGCTCACGGCCTCCCTTTCTAACGCGTGTCTCCATCCGCCTTCAACAGCCCCAAAGGCTGCACTGTCGCAAGAGGAGCACTTACTGGTCAACCCTCACATGCCCACCACAAAACTCCCAGCCACCTCCCCTTTCTTGGTGGCTGGGATGAGCCCAGGAGCCCGACTCCGAAACACAAAGGGTTACCCACTCCACACCTGTCTGCCATACCTTTCTGCTTCACGAAGTCCTGGCTGTCTTTTATGGCGCTGGGTGAGAACTCCATCAGGTTGGACCACGCTTTCTGGAAATAGTGGAAGCCCTCCTCAGTCATCCCTATTTCAAGGTAGAGTTCTCCAGTAGTGTTCTGTACTTCGAGAAGCATCCCTGTCAAGGACTGACTCTGCACAAAGTGAAAAGGACACCACTGCTGAGGGAACACAGGAGCCGGACGGCCACCCAGGAAAGGCCATTTCATAAGGTACTTGCAGAAGATGGCATGCTTTATGTCATTTCTTCTCTTAGGGAATTGAAGTTTTCATAAAATGATGTGAAATATTTATTGGGAAACGTGGTAAACTAAAAATAAGTTTGGGGATATGTTTTCAGAGGTTGTTATCGTTTGCAGCAATAAATATTTTGGGGGCACCTGAGGGGCTCAGTCGGGGTGAAGCATCTGCCTTCAACTCCGGTCATGATCCTGGGGTCCAGGGATCCAGCCCCACATCGGGGAGCCTGCTCAGCGAGGAGCCTGCTTCCCCCTCTCCCTCTGCAGCTCCCCTCACCAGCTCATTCTCTCCCTCTCAGATGAATAAATAAAATCTTTTAAAAATAATAATAGTAAATAAATATTTTTGAAGGTAAGAATAACATGACAATGTGTTGCATATATTAAAGTTCCCAGGGGAGGGTATTATCTAGAATTCAAATGAACACCTAAAAAGACTATCTATGTGGCCCTTGAATTCAAAAGTGACCAGACATCTGTTAATATTACGTTTGGCACATTTTTGCTTGGCGACTTGAATTTAAATTCCCTTTACTGGTTCAGCATTATTTGGTTCAGGGGCACAGAAACTTCACTACTTTAAATCACTCTTCTACCAAAACTGTTTCAACACATAAGAATCTACCAGTTGGTTATAATCTTTTAAATGTCCAGTGCAAGAAATGAGAGTTAATGACACATTATCTTACTACTACCACCTCATTTCAAAAAAAATGTAATATTAATAATATGAATGTGAGTAATAAAGCCCTGTTCAAATGAACAATCGTCCTCATTGACTCTGTAATACTTTCTGCTATACCACAGTGTGAGCCCAGGAAAGGACCGACCGAGCCTGGCTGTGTGGCACGAATTCTTTCTGCTCTGCACCTGCTGAAAGTGCTCACCCATGCCCACTGGCCTTCTGCGGCTTGACACAAGAGCTTCCCAATAGGTGTCTTGGAAACAGGTGACCTCTACTCAGAGATACGGATCTCCTCAGCCCTGGAGGCAGCCAGGTGTAGTAAGGAATCCCTGGGGCAGAGGCCTGCAGCTCTTTCTTGCCTTCCTCATGTGTATCTTTAAAAGTGCCCCCTTCTCAGCAGCTATCCTAGATCTCATCCTTACTGATCACTCTTCCTATCCACCACTTCAAAGATGGCCTCCATGCTGACTATATTGACAAACCTGAAAGATCTACCCTCAGATATTGGTTCAGATCATGACTGGCTGCAGGTAACAGAAAACCCAAATTAAAAGTGGCTTGATTTCTTTCTCCTGCCTACCTCAGAGGAAAAGATGCCCAACCTCCTTTTCAAGGACCCACTCCTCCCTGAACTCTCAGAGTCCTGTCCCCCGCACAGAGTTCCCACTGGCATCTCCAATCTGCCCATCTCCCTGGCTCCTTTCCTGCTCCACACAAACACACATATCCTGGATCAAACCTCACCTGAAGCTGATAATATCCTGACTTTTCATCTTTCTCCTATTACTGACAAGCTTCTCAAACTAGTATCAATATGTGCTCGTTCTCCATTTCCTTATCACACACTCGCCTCTTAAAGCCCTGCAGTTCGGCTCCTCCCATATCCACCCCCTTCCATCTCTGGGGTTACCACTGACCTCCACTCACCAGACCTAGGGGCCTTCTTTTGGTCTTCATTTGTCTAGCCCCCTCAGCAGCACTCCTTCCTTGGCTCTGGGGAAACCATGATCCCCCAACCCTCCTCCAATCCCTCACTCCTTCACAAGCTCTTCTTTCCTTGTCTCCTTTTAGGTATAAATAACTTCCCAGGAACAAATTCCTATCGTCCCTCAGAGGCCTTTTTTCACTGCGTGTTTCAGCATTCACATGTAAGTAGATGTCCCCCACCACGTCTCTCTCCAGATTTCCAACCCTACCTCTCCTCCAGCTGGCTGGAGACTCCACTGGGATCTTTCCCCAACTGCAAACTCAGTGGTTGAAACATTTAAAATTTAACATCTTCCTCTCCAAATCAGCTTCCTCTCTGGATTTCTCCATGCCTGTGAACCAGACTCAAGTCCTCGGAGTCTCCTTGAGTCCTCCCCATGTCCTGGCCACGTTTCCAGTCAGACTGAGTAGGGCAGGACCCTCAGGGAGGGGGACAGCTCCCCAGCATCCGCCAGGTCACCGGGTCCTGCCACCCTTGAGTCTCACTGCCCCCGTTGCCAGAAGTACTCATCGGCAAATGCGGTGGTATGTTGTCAACCTTCCTCCTTCTGAAAACAGGTCTTTCATTCTCCTCTAATTCCAGACCATCTACTTCTTGAGGGCAGACTAAGCACCTGCTGTGCATGACTTCAACGGATATTTACAGAAACGCTACGAAATAGGGATTATTGCTCCTCTATCGCAGGTGGGGAAACGAGGCTCCTTGAGGTTCTATAAATCACCCAAGCCAACATGGCTAGCAAGGAGACCCAGACCTATCTCCAAAGCTCTGCTCTGTACGTTTCTTTAATAAGTGAGTTTCTGACACATAACCAGAGGCCCCTTCGCAAAAGTATCGCTTGGTTTTCCAGCTGCCTGCCCCACCGATATGAAACTGGAGCGGGGACAGCAATGAGACCTACTTTTTCAACAGACGTACCAATTAAATGAGCTTCTCAACCAGAGCACCCCTGACATTTGGGGCAGGCTAGCTCTGTGCTGCATGGGTCTAGCGGAGGGAGGGGGTGTCCTACACATGCCAGATGTGTAGCGAGCAGTTCACCTTGCTTCTACCCACCTGACGCCCGGGGCAACACCCCCTCCCAAGCTGTGACAACCGAAAATGGCTCCGGTGTTGCCCAATATGCCCTGGGGGACAAAACTGCCCCCCAGTTGAAAACCACTGCCCTAAAATTCTTAAATGACCTAAGCTGAAGAAATTACGACTGGTACATATACAGAACACACACATCACTAATAACAAGATCTTTCCCCTGGAGAATGTTAGGCACCTATTTCAAAGAAGTTGTTATTGCCAAAATAGTTTTAGAACTTCTCTTTTGGAAGTGCCTTCAGAGCTTAAAGAAAATTCTTTCAACAGTCTCCATGGTGGCTAGTCCCAAAGCACTGCTGCAAAAATATTTTGAGAACAGAATCATAAGATTGATGCCTCCCAAAGCAGTGCTCTGAAGAGGGAAATTTTCTTTGACTGTCCAAGCTCTGACAAGCCTCCTGGGAAGCTGTCTTATCCTTTCATGACCAGGTACCTGACGGCCTCTGCTTCATCGCTGTTGTGTATGTTGCCAGCGACTTCCAGCTAGACGGGGAGCTCCCTGGGGCCAGAAACTGTGCCTGCCTCACTCACTGCTACCATCCCAACTCCTGGCACAGTGCTCGGGGGAGGCAAGGCCCTCAGTGTCAGCCGAGTGGATGAACGACTGAATGACTAAGTGAATGATTGGAACCAGGCACTCAGTGATTACCTAATAAAATAACTGGTACTCTCCAGACAGACACCTGGTGAACATCTGGACCTCATGGGGAAAAAAAATGGGGGGCTAGGGGAAATTCCACAGTGACAGCAAGATAGCAGAGAATCACTGGACTCCACTCCCAGGAAGATGAAAGAGTGGCCAAGATAGCTTAAATCGAGCTGTCTTGTTATGTCTAACCGAGGCCTCAGGGACTTTTTAAACCACAGACAGAAATAACAAAATAGCTACCCGTTCTTAAGGTCCCACTGTGGGCCACACAGTGCCTGAAGTGCTTTGTGTACTCTCTTATGTGACCCTGTTAGAACCCCTTGAGACAGATCCTTGGATCCTCAACGGAGTCAGAGAGGTTAAAATTCTCACCGAGGTCACAGAGCCGTGAGTGCCAAAGCACTTTAAATCTGGGTCAGCCCGAACACACCCCACGGTCTATTCACTACTCTGTGCTGCCTTCTTAGGACATGAAGTATTTGCAAATTCAGATTGATTCACTGATTCACTTATTAGGCACCTGTAGGTTGTAACAGGCTGCGGAGGATACAGAAATTGGTAAATAAGTATGGTCTCCACCATGAGGAGACTTGCCATGTTAAGTCTTATTAATCTCTTTAAATAGAATTCTTTCTTTTAAGGTGTGTGTTGGTGGAGGCAGAGGCAGTGTTTTATAAAAATGTGAAGATCTTTGTTTTAAAATATAAACAGCTTTGTCTTGGGTTATACTATCTTTGGTCTACAAATGCTACTGAAATCAGTGAAAATTTATAATTTTTAAAGGCCAGTTAAATGTCCTCATACACACAGTTATAGTTATATATTATGAGGAAAACTTGCATTGTATTCAACAAAGCCAAAACTTAATATTTCAGAAAAAGTAAATCCATATAGAGACAAGATAATCAACCTTCCCCAACATTTTTGTGAAAATTATAACCAATTAAAACCATAACCAAGTCCTTAACCTGTCGTTTATTAGTTCATTTCAACCCACTACTCTATTCCTTTTTTTTTTTTTTTTTTTTTGCTTTATCAACGTTCTTTTTTTCCCCAAAATTGCACCTCTTGGTATTCATTCCTTCAAAACTGGTTCCCATCTGTCTACTACTTGTTGGCACTAACTAAGGTTTGGGGTATGGGTTAAAGTCAGCTTCCTCTCTGATTAACATAATTAATTTATTATTTGTTATTTATTATTAATTCCTCCCTTTGTGGGTGAAATGATAAAGGAACAAAGGTAAATGATATCTGAAAATATCTAACATGAAAGCAATAGCATTTGAAGGATTTTAAGTGATTCCCCGCTGCACCTGCATTAACGTGTTCTCGACACTCAAGAATAACTCTTCTGCTTCGCTGGTCTTGCCCATAAGCTTCAGAAATTTCGCAATAAAGAACATTAATCGGCATCTGTCAATGGTCGTAACCTCAAAAAGCCTGCATTCCAGCACTAGATTGGAAAGAAAGGTAAATAATCCTAAATAAAGCATATCTGGAAAGGAACAAAACGTACCCATCACTCACTCTTGATACAGGAGTTATAAATACATTGCCCTCATTTCAGTATTTCTCTCTCAAGGGATTAGCACTTTGCTTTTATTGGCGCTTACATACGTTACCAAGTATTTCAAACAATGACCTGAAAAATCACTCTAATGCTTTTAAATAATCTTGATACGTAAGTGCTGAAAACCAGAGTCAAAGGAGCATTTCTATAGCACAGTCCACATATTGCTGTAATTTGTATTTGGGGGTGATTTTCAGGCAAGAATAAAAAGATGTTTAAATTACTTACACAATTCTGCCCTCTGTTGCAACTATCTTGAATTACTTGCTTTACAAGAAGGAACAAAATGGTAAAAGAACCAAATAAGGAACATGCCCTGTGTGTGTGTGTGTGTGTGTGTGTGTGTGAGTATGTGTGTTTTATACCCTATTACACACAAATGAAAATATATAAATTTTTGAACTTGAAGAACCAATTAAATGGTTCTACATGGTACTACGAAGTCATCGTTTCCAGAATTTTCCCCAGCATTCCAGCATCTGAACTTCTACATTTGACCATTGTTTCATTTCAAAGTATTGCATCTAACGTATTTGACACAAACAAATCCCGTGTTCTTCATCTGTTCCATTGCCCCTGTCAGTAGGCCACCCAGACACTGAATACACTCCTGCTTTCTTTCTGCCAATTTTTCCGGGGATCACCCTTTGCGCACAGAATAAATATTGAGCATCTACTGTCTGTCAGGCAGCATTCTAGGCTCTCGTCACCAAGCATAGCAGATGAGGCTGTAGCTCTCAGCACGGGACAATGAGGCCAAGAGGCTTTGAACCATAGCTATAGGGCTTCAAGTCCAAGAGCAAAAACCAAATGAAAGCCAAGGGAAAGAGAGCGCCAAAGAGAGTCCAAGACTCTCATCCACACTGGCC
The DNA here is from genome assembly GCF_017311325.1 of Ursus maritimus. NCBI lineage: Eukaryota > Metazoa > Chordata > Mammalia > Carnivora > Ursidae > Ursus > Ursus maritimus. The sequence goes on from NW_024424564.1 coordinate 39,206,118, forward strand.
ATCCAAGCAAAGAGACCTAAGGTGGGCATAAGAACTGAGGGGTCAGGGACCTGGGTGGCTCAGTTAAACATCTGCCTTTGGCTCAAGTCATGATCCTGGGGTCCTGGGATTGAGCCCCACAAGGGGCTCTCTGCTCAGCGGGGAGCCTGCTTCTCCCTCCCCCTCTGCTGCTCCCCCTGCTTGTGTTCTCCTGCTCTCTCTCAAATAAATAAATAAAATCTAAAAAAAAGAAAAAAAAAACTGAGGGGTCAATCCAAGCAACAAAGGAATCTAAGAACTAGAAGTAGCTGCTTAGAGCAGACAGGCCGAGGGTGGTCTCGACAAAGAACTGAGAGATGGGCCCCTGATTGGGGGGAGGGGCAGGGGGAGGAGTTGCAAATTCCACAAGGATTATTGGGTCCGGATTCCTGTCAAGGGCTCACGCTGGAATGGACAATGTCCATTCACTATGTTTAATACTCAATTCAACAATCTCATGTGCTCAGGAAAACTTCACTCATGAATCCTTCCTGCCACTGACCACATCCCTCATGTTCATTCACTTAGCACCAACATATAGTTTGAACAGACAAGAAAATAATTTTTCTTATTATAAAGCGAGGATGTGTGCATTACAGAAAAATTGAAAAATACGGAGAAGTACAAAGAAAAATAAAAACCACTCATCATTGCCTCAAAGATCATCTGCATTAACATATTGCTGTATGTTCCTCTGACTTTTGCATGTACCCACATTCATTTCTTTTAATAAAATTGGGATCATCCTATATAATGCTTATTTTTTTTAAGTTAATGGTCTTTTTATTGGAAGGAAAAAAAAAAAGACTAGCATTTACAACGTGGAATGGCCGTGAACTGCAATTTCTCGAACAGCAGCGTTGACGGTTGTGCTGAGGTCCGCGGCCACAGACTACTCTGCTGGCTCCAAGTCATGCTTCGGAAAGTTTTAGAAACAGTCCGCAGATGCTCCCTTGATAAAGGTTTCTTTCTAAACATTCGTGTGAATGGTGACAGCCTGACACCCATTTTGCTCTAGTACAACACGGACAATGCTAAACCAACACACACAGCATGCCACGAGGGCGCGTGTCATTGTCACCAGAGGTGGGGGCACACGGAAGTACGAGCAGGATGTCCTGCTAAGGGGAGGCTACACTTAGACAGTTTATCCTCCACCCATTTTTCTGCACAGCATCCTGAGGTAAACCAATTTTAAATGTTTTCAGTAAACCAGCTATGGCAATTTTTGCTAACAAATTGAACTAGAACCCATTTGAATGGGGTTAAAATTCGTTTTTTCATTTTGTGTTTTTAATAGAAATGCTTGACAGTGCTCCATCATCAAGCCGCATGCATGAAAAACTGGCCAGCCCAGTGCACTCGTCACTAGCGAATGGGACTGCAAGGAGTCCACTTAATGCTTCCTTATCTCAAGGTAGCACAAGTGTTTCTGTCATAAAACTGATGCGTAGTGTGGTCTTCAGGGGACGGGAACACCAACACATACATGTAGATTTCGTGCACGTGAACGGAAGGTATTTTGACATTCAGTTTTGCTATACAGAAACAGAACGAGTAAATGAACTTTTTTTTTTTTTTTTGCAAGGGGTAAGTAAAAGATGCAATTTGATTCTTCTGGGGAGGGGGGAAAGGAGTTGAAAGTAGGTCTTCATTCTGTAGTCATCATCTGTACGAATTCTTCATAGCTGACTTGTCCAACTCCATCAGTTGCTGCTTCTCTGATCATTTCATCTCCTTCTTCATTTGTTTTTCTCCTAAGTTGGTCACGAGTGATGTAGCCTGCCGCACGGATGTAACCAGTGCCATCCTTGCCAAAGACTCGGAATGCCTCGCGAATTTCTTCTTCGCTGTCTGTGCCTTTCATTTTTCTCGCCACCATAGTCAGAACTTCTGGGAAGTCAGTGGTGCCATTACCATCAGCATCCACCTCGCTGATCATATCCTGCAATGCGGCTCCTGTTGGGCTCTGACCCAGTGACCTCGTGACAGTTCCAAGTTCCTTTGTTGTGATGGTGCCATCACCATCTTTGTCAAACAGGGAGAAAGCCTCCGTGAATTCTGCAGTCTGTTCGTCAGTCAGCTGATCAGCCATGGTGCTAATCAAGGGAGGAAGCACAGAGGAAGTATGGGCGGGTGGGGGGCTGCAGGAGCACAGGGGCTGTGTGGGCAGGGGTGTCCCCTCAGCGTTGTGACCCCACCACCAACCTACTGAGTAAGGGCGCCCTGCCACCAGGCTCCCAGCACCACTCCGCGTTATGCTTAATACCTGCTTTTTCACTTCCATATTCAACAAATATTTATGTGTCAGCACTGTGCTAGATATCGAATATATACTGAACACAATATTCATGGTTCCTGCCCTCGTGGAGCTTATAGCCTATAGAAAAATATATTGTATTACAAATATTTTTCCATATCTTTAAAAATTGAGAACACATGTACTTACCATTGGACTGTATTTTATTTTACAAATTAAATGTTATTTAGTGAGAATCTTTGGCAGAAATCTTTTTAAACATCCCTGATTATTTTCTTAGAGCAACTGTTAAATTGAGCAAGCCATAGGATATTAATATTTCTAAGACTTTGAATATATATTGCCAAATTGCTCCCCAGAAAGATTGTCCCAATATAAACTCTTACTGTAGCAGGTAAAAGTACCTATTTCTTCACACCTTTACCAACATTATTATTGTTTTTTATTTTTATGTTATTTTATTTTTTTAGATTTTTTTTATTTTTAAGTAATTTCTACACCCAACGTGGGGCTCAAACTTCCAACCCTGAAAGCAAGAGTCACATGCTCTACCAAATGAACCAGCTAGATGCCCCCATTACTGTTTTTAAAATTCACTACAAAAAAAAGTCATTGCCCATCTGGTATCTGAAAAATAGTATCTTGTTTTAATTTCCATTTCTTTGGTTACTAGTGAAACAGAATATTATAATGTATTTATTAAAAACATCTAATGTGCCATCTACTGCAAGATGCACCCCCATTTCAGAAATGTTAGGTTTGGGGTGAGCCTACTTCTTAGAGCCAATGAAATCCAGCATTTATTCTTAAGTGAACTCATTCCTTCAACAACCACTTCCAAGGCGCTTAGTACCTGCTGTGGGCCAGGCACTGTCCTGAGTGCAGAAGATAAAGGATGAGCCCAAACAGATCTGGGCCCCGCCAGCTAGGCTGTCAGAATGGTGGGGAAGATAGATTATCACAGAATCATACAAATGAATATAAATTCAAACTATGAAAAGAACCATGAAAGAGTTGGTGATATGAACTATGGAAGGTTTCTCCATAGAAATGACATTGAGCTCAGTTTAAAAAAGAGTAGAAGGTATGGAGGCAAAATGAGGGAGAGACAGTGTGGGAATTATGGGCAGAGGAAGAGCATGTGCAAAGGCTCTGGGCAAGAAAAAGCAAGGTGCTTAGAGGACTCAAAGTTGGGGACTGAAGAGCAGACAGAGTGAGGTGTTTGGTTCCAGATCAGGGTGGAGACAGAGGAAGGGGCCATTCAGCAGCCACACCATGCCTGGTGCTGCTGCAGGCACTGGGAATATAGCAATGAACATGAGAGGCAGAGTCCTTCTTTCATGGAGCTTACATTCCAGCAGGTGGGAGAGTCAGAGACAGAGCAGCAGGGAACAGAGATAGCCAGGAGAGGAGAGGAGAGGAGAGGAGAGGAGAGGAGAGGAGGAGAGGAGGAGGGAGGAGGGGAGGGAGAGGGGGAGGGGAGGGGGAGGGAGAGGGGGAGGGAGGGGGAGGAGGGGGAGAGGAGGGGAGGGAGGAGGGAGGAGGGAGGGGGAGGGGGAGGGGGGGAGGGAGGAGGAAGAAAAGAGAGAAAGAGAGGGGAGGGGAGGAGGGGAGGGGGAGGGGGAGAGAGAGGAGGGGGAGAGGAGGAGGGGGAGGGGGAGGAGGGAGGGGAGGGGAGGGAGGGAGAGAGGGGAGAGGAGGGGGAGGGGGAGGAGGGAGGGAGGAGGAGGGGAGGAGGGGGAGGGGAGGGGAGGGGAGGGGAGGAAGAAAGAGAGAAAGAAACTAGACAAAATCAGGTAGCCAGAATGTACTCGAAGGACAGAAAGAAAGCCAAAGCGGTTTCCATCTAGAGGACAAGAGGAAGAATCTTGTAAGATGATGCTACTTAGGCTTGTAGGGGTCAGATTATACAAAGGATGGTAAATTAAGCTGAAGAGTTCAGATTTTAGTATAAGGGCGACAGCAAGTCTCTGGAATCTTAATCTGGAAAGTGATGTGATCTGGTTTACATTCTTAACAGCTCATTCTGGCTATTAAACAGACAATGGACTTTATTGGAACAAAAATGAAAGTAGGAAGACCAGTTAGGAGGCTGTGACGATGGGCCAGGTGAGAGGTGATGGTGGTGGGGCTCACTAGAGTGATGCCAGTGACAAGGTGAGGTTAAGATATTCCCTCTCACCACTCCTATTCAACTTAACACTGGGAGTCCTAGCTAGTGCAATAAGACAAGAAAAGGGAATAAAAGATATACATATTGGGAAGGAAGAAATAAAACTGTTTCTGTTAACAAATGATAGGCTTATCTATGTAAAAAATCCCAAAGAATCAACAAAAAAACTCCTAGAACTAATAAGCAATTATAACAAGGTTACAGGATACAAGGTCAATATACAAAAGCCAATTGCTTTCCTATACAGTGGCAATGAACAATCGGAATTGGAAATTTAAAACACAATACCATTTATAATAGCACCCCAGAAATGAGAAGCTTAGGTATGAATCTAACAGAATACACACTTGATCTATGTGCAGAAAACCATAAAACTCTGATGAAAGATATCAAAGAACATCTAAGTAAACTGAGAGAGGTTCTGTGTTGGTGGACTGGAAAACTCAACATTGTTAAGATGCTTGACCTATAGAGTCACTGCAATCCCAATAAAAATCTTCCGGAGATGTCCAACAGATCTTTGTCAAAGTAGCAAAGACAGCTCAATGGAGAAAGTCTTATTAGATAAGTTGTTCCGGAACAACTGAACATTCATATGCAAAAAAATGAATCTAGACATTACACCTTTCACAAAACAGTCAAAATGGATCGTAGCCCTAAATATAAAATGAAATACTATAAAAGTTTTAGAGGGAAACAGAAAAACCTAAGTGATCTTGGTTTTGGTGATGATTTATTAAATACAACATAAAAAGCACAACCCACGAAAGAAAATACTAAGTTAGACGTTATTAAAATTAAAAACTTGTGGGGCGCCTGGGTGGCCCAGTCGTTAAGTGTCTGCCTTCGGCTCAGGGCGTGATCCCAGGGTTCTGGGATTGAGCCCCGCATCGGGCTCCCTGCTCCACTGGGAGCCTGCTTCTTCCTCTCCCACTCCCCCTGCTTGTGTTCCCTCTCCCCCCGCTTGTGTTCCCTCTCTTGCTGGCTGTCTCTCTGTCAAATAAATAAATAAAATATTTAAAAAAAATTTTTTTAATTGTGCTCTATGAAAGATACCATTAAGAGAATGGAAAGACAAGCCACAGATTGGGAGAAAATATTTGTAAAATATACATCTGATAAAGGACTTCTATCCAAAATGTACAAAGAACTCTAAAAATTCAACAATGCGATATGTAAAGATATTCAATATTATTTGTCATTAGGGAATTGCAAATTAACACAAGAAGATACCACTGCAACCTGTTAGAATGGCTAATATAAAAAAAAAAAACTAGCAATACCAAATGCCAGTGAAGACAGAGAACAACAGAAACTTTCATGCATTGTTGGCGGGAATGCAAAATGGTACGGTCCCGTTGGAAGGCAGCTTGGCAGTTTCTTAACAAAGTTAAATAAACATGGTCTTTCCACACATTCCGGCAATCATGCTTCTAGGTATTTACCCAGCTGATTTTAAAACTTGTGTGCAAATGTTTACAGCAGCTTTACTCATAATCATCAAAAGCTGGAAGTAACCAAAATGTCCTTCAGTAAACAAGGAGATACACTGTGGCATATTCATACACTGGAATATTCTTCAGCAATAAAGAGAAATGAAATATCAAGCTATAAAAAGATATGGAGGCAGCTTAAATTCGTATTACTGATCTTCGCAACCGCATGCAGCAGCTCTGACAGCTTGGAGAAGGGCAGTGGTGGTGGAGGTGGACAAGTGGACAAGTTTGGGAAAAATTTAGGAAGTAAAAAACATCAGGACTCAGTGATGAAATGTATTTGGGGAGGGGATATAGGACAGAAAAGTGTCAAGGGTTACTCCAATGAGGTAAATTGAGAGACGGTTCCTGGAAGAGAACCTGATTTGGGGGGTATGCTTGTGAGTTCAGTTTTAGAGGCGCTGGGTCTCAGGAGCTTTGGAGACATCATCCAAGTGGACAGTTAAGTTGGCAGTTGATATATGGATCTTTGGCTTGGAGGATAAATGCGGTTAGAGACATAAACGTGGGAATCGTGTGCACATGGACAATCACTGAAGCCACGAACAGAGGTAATGTGCTTAGGGTGAAATTAGGCATGAGAAGAAAAGAACCTTAAGAAACTCACTTAGAAGTCAGGTAGAAGAAGGGGAACTAACAAAAGAGACAGAAAGGGGGGCACCTGCATGACTCAGTCAGTTAAGCATCTGTCTTTGGCTCAGGTCAGGATTTCAGGGTCCTGGGATCGAGCCCAGTGCCAGGAGCCTGCTTCTCCCTCTCCCTCTGCTTCTCCTCCCTGCCCCCTCCCCCGAGCTTGTGCTCTCTCTCTCTTTTGCTCACTCTCTCTCTCTCAAATAAATAAGTAAAATCTTTCTTAAAAAGAGAGAGACAGAAAGAGAGGAGCCAGATAGATGGAAGATGAAACGGGAATGTGTGTCGGCAGAGTCAAGAGACCAAAATGTTCGGAAGAGAAGGGCACCATCAAAAATATCCATGGATGCTAAGAAGGGAAGTCAGACAAGAACTGAAGATGTTCTTTGGATGGCCTGCTCATGATCTTGCCTATTTTTATTGATGTGCTCATTATTTTATTTAAGAGCAGTTTACTTATTAAAAATATCAATTCTTGGCCAGCCATGTATGTTACAAATATTTTTCCCAGTTATCACTAGTCTTATAGCTATGTTTCTAATTTTCTGAGCCGTGTTATGTTTTTACATGTAGTAATCTCACATGTTTAGACAGATTTATCAGTTATTTTCTTTGTGATTTATTCTTTTGCTTTCTTGCTTAGACTCATCGACATTTTCTTATAGTTTTTTAATATAAAATCTCATTTCTTTACATTTAACTCTAATCATTCTGGAATTTATTTTGGTGTAATGGTTCAGGTAACTTAACTTTACCAAACAGTGATCCGTTATCACAGCACTATTTATTCCACGATCCTCCTTATCTGAAAAGCTTCTATCACTTATTTATTTATTTATTTGTTTATTTATTTATGCGGGGGAGTGAGCATGAGCCAGGGGAGGGGCAGAGGGAGAAATGGGCTCCCCATCAAGCAGGGACTCAATCCCAGGACCCCGGGGATCATGACCTGGGCCGAAAGTAGACGCTTAACCAACTGAGCCCCTCAGGTGCCCCTAATTTTTTATCTTTATACCTGAGTCTGTACCTGAGCTTTCTACTTCGCTCCACTGAGCTATTTTTGCTCCCAGTAGTATTTTTTAAATTATTATAGCTTCATAACATGTTCAAATAAGTTGATATTCAAATTGCTCTCATTATTTTAAACTCTTACTCTCAAATTTTCTCCAAGAACTTTAAAATCATTTTGAAAATTTAGAAATGTTTTAATCCCACTGAGATTTCAATTAGAATTGTTTTATATATATAAGTCAATTGTGGAAGAACTGATAGGTTTATAACCTTGAATTGTCCCATCCAGGAATATGGTATGTCTCCCTATATAGTAAAATTTTATTTTCTATAATTCTGAAACTGTTTTATGAAATAAAGAGCCTACACATTTCTTGTTACATTTATTCTTAGATATGTCATATTTTCTGTAGCCATTGAAAATTGCATTTTTCGTTCTTTTAATTTTTCTGTAGAGCTATTTTTAAAATTGTTTTTAATAGGGGCACCTGGGTGGCTCAGTCAGTTAAGCATCTGCCTTTGGCTCAGATCATGATCCTGGGATCCTGGGATCGAGCCCTGAGTTGGGCTCCCTGCTCAGCAGGGAGACTGCTTCTCCCTCTCCCTCTGTTGCTCCCCCTGCTTGTTCTCTCTCTCTTCCTCTCTCTCCAAATAAATAAAATCTTTTTTTAAAACTTTAAAAATAAAATTGTTTTTATTAAACCATTTTGTTCCATTTATCTAAAATATTTAGAAGCTTTCAAAGGTATCAAGGGCAAAACATCATATGTTAGTCATGAAAAGCTGACATCATCCCATTTACTACAGCCTTCAGACAAGATCCTGTACTGTAATGCGTTTACCCTTTGCTCTAGTTAGAAAGGCTGCCCCTTGAAAGCAAAATGATTCTCCCCAACCTACCACATCTGCCACCTGGAGGGTAGCCAGCCATCTGTCAAGATGGAGCCATGCTGGGACCCATCCTTCTGCCACATCTGTTTTTAGTCTGTTTCTTCTGGTGTTTGACTTTGTCTAAAATGCAACTGCAGCCAGCAATGGATTTTCTCCACTTTGATGTGACCCAGGACTACCACCCAAACCAAGCTTATCATGTCACAGATAATCTATAAAAATTGACCCGACCGTCAAAGTTGTCCTGTAGGCTCAAAGACCTCCCTACTGGCCATCAGTCGGGGATGTAACTTGCCTAGATGCATCCCACCAGGAGGGGCAGAACCCAGGGGCAAGTGGGCAGGAAGCACCTGCGGAGAAGCGATTTCCAGACTCAGAACCCTGCATCTTTTCCACCAATCTAACAAGTTAGGGCGCTGGTTCTCGTCACAGCCACGAGGGGGAGCCAAACCACAGAGTCCGGCGGCAGGTGCCCTAAGCCGGGCGGGGCGTGCGTTCGGTCCTGAGCTGGAACCACAGCCTCCCGGAGCAGGAGGAGACATCACACACTCCTCCACTCCCCCGTCCGGCTGATGAGCCTGCCCACTCTCCCCTGTATCTATACTGGATTTGCTCAGTTCTTCGGGTTCGTCACTCTCCCTCTGGACTCAGGGTCCTCAAACATGCTGTCCCCTCGGCCCTTTGTCCCACGAGCTCTCATCTTCCAAGTCTCAAATCAGGTGTCACTTATTCAAGGCGGCTTCCGCTGTTCCGAAGACGAGGCCACGCCTCCTGCTCCAAGTTCCGTGCCACCACGGTGTCCCGCTCCTTCAGGCTGAACTTCTCGGTAGTGTCTGTTTTACACTCCCCGGAAAGCTCCACCAAGGCAGGAACCCCGTCTGTCCTGCGGGCTGCGGCACCCCTGGCATCTAGCACCAGGCTCACTGCAACCCAGGCACTCAGCAAACACGGCTGGATTGATTCAGAGCCTTAGCCCGTAATCACGGCCAGCCCACCTGCCCAGACCTCTTTATTAGAGGGGAGGGCGGGGCTGAATTGGCAAGCAACCCCTCAGACTGCCGACGATAAAACAGGACTTCTCAAAAACCCCTTTGAAAGAACATTCCAGTTTAAGGGCCTTGCCTCCAGCAGCACCCTAGGAGGACCGATTGTCTCAGGGCTGTGTGTGGCTACCAACCACAGCAGGAAAAACAATGTTGGGGGGGGGGGGCAGCCAACCAGACCACTGGAATGCTCCCTGGGACTATTATACAGGATTCCTGCTATAATTACTTTTTTTTTTTAAGATTTTATTTATTTATGTGACAGAGAGACAGCCAGCGAGAGAGGGAACACAGCAGGGGAGTGGGAGAGGAAGAAGCAGGATCCCAGCAGAGGAGCCCGATGTGGGACTCGATCCCACAACGCCGAGATCACACCCTGAGCCGAAGGCAGACGCTCAACGATTGCGCTACCCAGGCGCCCCTCCTGCTATAATTAAACCCGTTCCAATGAATCTTCTATTGCTTTGGTGACAAGTCATTGGTCTTGTGACTTCTACATTCAGCAATCCAAAAGGGGAGAAAGTGAACTTACACAGTCCCGGGGGAACTTCAGGAAGCCCCTCAAATGGCCATGGGCTGACTCTGCCAGCCAAGGTAGAGATAAGACACGAAGGCGGACAGCAGCAACGTACAGGGTGACTTGATCACAGCTTTGCTTTATGAAGACTGAGAAGACAGAGGGCATGAGGGCCTGGAGGGCAGGACAGACAGGATGTGAGGGGCTGGATGGAAGTAAAATCTGCAGGATTGGGCTGGGACGGGACATGAGGGGTGAGGAGGACGGAAGGTGTCGAAGGCACTGATGGGGGCCAGGACTCCCTGCTAAGGAGCCCCCAGCACCCAGAGTGAGCAGACACTAACCAGCAGATGATCATACGAACGGCATGTTTGCAGAATCACCAGAGAGCCCTACTGATGTCTCCAGCCTAATTCAAAGGGACACATTCTGAACTAAGCTCCTTTACATCCAGAAAATCCTCACACACTGAAATGTTAGGTGATTTCCTCCCACTGTCAACCCCCAGCCCCCAGCCCTTTCCATCACCATAACAACCACGTTGTGACAAGCAGCATGGCATCATCAGGAAGGACTCTCACCCCCACCCCAGAGAGCTCGTCTTCTGTGGGTTAGCTGCCAGCTTCCTATGACACATAGTGCTCCCCCCGCACCATCTCCCGCCCCCCACCTCCTTCCCACGCCCTACATCCCGAAGCACCGATGCAATTCCAGATGCATCCTGGCTTTATTCAACACACCAGAATCCTCAGAGTATCGCTTGGGTCCTTCCACATGGAGGATTAGTGGATTGGAGAAATTCCAAAATTACATAATTCATACGTGGTAGTAAGAATACACATGCCTCGGGGGCTCAGTCAGTGAAGCATCTGACTCTTGATTTTGGCTCAGGTCACAATCTCAGGGTCAAGAGACTGAGCCCGGCATCAGGCCCCATGTTCAGCATGAAGTCTGCTTGAGATTCTCTCTCCTTCACCCTCTGTCCCTCCCTCTACTCGTGCATGTGCTCGTTCGCTCTCTCTAAGTAAATAAATAAATAAAATATCTTAAAAAAAAAAATACAGGTAAAGGCTATGTGGTTAAGGACCAAAAGGGACGCAGGAACGACATGGCCCAAATCCATCCCTAACTCTCTGGGACATCCTGGGCAACTTACTGCACCTCTCTGAGACTCAGTTTCCTTAGTTTCAACCAAAGTATTAGTCGTATAACAGAGATTTTATTAGAATTAAACAAAATATATATCACGTATTTAACTTAGAGCCTGGCACACGGCAAATGCTCAGAACCTGTTCTTATAATCACTAGATGGTAAAACCATGGGAGCGAGGATTCAGTTTTGAACTAGTTTTGAAGGAGTTGGCCTCGTTCACCGATACGTCAGCAGCGCCCAGTGAGTCCATGGCCCGGGGAAGGTGCACCGTTACTATTTGTTGAAAGACTGAATGAACATTATTACAGTTTAAGAAGCCAGGAAATATAGGGAGAAAGAGAGACAGGCAAGGCGGCCTACTATGGAGAACAAAGGGAAGAAATTTGACCAGAGTGCTGTCCGAATCCAGGCCATTAGGCAGCATGTCCAAGGACAGCTGTCCCAACTCGGACTGGGCCATGCTTGACAGTAACTGCGTGTTTCCAGGACTGAGTGAGGGGTCCCGGGGGGGAGCGAGGGGCACCGTGAGCAGACAGAGAGAGCACAGAAAGAGGCACAAGTGCGGAGGGAACACGTGAAATGATTCGGGGTTTGCATCTGTTTCATTTGAACTGTCAGCTGGTCGTTCGGGAAAGCTGTCGATGAGGCAGCAATACCGCCCATAGCCTTCGGGAGTTGGGGCACACATGCAGATGCTCCGAAAGGAGGTCAAGGCTGGAACCGCAGATGAAGGAAGAAGATGCTCGGAGTGAGGCTGAGGCCATGAGAAAACAGAGGAAGAATGCGAAGGACAGAGCCTCGGAAACCAGCCACAGCAAGAGAGAAAGAGGAGCCATCTCAAAGCAAACGCTTTTTCTCCATTTCCTAGCTTCAGAAATTGTTGGCTTACTTTGTGGGTAGGAGTACTCAGAGAGGTCTGCTGGAAGGACCAGAACTATGTGGGGAAACAGGAGAACAGTAACTCTTGGCCACGTGACATCCCAGCAAAATGGACTACTGAACCATAGCGACTCACTGTACCTGAGAGTGTATGCCTCTTCCTCACTTTATGGCACTTCTCGGCTTTAATCCTGGCCACCGTGAATAAATAGGCCCCAGCCGCATCATAGCCGACTTCTGATAACACGTTCCAGTAGTGGATGAGGTGCAGCTTTGTCCAGAAGCTTGGGTTTTGGATCTTTGATATAAAGTCTATGATACTTGCAACACAATGTATTAATGTAAGTCATGTTAGTATTTCGTATCTGGAAGGAAGCTATTCTTCTATTTGCCCCATTCCACCAGCCTATTTCCATCAGACTTTGGTAGGTCACCAGATAAATGTGAGCTTGTCCCTCTTAAGCAGTCAAAGCCATTGCCACTCATCTGTCCAGGAGGCTGCCTCCTCCAGGCAGTCTTCCCAAATCTACCAGGCAGAGCGAGCCCCTCCCTCTCCCAAGCTTGCCGGCTCTGTGTCTTTGCTGTGGTGAAGCACTGACCCCATGTGTAGCTCTTCTCTGGCTCCACATGTCCCCTGCTAGATAGAGCTACATCTCATTCATGCCCGCACTCCCAGGCCCTACGAGAGCTGGGATTCAGAGTGAGTCAATGATACATGTTTGCCAAAGGGTGCATAAGAGGACAAGAAGGAAGGCGGGGGGACACAGAGGAGTAGAGAGGACGGAAAAGAATGAAAGGAAAGGGAGGAAATTCGGAGGGTCTAGCAGGAGAATATGGCCAGTCCTTTATCCTAGCCCATCCACAAGTCCTCCTGGTCTCCGGAATCCTCTTAACTTTGAGAGGAATCCCTGTGGAGTCAAGAAGGGAAGGGAAGGGAATACTCTAAGAACCAGATGATCAAATGGAGCAAGGCTGGGAATCCGTCAGCCACAGAAGGGGATGCCAAGTGAGGGGCCCATCCTTAGGAATGAACAGGTGGTTGACCGAGTAAGTGAATGAACGTGGCCTGCTTAAGGGAAACGTGGGTGTGGGTGTGTCAGCACAGTGCTTAGCAAAGGAAGAAGGAAATCTGCTCGAACCCCGCATAGAAAGGACGAGCCTTACCTGGGGCTTGAGAGGAAGCTGCACAGGTCGCCCCAGGAGCCGCTCATTTTCATGTGCCAGGGCAGCTCCTCGTACACCCTCCAGAAAGCCGTCTGCCGCTGGAAGTATCGGACCAAGACTCGGTGGAAATATGCTTTCCTGTGATTTGTTGGGTTCTGAAAGGTATATGGACTGCTTTCTCTGACAGGAGTGAGCACACCTATTGAAAAATCGATTGCAGTAGAATGCATCCGACTTTGTAGCACATGAAAACATTACAGCAGATAACAGCTCTGTGGCCATAATCAGATACAATAAACAGGCAGCTTGGAAAAAAACCCTGAAATGTTAAAAATGTATCTTCTTATAAATCCGTCCGGATTTACCAAAGAATTAGTTACAGTTACGATCAGTGACCCAGATTTTGAAAAGCTAGGGAGCACGCTCATTTTTCATGTTGTCTTCCCCTCCCCCCAAGAAATATGTGTCACCTACTTTTTTCTATTTTAAATATACATCATGGTTGCCACCTAAATAAGCACTTTCAAATATGTGACGACATGCATTTTGGAGAAGTTAGTCTGCACCTGGGTCTCAAATAGGCCCAGGGGAAGCTGAGCCAACTAATGACAAATTGGAGGCCACAGCCAAGATTACTATAGTTCCACCACCAGAGAGGTGATTCCAACACATCATACTACCCAGAAATGAGCTCCTTGAAAACAAAAGGGTTTTGTTGCATTAAAAGCTAAGAGATACCTATCCTTGAAAGGTAAAATAGAAGTATTTTAAATTTTCTGCTTGACGCTTTTTCTCACAAGATCAATCACTCTGCTGGATGGCCCCCCAAGGCCAGCTCTCCACAAGAGCCACAATAGAAGGGGAGCCCATTGTTCAAATAACCATTCTGCATTTCCATTGACATGATTTCCAGGTTACGCGTTTGGAGAGACTTCATGCCAGCTGGTGGCATGTGCAGTGCTTCAGAAACCCATGGGAAGACCTGCTGGGCATGGCAAGGGCACTTTTGTGAGCTGCAAATACAGAAGGGGATTAGGGAATGAGAGAGAAAGGGAACTGGGGCAAACACTACCCTGCATCCAAGATTTAGAGTATTAATCACAATGCTTAAAGTGCATAAAACACTGTCATAGAAAACGGACTTCATCTTTTTTCAAAATAACCTTGTGACATATGAAAGGATATGAAAATCTGTGATTTTCACATGTAATTTTACATGTCAGCTTACTGGACTAAGGGATGCCCAGACACCTGGTTGCGTATTATTTTAGGGTGTGTCTGTGAGGGTGTTTCTGGAAGAGATTCGCATTTGAAACAGGTAGACTGAGTAAAGATCGTCCTCACCAATGCAGATGGACATCATCCAATCTGCTGAGGGCCAGGACAGAAAAAAGGCAGAGGAAGGCGAATTTTCTCTCTGCTGGAGCTGGAATCTCTGACTTCTTAGAGATTCTGGTTCTCAGACCTTTAGAATCAGACTAGAATTTACAGCACGGGCTCCCCTGGTTCTCGGGCCTTGGACTTGGACTGGAATTCTACCAACAGCTTCCCTGGGCCTCCAGCTTATAGACAGTAAGATCCTGGGGCTTCCCAATCTCCATAATCATGTAAGCCAAACCCTCACAATCTTTTTATAGAGATATACATATAGAGAGATACATAGAAATATATAGAGATAGAGATCAAATCCTATTGGTCCTGTTTCTCTGGAGAACCCTGGCTAATACAATCCCCATATGACAAACAAAGCTACTTAAAATCAGAGGGACCATGGGGCTGGCCAGAGCCCTGATTGAAGAAGCAGGATTCAAACCTTCTGACTCAATTCCAGTGCTCCTCCAATTGCAGGAGTTGTAAGGAATGGCCTGACTGCAGCATCATCTGTACATATGAAGTTCAGCACAATTCTCACAGACAGACTTATTGGTTGACATTTCTATAGTGTCTTTCTCTCTCATGACAGGTTAGATGATTCTGTGTGGACAAACGACCCCAAAATCTCAGTGGCTTAAAACAGCAAAGGTTTATCATGCCATCACAGGGTGGCTGGACCTCCAAATTCAGGTCTGCTCACTCTGGGACTGAGAGACCAGCCGCCATCTTGAACATTGCCAGGAGCCACGTACAACCATTGGACAGAACTGGTCACAAGGTGCCACCCAATAAAGGGAACAGGAAGTGCTTCTCATGGTGGGTGGAGGGGTTGGAAATATTGGCAATTGGCCAATATGGACATGGACACCACACTGGTTATCATTGTGCCAGATGCACAGATATAAAGTACTTTACATTAAGCATACTTAGCATTTTTAATACCCTTGAGGTATTATCCCCATTTTGGAGGTGAGAAACTGAATCTTAGAAAGTTAAGCACCTTTCACAAGATCATGCCAGTTCTGTCAGATTCCAAAGTCCTTGCTCTTAACAAGAAATTGTTTATAAAAGAAGCCATGGTGGTTGCCCATAGGAAAGAAGATAGACTCTTTGCCAAACAACATACTGGCCTGGGAGTGAGGTAATGAGTGAGTGAAAAGAGGCTGCTTCCCTACCATGACCACAGTGTCACCTGTGGGTAGCTCATACCTCCTATCCTGTGCTCAGCCCTCCAGATCCTGATTCCACTGCAGGCAAACACTAGACACCGACATTCAGTATCGGATCTCAAAACAATGGATATGGAGGCTTCTAGAAACAGCAGGGCCAAAAAAACCAACTGCCAAGAACAGCTGTGCATTCATTCAGCAAACACCTATTGAACGTAACTGGAGTAGGGCCCAGGGAATTCAGACCTGCTTGAAAGTGTCTGATGAAATGGAAGAATCCTTAGGCCAACAGAATTCAAGACCACTAGTTGATTTGCATGGGTTATTTTGGGAAAGATGGTAGATAAAAGGCCACAGAGGAGACGATGAGTCAAATAAAGGGAGAATTCATAATGGCTAATATTTCTTAAGAATTTACTACGGGCCAGGCCTGCTCTCAGTACTTGTAATTACATGAATTAGTCATTGAATGCTTACTAGTAATAATGCTCTGAGGTTGGTTCACTTATTATTTTACGAAAGAGGGACCTGGGTACAGAGTGGTGAAATGATGTAGCCAAGATCTTCAGCTAGGAAGTGGGAAAGCCAAGGCTCACCCCCAATTTAGCATCAGGACCCCATTTTTACTGGTTATGCTATGCTGACTCCTTCTGCTCCACAATTGCTGCAAAATGAGCTTCACAGCCTGGGTTTTTGGAGCATTGATACGGTGAAGCATTCTAAGAAGAAAAGGAAGGGGCTCTTTCCAGGAAGGGCTCCCTGAGATCGTGAGGAAGGATGGAGTTTGGGGGTGGAAACTCGCATGGCTCAGGTCTCCTAGAAAACACCTATTCCCCCTTTGGACACCAGCACCATCGTGACACCTCAAGGTCTGGCTGCCATGGGACAAATGTACAGGGACCTCAGCATGAGGCCTTGTTTTTCTCATGGTGAGCCTCGCAGGGGCAGTTGGGAGGTACCCACATCAGTACGCACAAACCAGAAGAGCCTCTCTGGGGGTGACTCCAGCCAACAGATGGGTGAGCCCACAGGACACTGCTCAGAGACTCCCACAGATACACAGAGCAGGCGAGGACTTTCTAGGAGGCCGGTGGGAAGCAGATTGACATGACCTAGCCTAGTCGGAGGATGTTCTGTGTACACAAGAAATAAAGGAAATAATGTATAAGAAGTGGCTGGCCCATCAGGGAAATTCAAATCAAAACCACAGTGAGATACCACCTTACGCCAGTTAGAATGGCAAAAATTGACAAGGCAGGAAACAACAAATGTTGGAGAGGACGTGGAGAAAGGGGATCCCTCTTACACTGTTGGTGGGAATGCAAGTTGGTACAGCCACTTTGGAAAACAGTATGGAGGTCCCTTAAAAAGTTAAAAATTAAGCTACCCTGTGATCCAGCAATTGCACTACTGGGTGTTTACCCCAAAGATACAGACGTAGTGAAGAGAAGGGCCATATGCACCCCAATGTTCATAGCAGCATTGTCCACAATAGCTAAATTGTGGAAGGAGCCGAGATGCCCTTCAACAGATGACTGGATTAAGAAGATGTGGTCCATATATACAATGGAATATTATTCAGCCTTCAGAAAGAACGATTACACAATATTTGCAGCAACATGGACAGGACTGGAGGAGATTATGCTAAGTGAAATAAGTCAAGCAGAGAAAGACAATTATCATATGGTTTCATTCATTAATGGAACATAAGAAATCGCAGGGAGATCGGTAGGAGGAGGAAGGGAAGAATGAAGAGGGGGTAAACAGAAGGGGGAATGAACCATGAGAGTCTGTGGACTCTGGGAAACAAACTGAGGGCTTCAGAGGGGAGGGGGGGTGGGGGATTGGGCTAGGCCGGTGATGGGTATTAAGGAGGGCACATATTGCATGGTGCACTGGGTATTATATGCAAATAATGAATCACAGAACATTGCATCAAAAACTGGGGATGTACTGTATGGTGACTAATATAACAAAATAAAAATTATAAAAAAAAAAGAAGAAGAAGAAGTGGCTGGCCCAGTGAGAGCACTAAATAAAAAGTGACCGTGATGGCCAGGGGTGACAAGTTATGATAATGATTTAGAAGCACTAGAAGCGCATCTCCCAGCTTTTCGGCTCTCCTCCCTAATTGCCCTTTTCCTTTTCAGCCCCACTAATATGCATACACGCACACACGCACACATGGGCACCCACACACAAAGTACGCAAGACCAAAGAATCCTCAGCTTTCATAGCAGAAGGGGAGAGCGGCTGCTCTATCACAGGCCAGGGATCAAAGCATGCCTCTAGACTAGCCCATGTTTGATAGGAGTAACTTAAGTTACAAATTGAATACAATACTAAACAGAGTATTAATCTCAAAGGAAAGGAGCAGGCATGCACACGCATGTGACTAAGAGACTAGTTTGCCCCCAAATGATGGATACGACATTTGGACAAAATATGTCAAAAGACAGCCCTTTACCGAAAATATCATTGCAGACTTGAGTCCTATAGGCCTACCTTTGGGATCTTTTTTCTCCTTGCAGTATGTGCTTGCTTCCCATGCTCAGGCCACATGGAAGTGAATTATTACGATTACAATTCCCCGTGCCTCCAGGAAAGATGCATTCACATCTTGACTCTACAGCGTGAAAAGTTGGTTGTGTTTTGTTTTTTTTTCTGACAGTAGTGAGCATTGCCAGCAGTGCTTTATTTTGGGGCTCACAGTGCAGAGAAGGGGTACAGCCTATACCCAGAATTTTAACAGCCACACCATGGCCCTTTCGTTCCTGCACCTCCAAGAGTATTACTGTTATTTGGGAAAATGAAGAGACGGAGTGCATCGCAAACCATCAGAGGCCAAGAGAACAGAAGAGCTGACATCACCCCGAGGAACATCTTCATTCCCCGCCCTGCTCTCTTTGCCACATTATGTAACTTCAGAGGTGGTGGGAATGATGACAATGTAGGAGGGAAACAGTGGAAAAGATTTATCTTTTTAAAAAGGAAAGTGAAAGAGGACATAGTAAACTTAAAAGGGAATTTGCGCAGAGCTGAGAATCTCTGCAGAGGCTGTGATTTAAAGGTATTTTTAAGTCCTCACACCTGAAGTTCTCTGTATGAATAGAGCGCTCTGCCTCTAGGTCAAGTGTCTGTGATTGCCATCGTGTCTCAGATTCGGATCTGCTGTCCTTTCAGAAGGAGACAGAATTAGATTTGAGAATTAGGGCAGAGACTGCTAATGCCTACCCAATAACCACGTCCCTCATCTTTGTTACTGACAGACGCCCACCATAGTTTAGGGTAGCAACGCATCTGTTGAAACTTCCATTCGCCAACTTCCCTTGTATCTGGAGACATAGTGGAAATGTTGGTGGAAACCTGGGAAAGCTCCTTAAAAGGAAATGCAAGCCCTTCTTCTTCTCTTCATCCTTCCTGTTGCCCAAAGTGTAATGGCTGGAGCTCCAACAGCCATGTTGCTTCCAGCAGTCATGAACATGAGGTGACCTTGAGCAGGCAAGCTAGCGTGTGGATTAGGGACACGGAAGGAATGGGGTCCCAGATGACTATGTGGAGCCAATAGGGCAGCCTACCTCCAGAAAGTTCTCATGCGAGAGAATAAACCCTGGGATGGAAGCCATTGATGTCAGGTCTCTGTTACTCACAACTAGGTACAAGTATTACTTCATATCACCATGTGTATATGTGTTTATAGATTCACTTCTACTTGAGAAGTGCCAGCTACAAGCTTTCCCTTGTATGCAAACTTCCCTTTTCTTAACTAGCAGGTACTCACATAGATGCAAGCCTTACCAAGAAGCTTGTGCTCCACAGCACTCCGCAGAGACTGGTGCCTGAAGTACAGGAGGCCATTGGGCTTCTCCTGGACCCACTGTCTGGTGGCGTTGCGGAAGGCCGCCCAGTGCAACATGGTCACTTTGTAATGATCCCTGTAGCCCAGCATGTCCAGAATCTGGAATATCTCACCCTCAGTCAGCCCGCAATGTGAGATGCTCAGTAAGCACAGGGCATCGGCCACCCAGCCATCCAGCGCTGTGGGGAAACATAATGACAACGATGACAAAAAGAAGAGTTCTCATCTGCCAGGCATCATTCTAAATGTTTTATATGACTAACAACTTGTTTCTTTTAATCATCCTATTAAACTCCTACCTAACTCCCCCTATCTTACAAATAAAACGAATAAAGCACGGAGAGGTTAAATAACTTGCCCAGATCACATAGAAATAAGTGCAGAACGGGGATTTGAGCCCAGACAACCTGGCTTCAGAGCCCAGACTTTCAGGCATTAAGTTATCATCTACATTGTCCCAACTAATACATCCATGTGAGCTATGGTTCCGAACTGGCAAGCTGGCCAATTACTATACTACTGAGCAGTCTTTACTGAGATTCGCAAACATCAAATTTGCATTTACGGGTATGAATGGTTTTTCCATATGGTTGCTAACTTGCCACACACTCACAGACACCACTTGAGGCGGCAATACACATTACTCACCTGACCCTTAGATTTTTTCAGCCAGAGTTGGATTTCCCACTGGCTTTATGGTCAACCAACTCAAAAGAGACCCTTAAGACTACTGAGAGAAATGACAGGGTCTGTCCTTCTAAATGGACTTCCTATGCTGGGATTGGGGATGAACCCCAAACACCTACAATCTTTAAGCAGCGGCAGCCGCTCAGCCCCAGCTGTGCAAGCTTCCCCTGAGGTTGGCCCGCGTTTGACCAAGTTCTTCTTGGACCTGTGGCTGAGTGCCCTGGACTTGAGGAGGGGTCAGTGGGCAGTGCTAGGAGGAGGAAGGTCAGCCAGGGAAAGGAGCAGTCCCTCGGGAGAAGAGGGCCTGGGCTTTCCTGCACAATGCTGGACAAGCAGGGATAGCCATGGGCACAGCCATGGGTCACTTTGCCTGCATGACCCTTCTCAGGACACAGAGACCTTTTTTCCACCTCCTTGCAGGTGGCGGGGGGGGGAATACACTAAATTTGAAATTAATTTTATTTGCAAAAATGCAAACTCAAGAGCAAAAAATGGGACAGGACAATATGTTGTCATGCCAACCCATGTGTCTCTCAGTCCAAGCATTTTCTGCTTCTTTCCCCACCCCCACGTCCCCATCCCTGCTCCATTCTAAATTCATCATCCTTCAGAGAAGGTTATTGTAGCAGAGACTCAAGTTTCAAAGGAGACTTTTGAAGCTCATAGCAGAGATAACGGCTTTGAGAACAAACTTTTCTTCTCAAAAGACTGACTATTGAATATCAAAAGACAAACTCCTGACCAACTCATGGAATAAATTTTGTAACCACAAACAACAGACTCAGACAGTCACAGGATGAGCTAAGGAAGACTGAACCGAGAAAGGTGGAGGAGACAGTGAGGAAAGAGAGCAATGGAGTTGCTCAGGGGGGTTTCTGTGAAGGGGCCTGTACCCTCCCCTGAACCCAGGCTGTGGGCAGGGAGAGAGGACCCACCAGATGGACGCACGTGGGGACCCAACAGTACAGACAGCCTGTACTCTGCTTCCCATCGGGAGCCTGGAAGTCAGCAGCTCTGCAGATCTCCCGATGCCCTCAGAACTAGACAGCAGAAATTGCTATGGGGAGACCTACAGAGCCAGGAGCTCTGAGGGAGCAGTGAGCAACCAGCGTTCTCTGTCAGGAATGTTGAGTACCCACAAGACTATAGGCTCCAGAAGGATGCAGACGTTAGTAGAGGAGAGGGGCCTTCTTCACGTTAAGATGAGGGAAAGTGGGGGCTGATGGCAGCATAGAGTGAATAACCCAAGAACAGAGGGGAACACAGGCATCCTAGAGGATTCCAACGCTGGAGGAACGTCAGTATCTGTGGACCATCTGGGGCCATGACCACCTCAGTGGAAGACAGCAGGGACAGATGACAACCAAGGACACCCAGCACCAAGGCCCTCAGATTTAAGCTCAACCCAAAAGAGACACAGGAAGGACACAAATCCTTGAGTTGACTGAAAAACACCCTGAATTGTCTGAAAACAAGCTAAATTGATGGAATTAACCTAGATTAACTGAATTAGGTTTCTGCCATCCCTTGGACTGTAGGCTCGAAAGAATTAAGTTATAGAAATAATAAAGGCCAGGGGTGCCTGGGTGGCTCAGTCAATTAGGCATCCGACTCTTGGTTTTGGCTCAGGTCATAAACTCAGTCCTGAGATGGAGCCCCGCGTGGGACTCTGGGCTCAGCACAGTCTGCTTGTCCCTCTCCCTTCGCTACCTCCCTCTCTCCCTCTCTCCCTCATTCTCTGTCTTGCTCATAAATAAAATCTTAAAAAAAAAAAAAAAAAAGAAAGAATAAAGGCCCATTTCTTAGACTCCTGAAAAATGTGCTTAATACAGTTCTCTTTACAGTCAACACAGAGCTTCCTACACAGTGTTGTTGGATTTAGCAAATAAAAATACAGAGCATGCAGTTAAATTTGAATTTCAGATAAACAACAAATTAACTTTTGGTATAAGTATAGCCCGTGCAATAATTTGGGATGTACTTCTAATGAAATTATTTATCTGTAATTTAACTAATTTTTAGTATAAATATGTCCCATGCAATAACTGAGGCAGACTTTTACTAAAAGATTATTTGTTCTTTATCTGAAATTACAATTTAACTGGGCATCCTGTATTTTCTCTGACAACCTCATCCTTAGACCCTCCTCCACTGGGTGGTCCACCATGGATCTTTCTCCCCGTGGGCTCCAGCTGGTTGTCAATACTGGCCAAGGCCTACCTTCTCCTGAGGCCACTGTGTCTGAATTGGCCCTCTTTGGTATAAAAGTCCAGCTATAGTCTTCAATCCAGCGTTTCAGAATCAATTCCCAGAGCTCCTGGATGGAGGCCACCTCCAAGTACTCCTTCAGACACTGATACTCGTCTCGGTAGATTCGACATTCTCTCAGTTCATTTGCTAGGATTGTGAGTTTTAAAGGATTCAGGTTTGTTTTTTTCCTCAAAGTGGGTTTGCTCTGCCGGAGGGGGTCTTTGTTGGGAATGAAGAGATACTGTCTAAAGATGTTTAGTTTCACTTCTTCGTCTCCTACGTTCAGGAGCTCCACCGTCCTCACATCCGGGCGGGCACAGAGTGACTTGTAGGACAGGCTGGAGGAGACGGTGCTCATGATAAATCTGCACTGAGGAGGCAGTAAGCATGGCAGCCAAGAGAAATCTTTTGCCTGATGGAGAAAGTCAAAGACATTTGAAATCTTTAAAGACTTAAAAACTCCTTCGCTGATGGTTTTTAAACTTAGAGCAGCTGGAATAGAGGGAGTAAGTACAGGGTAAGGGCTGGGGTTAAGGTGAGGACAGTAAGTTGGATAGTAAATGATATGGTGATAAGAAAATACCCACTCTCACCCCACAGAACTGTATTTGACTGACTCATCCATCTGTTATGAATTTGATAGTACAAATGCGACCTCTAAAAAGAGATTCCTACAAGCAAGTCATCCGACAAATCGTAGGCTTCTGAAGAATGACCTACAATGACGACCAAAGAAAACCTGAGAGTGCAAACTAAACCATTTGATTTAAAAAGAGAACACTGTTTTATGCTGAAGAATCGTTGCTTTATACCACAATACTATCATAAGTTAAATGGCTTTATTTGGGAATAAAATAAACACCTAATCAGATCTTTCTTGATGCCTTTAAAAGCTTCCCACCCCTGGCAACCATTATAATAGTAATAAGAGCAACTATCAAACAATGACCGCTTACTCTGAGCCAGGCACTGTGCTGGATGTCTTCAGGTACTAACTGCATTAGTTAGATATTTGTATTTTTTCTGTCTTCTGATAGTTTGCCATCTCTCAGGGGCCTTACAGATCCAGGTGAGACTGCTCCTCCCAAGACAAGTTAATTCCTGGGGGTGGTGGACAACTTGCCTGGAACGTGGGCGTCACCTGCAGACTGGCCAATCCAGGACCACATCCCAACCCACCTTATCTGCCTCTCACTCACCAATCCAATATTTCCCTGACCTACATCATCCCAGGGCCAGTGACCAGACAACCAGGGACAGTCCCTATGCCACAAAGCCTGCCAGAATTGTACAAACTAGCCAATCCTGAATGGTTTACTCTGCCTTTCCCATGGGAACCCCCAAAAAGGCTTTGGCCTGGGTCTTCTCCTGGCTCCTGTCTTCTGCCTCCTGGCTACCCGGATACTTCCCCCAGGGCCCTATATGACATGGCGTGTCTCCCCTTGGGAAATATAAGTCATAATTTCTTCTTTCAATGGCACTGGCTTCTTCATGTTGTCACTCAGTCATTCTCCTATAAATCAAATCCCAGGTATAATTTTATTACACCAACTCACTGAGTCCTCCTAACAACCCTCTAGAAAGACAGAGGAGGGGACTGCAAAACAGAGGGGCTAGATGTTGTATCTAATTCGTTCCGATAGTAAGCAGCAGAGCTGGGATTGAAACCAAGGGTCTGGCTCCCCAGGCAGGCTCCTAACCCCTGCACTGCACTGGTGCAGGTCACAGCCTGGACTGTCCCTCCTCCTCCCACAGGGCTCTGGAGCCCTTCTTCCAGGGAGCATCCTCCCAAGGCCGAGTCCCTTCATTAGAGGCTCTCACGACCCTACATACTGATCCTTGGCAGCCCTTGTCACAGTTGCAATTTTATGCTTATTTGTGGAATCGCACCATTAACTTCTGCCATCCCCTGCTAGAATAAAGGTCCCATTTGCTTGCAGGGACCATGTTCAACTCTGCTTACAGTGCATTTCCCATAGTGAGTGGTCAATAATTACTCATTGAATTGATGGTGGTTGCTGTGTATTAAATTAAAAAGCAGATTACAAAACAATATGGTGTGTAACTTCATTTACATAAGCGTCGATGAGTGTGTATAGACATCCACAGACAAAAGGCTATACTCCAAAATGTTGACCAGTGATGAGACTGCGAGTATACTGAATTCTCTGCAGTCTTCTTCTTTATCATATTCTCTATGAGAAACATAGATTACTTACGTAATTTACAATTCCATGTGTTTTTAAGTTTTAGAGAGAATGCTTCACAGAGTAATGACTGATACTCGGGTATGTGTTAGAGGTTCCACGGATCCAGTATCACCTCAAACAGGATAAAAACTAACGAGCAACCAACTTGGTATGTGCAAAATCAGTGTAGATGAGGCAGATCAAAATACACAACATGAAGAAAATACCAGGGGCCCAATAAATGCTTGGTAAAAGTATAAAATGGGGGGGGGGGAGAACGAGGCAGGAGTAAAGGCCACAGGTTCTAGAACCAGACCTCCCACATCTGAATTCCAAGTCCCCCACCATCTTCAGATGTCCGGTAAGCCACCTAACATCTCCACACTCCGTCCCCTCTGTGTAAACAGAAATGATGATCACAGTCTCTCTTTCATAGGGTTCTTCTGAGAATTCTATATGTTGATATTTCCAAAGTTCCTAGAAGGGTGCCTGACCCACTGGAGGTATCACTACAGAAATATTTGTTCAAGAAAACAGAGAGCAGTGACCGTAAGCAATGCTGGCTAGAGATACTCAGTGCAATGGAAAGATGTTACGTACGTTCTAAATTATGGGGTTTTCTTTTTATAAAACAGCAATAAAATAAGCATGATTTCAAAAAGAGATTACCTTCTGTCCTGAAATCCCATAAATGCCAATCAACTCTTCGATTCCATCTAGGACAAGTATACATGGCTTTAAACTGATGGAAGCAATGAAGACTTCCACAAGAAGTGAAAAGACCAAGACATTTGAGTCTTCGTTAAGAATATCAGTTTCAAGCTGAGTACCTGGAGCATAGGAATTTGCTCAAATTAGGCGAAAATGTTTCCATCACTGCTAGAATATGTTAATGGGATGGGGAGGCGGAAGGGGTTGGGAACAATGAGTGCTATTCACAGCTGTACAGCTGACACATATAGGTATATGTGTGATTAGCAGCCTAAAAATATTCAACCCAAAAGGGATAATGGTATTTACCACCAGATGTCTCCTATACATTTTCAGGATTTTATATAAAAAAATATTTTGTATGATCCAAAGCATTACTCTCGTTCTCCAAAATGCAAAAATAGATCATGTTACGAAGAGTTGGATGGGGAGAAAGAGAAGCCAGACTACATGGTCTGCGAAGTTTCTACAGCTCTGTAATGTCAGGGGGCTCTTTAGGGGCCACAGCCACCACCCTGGGGGGTCCAGCAATGCACGCATGCGTCATCTTCCCCCAGTGCCTAGGCTCTTCGCTCCTTGCCCACATTAAACCTGACGTAACCAATCCTAAATTACTCTACCCACAATGGCGGACCCCAGACTTTGGATTCTGGAAATTATCAGGGAGAATTAGGTACTGAACCAGCAAAGGGTATAGGATGTAATAGAGGACCAACTTTTAGGCTCTGATTAAGTGACATAGTAGTAGCAACCCAAAATTGTAATCAGCTACCTAATATTCTTTTTTTTTTTTTTAAGATTCATTTATTTTAGAGAAAGAGAGAGAGAGAATGTATGTGCGGGGGATGGGGGGAGCGGAGCAGAGGGAGAGAGAGAATCTTGAGCAGGTTCTGTGCCCAGCACGGAGCCCGACACAGGGCTCGAGCTCATGATCCTGAGATCACAACCTGAGCCGAAACCACTCAACCAACTGAGCCACCCAGGCACTGCCCCTCAACTACCTAAAATTCTAAGGGCATTTTACTACATACAACTTTGATCTTGCTTTTATTTTTCAAAGGCAACATTTCCCATAGAAATTTAGGCATATTAGAATCTAGAAAATCAAGTTATGCAAAGAAGCTTTAATAGATTTAGTCTCTCAGATGCATTAAGATTCTGTTAGAAGCATTCAGAGTAATTATGTTTAACAACTACTTCCTGGCTGCCTGTTACGTGCAAGGTGCTGTGCTAGCCGCCCAGAGGAAATAAAATGATCTAGAATATAAAGTCAAGGAGTTAAGGGAAGTGAAAATGGGTTCTGTACACAAATAATCACCTTTGAAGGCAGAATATGAGTCTGAAGGTTACTGGAGTTTGATGCAGAACCGTCACAATAAGGAAAAGCTTCGCGCAGAAGACATTTGAGATGAGCCTTGGAGAATGCACAAGCAGAGATGAGGGCAAGGGTAGAGCAAGCAAGACAAGGCATAGGTGAAGGTCTGGAGGTGGGAAAGTACATGAACACTCAAAAAACAGGAAGCTGATGAGAGCAGTGGAACTCAACAGGGGAGGCCCGGGGATTCTAGACATCCTACAACACAGGACAGTCACGCACAAGGAAGGTGTGTCCTGGGGTCTACCTGACTTTCAAATGTCCTGTCAGTCACAGAACACTTACTTACACTTTACTCATTACCTTACTAATTACCTCACCTAGAAACCAACTCCATTTTCCTAGGAACGTAAAGTAATTTGCAGAGATTTAAAACACATAGAATTTTCGAGGAATACAACTACCATATAAAGCAATGGAAGATTATATATTGCTTCATCTGAAATGATACCACGATTTGTTCACCACTTCAGAAAATCACAACCCTCACGGGAATATTGCTCACGATGCTTGAACCTTGACTATAACACACCTGTGCCCGTCTGCACTGACAGCTATCGCTTCCATGGTCATTCTCCATAGAGAGGCACACACCTGCCTACTCCACTGTGGCCTCCGTTGGAATCATGTCTGAGCGTTTACATATTGAAAAACATGTTATTTTATAATAAATTACTTTATCTTTCTCTTTTACATAGTAGTAGAGGGTAGTGGGGGTCTTCTTACTATTGAGGTAGAGATTACATATACTATTACATTAATTCCAGGCATACAACATGATTCGATATTTGTATACACTACAAAATGATCACCACCATAAGTCTAGTTACCATCCAGCACCACACGGGTACAAAAACATTTCTTTCAGGGCTCCTGGCTGGCTCAGTTGTAGAGTATGTGACTCTTAATTTCAGGGTTGTGAGTTCAAATCCCATGTTGGGCATGGAGCCTACTTAAAATTTTTTTAAAAAAGAATTTTAAAAAATTTTTTCTTGTGATAAGAACTTTCAAGATGTACTCTTACCCGCTTTCAAATACATAATACGGTATTATTAACTATAGTCACCATGCTATACATAACATCCCCAGGACTTATTTATTTTACAACTGGACATATTGATTTTTAAAGATATCTTTATATTAGCAAATGACCATAAAATAAATGACTTGAAGGTTATATATGAATGTGAGACATAAAGGAGGAGAAGGAATCAAAAAAGATAGGGGCACCTCTCTGGCTCAGTCAGCGGAGTGTGCAACTCTTGGTCTCAGGGTCGTGAGTTCAAGTCCCACATTGGGTGTAGAGATTATTTAGAAAAAATAAAATTCAAAAAAAGATGGTTTGTGCTTGTGTCACACAATAAAATATTTTTCAAGAATGGAAAGAGAACAGTTAATCTTGGTGCTTCATCCTTTTAGGTTTTTGGGTGTTTTTGGTTTTTTTTTCCAAATCTTTAAAGTATGGGCAATATCGAGACTTTGAGCCTTAAGTAACCAAAGTTTAGAGCAGGAGGGATTCTGGAAAACATGTAGTCTAGTCCAAACCCTCATTTTGTAGGTGAGGAAACAGGCCTAGGAAGGTGAAGAAACTTGAACACAGATCAGTGGGAGCTTTAAAAACACCGATTTTGCTAATAGCTTTCCTGCAAACAACACGTCATCATTTAAAGATTACTGCTTTTGAGTTTCCAAGCTGTGTAGGTCACCGCGGGTGCGTACGATTCATCAGCAGTCATATGCGGAAGGCATGTGCTGCTCTCCTCCTGCATGAAGCTGACACAGAGGCTAAGTGACAAAACGGTGGTGAATGAACCTCAGAAAATACACACAGGCTGACAATCATAAAGCATAGTATTACTCAGAATAGTCAGCAAAAAAATAATTCCAGGCAAAAAAAAAAAAAAAAAAAAACCCTCAAGGAAGATACTTCTAAATACACAAAGGAAAGCACTGGTTCAGTGTTTTTAAAATCCCATTTGGGGTGATTTGAATTATTTTTCCTCAAAATAATATTGAAGATAGTCAGAATTACCAGGAGTGGAAAACGATCCTAAACATGTCTCTTTATTCTGTTAGAGCCGAACTGTCTCTACTCAATGACAGTGGCCTATTGCCTAATTTAAATGGTAACATCTCAAGTGTTCAAAGGCCTGGTCAGAATAGGTAAATTTATGGGGAGAGAAAAAAAAGTCAATGGATACAATTTCAAAATACTTTGTAACAAAGTGACTTAGTGATTGACTGATTTTTTTCAGTTTTGGGCAGTGTTATCTCTTGCCATTCAATAAGGATTTATTGAGAACCTTCTATATCAGTCAGGCTCTGGGTCAAGCACTGAATGTGACAATGTCTAATAACACAGACATTGCTCAAAGACATATGTTATTTTTGATGTTGTTTATATGCATGAGTATAATGTGTTTATTATTTTTAAGCTAAGCTTTTTCTCTTGTTTGGAAAAAGAAACTTTTCTGTGCCGTAGACATGGCTCCCTGCACTCCCAGGACTATAAAGGGGTACAGTAACACATATAATGACAGGACCATGTATAAGTCCTGGGAGACCAGGACAAGCAGCTTACTAGTCTTTGCAGGGAGACACCAACATAAACTAGAATACAATGGGACTAGGGCTATCCTTGCCAATTGGTCAAAGTTGGAGGTGAGGGAGAGAGTTACCCATCAGGCTCTCTGATTGAGAGGGTGCTCTTTATTATTTTTTTTAAAGATTTTATTTTTAAGTAATCCCTGCACCCAGCATGGGGCTTGAACCCATGACCCTGAGATCAAGAATCACATGTTCCACTGGCTGAGCCAGCCAGGCCCCCCAAGAGCATGTTCTTTAGAATAGGGCTTAAGGGATGAGAAGGATTTCAACTGACCTGAGAAAAGGGAGGGGCCTTCCAGTAGAAGCAAACAGAAGCAGACAGACAAGGAGGGACAGAAGTGACTGGCTGCCCCAGGGAGACCAAACCCATGGTGCAAAGGGTCAGAGACACTGGTGAAGTCAGCCCGGCCTAGGGCACAAGGCTTGGCAAGCCCTGCCAGCAAGTCCTGTTAGCATCTCTGCCCACTCCACATCACTGATTTGAGTGCAGACTCTCCTGGGAACTGATGCTAGGAGAGGACCCCGATGGAAATCATTCAAAAGAGCAGAATGTCCCTCTGTTGGTTCAAGGAGGCAAGACAGGACAGTAATGAGGACGAGGGGCCTGGAGCTTGGCAGGGACCTGAGTCTGAACCCCTGCTCTGCCCACACGTAGCTGTGTGAGCCAGCCATTCTGAGCCCGCCTCTTTATCTGGGGCGAGAATGCTGGATGCCGCCAGCATTAAACAAGATGCTGATAAAGCCCTTAGCACAGAGCGCGACACTCAGAAAGCCAGTTCAGTAAATGGAACTCACTGTTCTTCAAGCTGCCACGGGCTATGGGGGTAACAGGGTGAGGAAACATGTAAATAAGAAAGTCAGTGGCTTTCCCCTGACCTTCTGTGAAGCGTGCCACAGAAAGAACATCAGCGGCCTGCAAGGCAGGAGAGGGGCGTGGGAGTGGGGAGAGCGGACTCCAGGCAGTTCTCTCTGCAAGATCCCTCTATCCAGGCAGGCAGCGGTGAGGGCAGAGGAGCAGAAATGTGAGCTTTGCAGGGGGCGTTCTGGTGTCCCTTCTAGAGAGGATGCCACAGGAGCTGGAGCTGAGGCGGCCACCGGGACCCGCTCTGCAAAAGGAGCCGCAATGTGCTCCAAGCACTTGACCTCACGGCCGGCTGTGTTCACAGCGGCAGCTCCTCCCCTTCTGCCCACATCCCCCTCACCCAGGCGAAACCCAGCTTCCTGGCTCGGGCGGCCAAGCTGAGAGCCGGCTTCCCCTCAGCCTCGACCTCTCCCGCATTGCGGCCTCCTCCCTGAGTCTAGCTAACGAATAGAACTGTTTCCCTGAGCAGTCCCCCGCTCTCTGCCTCCTTCTGCAGCTCAGTGAGGAATAATAATAATGACTGCAACAACAATCACAGGAACAGCAACAGTGCCAGGGACTCTTCTAAGTTCTTTACCTGCAGTATCTCTTACTCCTCACACAGCTTTGTGTACATACCATTAGTCCCACCCCCATTTTACAGATGAGAAATTGGGGCCCACATTGCTTAGGCAAACTGCCCAAGAGCACACAGCTAGTAAGTAGCAGAGCCAGGCTGGGAGACGCAGGTGGGCCAAGTGCAGAACCACAGCCCCTCCCATGGGCCTCGTGCTTTTAATGAAGTGGGGGGTGTTCTTTCAGGGACACAAGGTGTCGCCTGAGTGTCTGCGATTCATAGGCTGTTCCTGAATTGATTCTACTTTGTCAACCTGTTTGTTTTGAAGACAGCAGCTGTTTTTATCAGGAGCTTTCAGTATCTAAAAACACACTCATTAAAATCACAATTCACTTTGGGAATAAAATCGTAATTGGGCAGGTTCGGTTGAGCTCACCTCCTCAGCCTGGCCGGACTGAACTCCCTTGGGGCTGTGGCTGAGTAGGATCAGTGGTTGTCATCTAGAACCAGTCACACCTGCTGCTACTGATTTTGATTTTACCCACTTTACACACCCTGAGAAATGCAACCACAGAGAACGCATGCCCACGTGTTCGCCCTATTTACTCACAGACACTCGCATGTGTGAGCATACACGCACACACATGCACGCGCGTGCACACACACATACAGGAGCTCAAATATCTGCCCCATCATATAGAGATAATACACGTTCATCAAAACTGATTCTAAGCCCCACATACCCACTCAATACCCAAACGCACGCTTGGGTACAAGCCTCATGTGAGAAGGATGAGTTCCCAAAAGCAGGCAGAGCCGGACACAAATACAAATACAAATGCAAGTGCGCAGCAGACACCCAATAATAATAATAGCTGATACTTATCAGTGCTTACTCTATGCCAAGCACTGGACTAAGCGTCTTTATTTTTTATTCTTTACCTTGATCTTCTCAACTACCTAAAAGACATTTCTTTTATTATCCACATTTTACAAACGGGAACACAGAGCCACAGAGAGTTAAAGTAACTCACCGAAGCTCACACGGCTAATAAGTAGAAGTCGGGCTCCCCAACTGCTCCTAGAACACAGGTAGATCCCACATAATTGTTCTCATTCCCTGCAGACACCTTGCATCTTAACTATCTCTCATCCAAAGCAGAACTCTTTTGATTCCCCTCAAAACCTGCTGTCCCCACCCCACTGGTAATGTCCCGTCTCAGTACACAGCCCCACCATCTGTCTAGCTTCCCAAAGCTGTCCTCTACTCCTCCTGTCCTTCAAGCCCCACATTCAATTCCTCAGCAGATGCTCAGTCCAGCGAAAGCCCTCCACCTCCTCAGCTACTGCTGTCCCCAAGCCCCCGTCATCGCGTGCTTGGACCACTGCAGTAGTCTCTAACAAGCCTCCATACTTGCTCCCTACATCCATTTTCCATACATCAGACTGCCTTTCATCTTTTCAAAATATCAATCAAATCTCATCACCCCCCCACCCCAGTTAAGATCCTCCACTGGCCTCCCACTGGACTCAACAGAATCTGAACCTAACATTCCGTGCAACAAAGCCCAGACCCTAAGTGGCCTGGCCTTCACCTCCTGCCCCATCCGGTAGGGCTCCCCGTGCCAGCCACATGGGCCTGCTTTCCCTTTCTAACTCACCTTTGTTTCTGGCTTAGGACCTGTATTACCTTAACTGTTCTCTCCACCTGGAACATTCTAATCTCCACACGGCTAGCTCCTCCTTGTCTGTGAGATCTCCACAGAGTATAGCAGAGATATACTTTTGTCCTGCAAAAGTCCATGCTCCCCCTTCTGGGGTGGGGTTAGCTTTCTGTCCCCACTTGACTCCTAGTGTGGCCATGTGGGCCCACAATGGCCAAGTTCTTGCCAAAAGAGTGGCAGTGGAAGCGATCTGAATCATTGCCAGGCCAAGGCATTGAAGGAACAGGTGTGTGTCTTTCCCCTCTTTTTCCCCCTCCTCTAGCCAGAGGC
This sequence comes from Ursus maritimus, assembly GCF_017311325.1. Classification (NCBI taxonomy): domain Eukaryota; kingdom Metazoa; phylum Chordata; class Mammalia; order Carnivora; family Ursidae; genus Ursus; species Ursus maritimus. The sequence continues at coordinate 39,238,986 of NW_024424564.1, forward strand.
AGAGGACCCTAAGACCCTAGGGGATGACAAAGCCTCAAGATGGAAAAGGCCTATGTCCCCCAATCACCACATGGAGGAAAGCCACTTGTTACCTAACTAGGAACCCCTTACTGGATTTTTCCGTGAGTGAGAAATAGACTTCATTCAAGAAGCCACTGAAACAGGACTTAGTTGTCACCACAGCTAGAGTTATTCTAATACAGAGACACAGCCCCGGGCCACTCCACCCAACTAGCACCCTGTCACCTTATCACATCACTCTGCATGGCGTTTATCACTATTTGTTTCTTGTTTGTTTGTTACCTGCCTTTCTCAACTAGAACATCATATCTGTGGGAGCCCTGACCTTATTTGCCTGAGGTGGACATCCCCAGAACCCAGGGAAGTGCCTGGCACAGAATAAGCAACCAATAAATACTCCGTAATGAGGGACTGAATGAGCGCGTGAGTATGTGCTCAAGAAATAGCTACGGAATCCAACAGGAGGAGCAAGAGTTGCGAGGCACAGCCTGCCCTGGAGGCCTTGCGCTTGCTTCCCTGGACTGGAATGCTCTCTGCTTGGCTCCCTCCTCCAGGTATGTATTCAAACATCCCTTTCTCAGCGAGGCTTCCCCAGACCACACTTTTCAAATCCTAACAGTTCTGACAACACCGCACACTGCCTCCCTTCTTACTCTGTTTTATTTTTCTTCATAGAATCTACAATCCAATGTTCTATATTATGCTTTTAGTTGGTGAACTCTGTCTCCCTCGTCCTAATAACATAAAAACACCACGAGGGTAAGGACTTTTGTTCATTTTGGTCACTCTTGCCTCCCCACTATTTAGTCCCCTGGCACATAAAGGTACTCAAGTAATGTTTGGTAAAAGAAGGAAGTAAGAAAAGAAAGAAGGAAATTGAGTTCTATGAGGGGAAGAGGTGGGTGGATTATGTAAAGGAGACAATGCAGGGTTTACATTGAAACAAGATGAAAACAGCTATAGCAACAGCAGATAGAATATCTAATCTCTAATAAAATTTGCCAAAGTTAAAGGCTTGATTCCAGTACCATAGTTTTTGTACTGTAATTCTGTGATGAAGTAATGTATCACGGACATGATGTCACTGCTTTCACAAGTGCTGCCCACAAAATGAGGAATCATCAACATGCTGGGATGTTTCTTTTTGAAATAATTCACCCAGCTGGCGATCAGAGTAGACTTCCCACAACCACGTTCTCCAGACAAGAGCAAAATAGACTTGTAAACTGGAAGAGGATTTATTCTGAAAAAATAAAGGGGTAAAATGTAGTCAAGAATACTTACAAAGGAAGGGTAGGAGGGAGGGAAGGAGGAGGGAGAAAATTTTTTCTTGCAATCTCTCTCTAAGAGATATGAAATGCTAGTCTCAACTTTGGCCTCAGTTGGCTCCAAGAAAGTTATTTGCCCTCTGGACTTTAGCTGTCCTATGTAAAATTAGAACAGTAGAGAGATGGTAACCTTGGAAGGCCCTTCCAGCTACACAGATCCTAGGGTTGTCCAATATTAACCTGGGGTTCATCAAGGGGTCGGCCTGCCCAAAGGCCCAGGGAGGAAGACTCTACCACTCCAGTCTATGGCCCTTGTATCTGTCCTGCTGATCCCTTCCTGATGTCACAGCCACCATTGCCAGACTGGTCCTCCATATAACATTGTATCAGGAAAAAATAAAAAATAGAAGTGCTCATATGCCAGGGATTCCCATGAATCCTGATTACCATGACACTGGAAATTGCCACGATTGTTAGTAACTCACCAAGACGCAGCCTGGTCCTCTACCGGGTGTTTTAGCTCCTAGTTCTGCAGAAACGTGATTTCTCTGAACTGGCGTGAGCACAGCTGTTTAACTTTTGTAGTGAAGAACTTCCAGATATGCAGAGGATTCCCTGGTCCGCTGGTATCACTACATACAGACTCTAACCCCGTTCCTTACACACTTGTGATTTAATAAATCTGTGCCTCGTGACTTTTTATGGATGGAAGTTCTATGGAGGCAGTTACCAGCCTCACCTTACTCGTTACTAGCTTGTGACTGGCACAGTAACTGATCATAAATTGTTGCATGAGTGAATCAAATCAAATAAATAAGCCTGACATTTGGGTTCGGCAAAGCCAGAGGATCAGTCTGAAGATCCATTAAAATAGGAACCCTGAAGCAGGTTAGAGTTATTAAGCAGAAATTACTCCATAAGAAATCTACCTCCATTATTATGAATTAGGAGTGTGTTACTGCTTTCATTACTTCGCCATCAAATTTGAATGACAGAATCTGATTTTGTGTCCTACCTCCACCTTTGCCCTCTTTAGTCTCTCCTCAGCCAAGCAGCCAGAGTGAGCTTGTCAAAATCAGTGACATATGTCACTGCTCTGTGGTAAAAGTAGTAAAAAGCTCAATTCCTTACGTGTGAGACCAGACAAGACTTACACCCTCCCCCCATCCATTACATGCCCGTCCTCATTCCCTACCGCTCTCCCTACAGCCCTGACTTCCTTCCAGCTTCCTGGCCTCCCTGCCATTCCTCCAGCCTCAGGACCTCTGCACTTGCTGTTCCCTCTGTCTGGAATGCTTGTCCAATCCATATTTGCACAGCTTGCTCCCTCACCTGCTTCCAGTAGTTAGCCAAATGCCACCCTCTACTAGATAGCCTATTCCCTTTCAAGGTTTTATATTTTGCTCCATAGCACTAATGGCGTCAAACCTATTACATGGTTTCCGTATTTGCCTTGTTTGTTGCCTAGCTCCATAACGTAAGCTCTGTGGAGGTAGGGGGTTTTGTCTCTTTGTTCACTGCTATATCCCCTGAGTCTAGAACACTCCCTGGTACTTAGCAGGTAAAACCGACAAAGGAAAAATACAAATGTAATACGTCTACATAATTAGGCTAGGGTCTGAATGATTTCTTCTTAAGAACAAACAGAAAATGAAAACACTGCAAAGCAATCTGTGGCTATTGTTCTAGATGGTCAGTTGTTAAGACAATGCTTTGAAACGTCAAAAGAATACCCCTTTCTGTTACCTGTACATGTGATTCAGGAAATTACAATACAAAGCATTGTTTTCAAATGGCAAAGTCCTGTTTCCACATACCTAATTTCAAAGGATTTGTTTCATTATTGTATTTAATTGGGCGCAGTTGGACTCGTTTCGTTGCAATAAAAATCATCAAAGGTCTCATCTACTCTGAAATAGTCAAAATTATAACCTACATGAGATATAATTCACATACTGAAAACTCACCATTTTACAGTGAACAACTCGGTGGTTTTCACTGTATTCACACGGTTGTACAACTATCACCACTAATTCCAAACCATTTTCAGCACCCCCTAAAGAACCTCCAGACCCACTAGGAGTCATTTCCTGTTTCTCCTCTTCTCTCATACCCACGCAGCCACTAACCTACTTTCTATCTCAATGGATTTGCCTATTCAAACCTAAGATTTTTTTAACACATGACCTATATATTTAAACCCCTGTTAAGTTTTAAAAGTCTTGCCTGAGCTCCATGTTGTATTAACCAAATAACTTGTCTTCCTCTTGGCACGAGTTCCCGGAACCACAAAAATGTTGGTAGCTCTACCCCTCAGTGGGCTAAAATGGCGGGTGCAGAGACTGGGGCAAAGGTGATGGAGATGTGGAGGTGGAGGGGCTGAACCATCCCCGCCGCTATGGTGGGTTTCTTTCAAAATACAAAACTCACAGAATAAAGGTGATCTGTGGTAAGAGGAGGAGGATGAGGGCGGAAGAAAGAAAACTATCTCAAGAATCTCCCTATTTCTACAGATGAGACAGAGAGGGACACTGTAGACAACCCCAGTCCTACTTCCCACCCCAGCCTCTTCCTGCCTGGAGATGGTGAACAGAGTATGCCACCAGCCCGGGTGGGGAGAGATAGAGGGAGAGATAGAGGTTTTAATGTGGAGGACACTGGATAAAACAATGAGGGAGTGCACACGTTGGGTAAGATAACTCAGTTCCAGACACAAACACAAATAATAATGTGGCCCAGAGTAGGCATTCAGTAAGTGTTAGCTGAATATCTTAATGTAATTAATAATGAGCTGATGATGTATGTGGAAGCACTTTGTAAAACCTACAACACTGTACAGATGCATTATTCATATTTCCTGATCTAATTTCTTCCCCTTAAAGTCACTCCATCATTGTCAGGAATTACTTAGACCAACTTAGATCGGGGTGGGGGAAGGTAAGCTCTGCCCTCCTCCTTGAGGAGACCAGAAGAAAGGAAGTGAAATAGCCAGGAAAACTTTGCAAATGCAGAGAGATATCTGATAAGGAAATTCTAAGCCAAGGGTAACTTTTCAGGGGCCTCTCTTGCAGGAAAGGATGGGCATAGAAAAGGGGAGGTGGGGGAAGACAGCTGAAATTTGAGGGATCACATTCACTCAAGACAGGCTGTTTTGCTCAAGTCTAATGAAAAGCCTGGCGATTTCTTGACATCTTACCTGAGAAGAGAGTCTAAACTGGAGCCTGCTGCAGCACCGTTAAAATCAAATCCCGCATCCTTTAAGGCAAATCTCTCCAAGATTTCGAAGGTTCTGTTTGATTCCTTAGAAATAACGAACACTTGCTTGCACTTCTCAGTAAACTCTTCATGATAGAAACGTTCAAAGTTGTGCTTATAGTCTTTAGAGACAAAAAGATAAGTTTTAGTACCTTAGATACCTTAGGTATCTCCCCTTCTGTATCCATATCACCTTCTTTCTATGTTGGTACCATATTTCACAGCCCAGGATGTGGTCTAATGAAAGCAAATAGGCAAGGAACTTAATCTTCCTAAAGCTATTTGTATATGAAATCCTACTTGGGAGCCCAACTTATTTCTTGACCTCAAAATAACAAGGGTAAAAAAAAAAAATCAAAAACTGGATTTGCTACATACATGCCCTCATCTTTTTAGATTGTTATCTAAGTATGACGTTACCTAATTCAATCTTGTGGCAAATGTATATATGTCTATCCATGGCAGGGGCTGGGAGAACGGTGTATTTTTGGACAAGATGCCCTAATACAGTGACGACCACTGGGCAACCCCCTTAAACTCTCTGGTAAAATAAGGGGCAGGGCCAGACACTTGGATCTCTGAGAGATTCCTTCTAGTTTCAATTTACTGTAATTCTAAACTCATAGTTTAATTAAAGTCAGGGTGCTCTGGACTGCCAAAATGCCCTTCTGTCTCTGGAGACACTTATATCCCCCCAAGGTTTTGTTTTTGCTTTTAATGGAGGGAGGCTGTGATGCCAGAAAATGAACACCAGGTAGGCTAACCTGGTAGGTTCCCAAGATACTCACCTTGTACCTCCACAGTTAACTGGGTTGCCCTCTGGTTCCGGTGAGAGCCAAACAGACAGGGAGGACCTACGGTCTGGCCAAAGTCAGCTTCAAATTTCAAGATCTTAGACAGAACTGGGAATGATCCCACAGTCTAATGGGTCTCTTGAGGTAAACCTGAACCTCACCCACTAATCTCGAGTATCTTCAAGGACCGCAGAAGTGTCTCTAAGAGTTAAGAGTATGAACCAATAGCTCTACATTGCCTTACAATAACCACCAGCTTCCCAACTGGCCTTTTGTTACCTGCCCCCTACCCCCATCAGATTTTGGGTGATTAAAGGGTATCAAAGATACAAAAGAAAAATAATACAGCACTTCTTTCTAAAGCCTTTTTTTAAAAATAATTCATCCATACTGTAACTTCTAATTCACACATTTAGTCCACATACTATACATTCAAAACTAAAGTCTAAAGCAAGATAATTTTTCAATAATAACTAAAATCAAAGGTTAAGGAGACTACGATGGAGAAATAGCCTGTGTGTAACCCAAATACACAGACAGACTCAATTCTTGAGCACATTAGGAAATATTAATCTATATATGCAGTTCAGATTGAGATTAGTCAAAGAATATCACTATTAACCATATTTCAAGCTTTAGCCAAATGCATATATTCTTCCAGGACTCATTTATTGTTAGTCGTTCTCATCAGCTATTTACTCTGTGCCCAGTATGCATCAGGCACTGTTTTTAGGTATTTTACACACAATATTACTCTCAAGGTGGTTAATAGTAATTCATTATGTAGAAGAAGAAACCAAGGTGTACTAATATTGTCATTTGCTCAAGGTCACACACAACTAGGAACTGAGAAATTTGAGATCGTGTGTGTCCTTAGACATTCTAAAACTCCAAGCTTGTAGTAAATATTCAGGATATTTTTTGACACTCAACATCCATTCACTATAGTTTCCGTAACAGCCCCAGGTTATCATCCGGGACCCCTCCCTGTTCCAACTCTCAATTCATGTTATTCCAGTGGGTCTGACTTCACCTCCAGCCCCAGAGGAGGCATATGACCCAGGATTAGCCCCTCAGAGCATCATATTCTCTTGGCACCAGCGATTAAGTCGGATACAAGCATATGGTCCCAGTCAGGCTAATCGGAGACAGAAAGACTCAATGCTACGTGGACTTTGAGCCACTTCTGCTGGACTTGAACGTGGAGCTACTCCAGCCATCTTCCTTCCATGATGGAGGAGCCAAGGAATTGAGGCAATATCAGGACAGCAGAGCCGTGCTGAGAAACAGCAAGAAACCAGGGCAGGTAACATCGTTTGAGCCACTGGTTGAAGCCTGAGCTGAACCAGACCTAATCCTAGGCTTTAAAGTTACATAAGCTAACAAATTCCCTTTTTGTTAAAGCCAATTTGAGTCACCTGCAACCCAAAGAGTTATGATTGACACAATATTCTTTTCTAGGACTCCAAAATGATTTGGCTTGTAGGCAGAGTTGATCAGCACCGGTGAGATTTCACCACCCGCCTCCCTCCCCACCAACACTGCATTCGAATGAGTTGAGGTGAGTCAGCTCTGTCCCATTCAGTTCACCACAGATCCACCTGCTTCGTATCAGAAGGACTATTGCCTTCCTGGCCCCTGAAAGCATTGGGGAACGCACCACCTGCCGTCACTTTGCAATTTCACATTAATTGGGCCCTTACAATAGTAATTCATAACCTTTTTTGGGTCATCGAAACTTCTGAGGATCTGATCAAAGACACAGGCCATCTTTCTACCCCCCCAACACATGTATGCATGTAAACATACTATTTTTCATATTTTATATCACTTTAGGGGCATCAAGGACCCCTCCCAAATCTGTCTAGGTGAAAAATCTCTGCCAGACTCTAATATTGCTCTGTCTTTTCTTTCTGTGTGTCCTCAAGACACTACTTTCAAAAATAAATGTAATCACTTCATTTAGAGGCAGAATGGCAAGCTGTACTTCTCGGACCGTAACGTGTATGCAACTCACATGGTCATCTTATTAAAATGTAAACTCTTATTCAGTAGACCTGGACTGCTTTCCTAATAAGCTCCTAGGTGATGCCAAGGTTGCCGGTCCACAGATTACTGAGTAGTAAGGATGAATGATGTTTAGCCGTATCCCCGACCTCCAACCACTAAGGTGCCAGGAGCATTCCCCCCCAACTCTGACACCAAAATGACTTCAGACGAGGCCAAATGTCCCTTGGGGGGACTGCCAGATATTTTAGGTCTTCTCCAAGCTCCTGGACTTCCTAAATAATCTTCCATGACCCTTTATTTGCTCTTATTTCCAGTTTAAAAAATCTTCAAATGGAGAAATGCATGTTACAGATATATGGTCACAATTTTAAATGCTTAGGGAACATTTGCAATTTTCAAAAGGCCTCTTACAAGGAAGACATGCAAAACATATTAACTTTATGTTAAAAATAGACTTAGCTATCTCCATAGTTACTCACCCATATTTTCTATCATTAAAGTGGCTGGGTAAAGTTGTTCTATCACAATTGACCAGTCCTTGAAAACCAGCTCACCCAACTCAGGGAGATCTTTATAAAATCGGACAGGGAGTCCTTTGCTAATAATCTTGGCCTTAAGCTTTCCGATCCTTAATTTTTCTTCGTCATTCAGAGAGCCTGAAGACAGCCTCTCCTTTTCTTCACCTAAAGTCTTCAGCAGCGTGGTTCCGGTCCTAAAGTAAAAATACTGAAATTGAGACTCATTCAGAAATGCTGCTTGGATGATCTCAAACTCCGTCAAACTGTAGTTGGGATTCTCCAGGACCCAAGGATAACCATTTTTTGCAGCAACATAGAGATTCTGCTCTACTGTGGATAAACTTGACAAGTCAGTTGCTTTGGAGAATACTAAAGGCACGTGGTCAGGGAGAAAGTCCCCGTATGTCTGACCCAGCATGCAGATGAAAAAGGGAAAGCAGCTGTTCACGTAGTCGAGACAGAGCTTCAGATACTGGGAGTGGAGACAAGAATGCTGTCTAAACAGGTTGGAGGATAAGGGCGGCGGGTCCATCAACGCTGACCACCTCAGGTCTACAGCTTTGAAATATGTGCCCCGGGAACTGCAGAGTTCATTAAGCTGAGGAAAGATGTAGTTTGCCAAAAAGTCTCTCTCTTCTTGAAAATCATTCAGAGTTGAGCAGATGTAAGGCTGAATGGGTTTCTGGAACTTTAAAACAAACTGGGCATACCTGTCTACATTTGCCTTCTGGCTTATTTCACTTTGCTCAGGGGATGACATCGTGCTTAAAATATAACCATTTTCATTCTGGCATAGCTGCCGACCTCCACTGCATCTAAGACTTCCTCCTAATGATGTTAGCTACAAACACTTCGAAAACATTCCCCAAAATGGTTTCTTTCTTATTGACATGTGAAGGTGAGAGGTGCCAACCAACGGACAGATCAGAGTTGAAAATCTAGTTTAAGACTGAAAAACAAAAAAAAAATTCATTTTAGGATTAAAGGAAGTTCACATTTCCCCTCTTCTCCCCCAAAGCTTTTGCTGAACAGCTGAGAACCACGAGGTGAGCAAGCACTAGACACAAGGCTCTCCCCTTTTCCCAGCCCACCGTTCCACCTTCCCAGTATTCCTTCCACCCACTGCTACTTCTGCCCCCTATAAATTTGGAAATCATGCAAGGGGACTTCCTGAGAGTGTGAAAAGGAAGACAAACCCAGAGAAGGATCCTCATGTATCTAGAAGCAGAATTAGCCAAGACCCATGACCAAGACCAGAAGCAAGAATGAATAGGTATGAAGTTGAGGTCAGGATAATAAGAAGATATCAAAGTGTCACAAGGTCCAAGACCAGTAATGCACCTGGCATCTGAGAGACACAAGGAAGTTGGGATCTAAGACCTTCAAAGAATTCTGTGATTTTTTTTTTTTTTTTTTTATCTTAAGTTGAGCAGACTCATACAAATTCCATCCACCTACATGAGCCGGGAATTCAATTCCACTGAGCTAATGATGAAACACACACCCTCCAATGCTGATGTAGATATGCTTGCACCTTGCTCAGAAGCAAAAAAAATTAAATGAAAATGACCCCTTTTATGAGCTTTTTCTTAATGCAACTCATTTCCTTACCAAGCATTGCTTTTTTGGTTACATTTTTTGCCTCCACCTAAGGAGAAACATCATGTTACCGTGTATAGGGCAATTTTTCATCACAAATACCTGACAAGTATAATGCAGTACCTTTTTAAAAAGTGTTAACCCTTTGACTTTTAAGTGTCACAATAGTTTAATAATAGATCATATTGCCACCCTACTTTACAGACAAAGAAACAAAAGTTCAAACAGGATAAGCTACATGTCCAAAATCACTTGGCTCGTGAGTGGAGAGCCAGGATCTAAACACAGGTTAGCCTGACTCCATTATAGTGTCTCTACATTATAGAGATAATGAAATTCCTTAAATCAATGGGTGGAAATACCAATCTAATAAATGATATTGTAATAAACAGGTGGTAATTTGAAAAAAAATTAGTTTAATCTGTGCTCACACACTACTGCACCGAAAAAAAAAATCTAAAAAAAAAAAAAAATGACAGAATAGGTATCATGGATGTTTTATTAACAGAATTCTCTCCCGCCATGTAGGAGGCTAGAATTGGATTATCAGCCCTTGCAAATATCTATCTTCTCCTAGTCCCATGCAATCAGAGGTCATTTCTATTTTGGTCTCTACCATGTCCTCAACACTTAGTATAATGACTGGCTAAGAGTGGGTGATAAGTAAATATTTGTTGAATGAAAAAATTTAATGTAATTTTTAAATGAAAAGAAAATATAATTAAATATTTATCAAACCTGGAGAGGACTTCCAAAACTTATAAGCTGTAGAAGAAATCACAAAACATGGACAGATATGGTTACATTTTGAAAAAACTTAAAAGGCAACCAATGAACTGTAAAAACTACTTGCCACAAATAAATCTATCTTTATTCTAAAAAAATACTGGCATCCTAGTAGACATATAAGCAAAAGATACAAACAGATAAAAAGAAAAACAATACAAGAATACATAAAAAATCTCATGCAACCTTTCTAGAATTCAAAAAAAAAATTTTAAAGCAATGGTAGAGATTTTTAACACCTGTTTGTAGCCATGATAGAGTAATAGGGACTAGATTTATCTATCCTCTTCAGAAAATTAGAAAACTGGACAAAATATATTAAATAGCTTTTTTCAGATTTAGACATCAGACAGGATGGGAGTGTGAATCCTGAGAGAGAAGTGAGCTAGAGAAGTTTATCAGAAAAAGAAGACTTCAGAACAAAGAGTACTACTAGGAATAAAGAGTGACATTACATAATGATAAAGCAGTCAGTCCACCAAGAAGCAGAGCAATCCTCAGAGTGTATGCACCTAACAACAAGAGCTCCAAAATAAACAAAGCAAAAACTGGCAGAAATGAAAGGAGAAACAGACAAACCCTTAATATAGAGATTTCAGCATTCCCGTTCATATATTATGTATTTTTTTTAAAGATTTTATTTATTTATTTATTTGACAGAGAGACAGCCAGCGAGAGAGGGAACACAAGCAGGGGGAGTGGGAGAGGAAGAAGCAGGCTCATAGCGGAGGAGCCTGATGTGGGGCTCGATCCCATAACACCGGGATCACGCCCTGAGCCGAAGGCAGACGCTTAACCGCTGTGCCACCCAGGCGCCCCATATATTATGTATTTTGTGCTACAACTGCAGAGTTGAGCAGTTGAGGCTATGAGCAGGCTTTGACTACAAAGCCTGAAATATTTTCTATCTGGCCCTTTAAATGATGTTCACTGACCACCATTCTGGGCCATAAAGGCTCCCTGTTCCTCGGCCCCTCCCTCCCCCGCTCATGCTCCTGCACGCTCTCTCTCAAATAAATAAAAATCTTTTTTTAAAAAGCCTTTTAAAAAGATAAAATAAAATAAAAAATAATAATCTCCACACCTTGCTCTACAACTGCTAATAATGAGCGTTCCCAGGTTTTGCAGAAATACGAGATTGAGGCAGGGGAGGGGAGAGCAGAAGGAACCTAAATGGAAGGAGTTCTTTTTGAGTGGATGGAAAATATAGAAAAGGCATGACTTTAAATTTTTAAAACAATTTAAGACAAAAAAAATTTTAACTAGAAACTTCATTATTACCATAAGTGCAAAACCCTTATCATATGCCACAAATAGATAGTAGCCATAAAAATAAATGCACTAAAAAGCAAACCGTGTGAAAAAATTCTAGATACACTTCTTTTACTGAATAGATTAACATGTACTTATAAGAGAGACATGTAAGACAAACTTGTACCAAACTAACTTTCTCTTGGCCTAATCAAAAAGACTGAAGCAGAATTGAAAAGTCCAACATCTGCGCCAGGGAATCAAAGTTATTTAATATCTGCCCCTGGCCCATCTGATAGCAGTAAGGGGCATCAGAGTGAGTATACTCCCGGAGGTTGAACACGGGTGTTGGAGTCATATAACTCTGACACTAGTTCCTGCACCTGTACATCTGGAAATGACAACCACACCCATGTGACAGGATTAAATGAGACTTTGCATAATAAGCACCTAATTGTGCTAAAACTTTGTTTTAACACTGCTAAAATGGACTTCTCATAAAGAAATATCCTTCCCAACAGATTTCTTAAGCAAATTATTGCTGCTTAATGTATTTATGACCTACAAGGTCCACATTAAGCCCTCAATGTTTGCTATTCCTATTGTTGTAAACGTTAGTATTACCTTTACCGCAAATGTTCGCCTTCGTATTTTGTGATAAAGCAGCCTCAACAGCATTACTCCATGTATCACTGTACTTTGTAACTAAAAGTTATGAGAATATCTATTAACTAGTCAAAAATTCCTCTGAACTTTTAAAGAAATTTCTCTCAATATTTTAAGGCTTAGAAATTTCTATATTCAAATGCCATACCCCCTGCTCCCCACCCACAATGACCGCAGGTTCTAACTTTGGTAATTTTACCCTTGACAGCCCCAGATTCTTTTAAGTTTCTTAAAATGTCAATGGTGGGACTGCAAATTGGTACAACTATTTTTTAATTGACCTATTTTTCTAAGGCAGACTCTGGGGAGATATTTGTTTTTAATTAATAGAAAATAAAATAGAAACTATAAGACTACAGATGAATTTAATTTAAAACAGGTTTAAGAGCACCTGGGTGGCTCAGTCAGTTATGTGTCCAACTATGATCTTGGCTCAGGTCTTATTCTCACCATCATGAGTCCAAGCCCTGTACTGGGCTCCACGTTGGGTGGAGAGCCTACTTAAAAAGGGCAGCNGGGGGGGGGGTGTCCTGGGTGGCTCAGTCAGTTAAGCAACTGCCTTTAGCTCAGGTCATGATCCCAGGGTCCTGGGATGGAGCCCCGCTTAGGGCTCCCTGCTCAGTGGAGAGCCTGCATGTCCCTCTCCCTCCGCTGCTCCCCCTGCTTGTGCACTCTCACATGCTCTCTCGCTCTGTCAAATAAATAAAATCTTTAAAAAAAAAAAAAAAAAGGTTTAAACTTTCTAATTGCATAAGAAAGTTACAGCACCCAGAGATTTTATTAGCAAATTCAGGTAAACATTTTATAAATCCAAAGTCAATTCTCAAGCAAGATAATTTAGTGTGAGTTGGGACAGGGTATAGGGAAAAGATCACAAATATTCCAAAATCACAGCTAAAACTAGTCAAAAATGAGATATAATGTAAACTACCATTACATTAAATATTTAGAAACACATTCATTGTTCTATAGCCAAAATAATACAAGTTCTACAGTTGGAAACATTAAACATTACATAACGAAAAACCACTCAAAAGTTAACATAAGAAAATAATTATGGCTGTTTAATGTCTTAGCTAAAATCTTTTTTTTTTTTTTTTTCCCGAAACCTTCAAATAGGACAAAGGAGTTCGGTGCCGGCTGTGCGGAGACACATCCCCTGGTACAATCTACTATGCCGGACAACGTGAGGCAGACAACCTTTCCGCCAGAACAGCTAGAGAAGCTAGGTAAGATACTTGAGAGCTTGTTTAAAGGCATCAGGATTTGAGGAGACAAGATTCCAGAAAGAAAGGAAGCTTTGAGAAGTGAGCCCTACATTCTCTGTTGCTTTTCCCTTCAAAGTACTTGCTGATTCTTATGCCACACAGAGCCTATATTCTTGGAAGAAAGCGCAATACTGATAAGCGGCCGCCTCATTGTACCAGCGCTAGAAAGACAAAAATTGGATTCCAGGGCTCAGCAGGCAGGAGGCTTGGTAAACACCCTAGGCTTTCTGTTGTATTTTCTGGATGCCCAATCTGCAAAGGTTTCCTGCATCCCTCGTGTGTCCTCACAGGTGCTCTCATTTTCTTCTAAGCTGGATTTTTTTTTTTTTTTTTTTTTTTAAGTAAGCTCCATGCCCAGTGTGGAGCTCAATGTGAGGCTTAAACTCATAACCCTGAGATCAAGACCTGAGCTGAAATCAAGATGTCGGCCACTTAACCAACTGAGCCACCTAGATGAAGTCTTTTAAACTTCCACTTCTGTGTGCTTTTGGCAAGTTTAGAGCAAGTCTGTTGGTGTTTATATATTTATCTTATAGTCAATAATTTACCAGATTTTCATACTCATTATAATGTTTTCTCCCTAACTAGAGTCTTTCGGGTTTCCAGGATACACAGTTATTTCACCAATAAGGAGGAATTCCAAAATAAAATTAATGTCAATTACTTCCTATTCTTATCTTAGACCCTCCAAAACAGTGTGGGACCATACTGACAAAAACAGGCATGTCTGTCTGGTTCCTGATTCCTACTGAAACAGGTTTTAGTGTTTTGCTGTTCAAAATGATAGTTGCTTTCAGTTTTTTTTTTTATCAAGGTATAATTTACATATAACAAAATCTACTCTTCTTTAAGTGTAGAGTTTTACCGCCATGTGATTTAACCACCACCAAAATCAAAATCAAAAGCACTTCCATCACTCCAAAAAGTCCCTTCCGCAGTCTTCTGCACTCATTCTCTTACATCTTTGCTTCACTTCAGATAAGATATAGCACTTATGCAACTCCGCCATTAATATCTGCTCAAGCTCCGCAGAGACCATATCTATAATCCTCACCCCTGTGCAGCCAGCACCTTGCATAACACCTGGCACATACCAAATCAACACTTGCTGGATAAATAAATGAATGAATGAATAAACCAATCAACCAACCAACAAACCCACCTTGGTGCTCACCCCCATTCCTGAAGCTCCCTAATTCCAACTGCTTTCCTGCCTTACTCTCCCTGGTCTGCACTCCCCCTGCCTCCTCACTGCTGGACTACGCCTGTCCACCAGGTGAGCTATCTATTGCCCATAATGCCACCCCTTCGCCGGTATGGTTTTCTCTTCCAAGAAGAGACTTACCAACAACAACAAAGGTAGTTGTTTCCAGTAGTGTCCATAGACATACAGTGTCAAAGGGAAAAACTAGAATTAGGAAGCAAGGGAATCAGATCCAAAGGTAGGGAGTTTAGTAACAGCCTGGAGTGTTAAGTTCCAGAGGAACTAGACCAAGATGGGAAGTGAGAATAAATAATGGGTAAAAGGTCAGAAGAGGTGGGCACCCCAGGTGAGAAAAAGCAAGGCTGGGGTCTAATAAGCTGCCCTTTCCCTGCACAGGGCGCAAAGACAGGGATCCTGTCTTAAAGGGGCAGAGCCAAGCCTTCATAAATTCCCACCACCATCTGATGAAACGTCTACTCACAAGCAATGTATCTATTTTGGAGGACATGTCTCATTCTCAGTTCCCTCCAGGTGCAACACGAACTAGCCACCGCTGACTCCTTAAGATGGAATTTGCAATTTCAGAACTGGTTGCTTACTTGTTCAGAGCTAGAGAAAGAGGTGAAGGAGTTGTGAAACGCAGAAAAGTGAAAGAACTCATCTTTTCTAAAAGCAAAAAATAAATAGAAGTTAAAATATACAAAAATGCAATTATTTGAGATTTCTGAATGTAATTCTCACCCTAGCACACTTAAAAAAAAAAAAAGGTACAAGCACAAAAGCATTAAAAAAAAAAAAAAAGCTTTGTAAGGTATCCTTTGCTTACTAGTAACAAATGTTGGTAATTTGAGCAGATGTAAATAAGTCACCACCACAATGTGTAAACACCAACCACAGAATTAAGATTGGCAAACCTAAATAGGGGAAGTTGCGAAAAGATTATGATAGCCTGTCACTGAAAAGCTTGTTTTCAGGAATTCGAATGAACATCTGAAAACAAATTAAAAGTTCCATTTTCCTGGAGGAAGCAACAAGGTAGGGAGTGTTGTTGGACACAAAGTCGGAGTTGGGGTGGGGAGAGAAGTATGTAAAGACTAGGTTAAATAGACACAGAAAATATTTCCAGAGGCGCAAGCTTAGGGTGAGGGACTTCCCTCGCCGGAAAGACACCTGGTCCTTTGTGTCTCTAAATGCTGAGTAGGTATTTCTATGAAGTTACAAAGCCGCGCACCCTCCCGTTCGCAGCCCCAAAGGTTTTGCTTTCAAATATCTGCAGGTGTCTCCTCTTGCACCGGGTAAACGAGGTTTTGGGGGTTTTTTTTCGTTTTCTGTGCTAGAGCGAACTTTACCAACACGTTCTCCACCTAACAATAGGGATTCTAAGGCAGCCGGCGGGTCACCGCCTCTGAACTTGAAGAGTTGAGGGCATCAAAGTTGCTCTCAATTTCCCTCACGGGAAAAAAAAGAAAGAAGCCCCACTATCCTCTCCTGCAAACCAGACCAGGGAGGCCGCAGGTTCCGGCCACTGAACACTGAGAGGCAGCGGGGGCTGCGGCAGCCCCCCAAACGACGCACGAGAAGCCAGATTCCTGTTTACCAGCCGGAGGCGGAGCCCAGACTCATAGAGGCCGACCCCCCGAACACAAGGCGGCCGCGGCCAAGGTGTCGGAGCTTTCCAGGCCTGTTTCTACAGGCTGTGTACCCTGGAGAATCCTGGAATAAATAAAGACCTTTACTACAATCAGAAGAAGACGTAAATTCTAAAACACGCAGCGCGTAATTCACGCAAAGACACTTTGGGAAATGCGGCAGGGCTAAACTACGCAGCTGGTTCACAAGCCAAAGACTACGATTCCCAGCATTCAATACAGTGTACCCCCTGTTACGTTGCATGCCGGGAACTGTAGTTTCTCACCACCTCCATCTAAAAAGTACTCCGGGGATTTTCAACATCTCACGTGTTTCTCTTCTCGGGGATGCACTACCAAAGAGAAAGCTGACTGCGAAAAGGCGCGCGGGAATCATTCCCAACGTGACCCCAAGCGTAGACGGGGAAAGCGAAGAACCGTTGCCATGACTACCGTTTCTCCTGGTCACGGAATAAACGCATTCAAGGATCCGGAAGTGGTTCTTCTGCGACCTCTCCAAAACGAGGGATGTGTTCTGTGCTGACGTTCATTGGGCCGTTTCCCCGAGAGGCCAAAGCTACCCAGGCAAAGGGGCGGTTCCGTGTGAGAGGGGCCCGCGGAGCCATTTGATTGGAGAAGAGAGGCTACGGCTGACCAATCGGAGGGAGCCACGCTTCGGGCATCGGGCACCGCACCTGGACAGCTCCGATTGGTACACTGCGGTCCCCCCCACGAGTCCCCATTGGGTAGAGGGGGTGCGTGGTGCGGCACCATTGGTGGGTTCGTGTTTCCCGTCCCCCGCCCTCGAGAGGCTGGGGTGAAAAGCGGCCCGACCTGTTTGGGGGGTAGTGGGCGGACCGCGCGGCTTGAGGTGTGAGCGTCTGAGCCCCGTGGTGGGGGGTGGAGGCGGCTCCTGCGATCAAAAGGGACTTGAGACTCTCACCGGCCGCGCGCCATGAGGGCCCTGTGGGTGCTGGGCCTCTGCTGCGTCCTGCTGACCTTCGGTGAGTGATCCCAGAAAACCGGGCGCCCCCGGACGCCCCCACTCCTCAAGCGCGGCCTCTTCTCGAAGGTTCTGGGGGCGTTGAGCCTGGGAGGGGGATTACGGGGCCTCCGTTGAGCCGAGGGGAATCCATCCCCTTTCCTCGAAAGAGGCTCAGGGGAGTTCGCACACTATACTTTCTGTGGAAAAGAAAAACGAGAACCGAGAACATTTAAATCCCTTGCAGATCTCCTAGTATTCGCGCTTAGAGGTCTCGACCAACTTGGGGTGGGGCGCCTCTCGGGCTCCGGGTCCCCCGGGAGCCTGCGGGTGCCCATTCCGGAGGACTTTCGCCAGACGCAGGATCCTTTGGCCCTCTGAGCTTGGGGACCCCCGCATCCAGTCTGCGAGTCAGAACGCGGGTTTCCTTTCTTAGGTGCTGGACTGCGGAGTGTGGGGCCCTGAGTCAGAAGAAAGGCAGCGTCAGCGTGTTAGCTTCACTTTTGCTCGAGCTTCTTAACATCTCAAAATCTCTTTACTTCTCTTCCCTCGCTCAGTTGGGCCCGATTTCAGTTCCTCTCGCCAGTGGTTGCACAAATTCTATTTGTATTCCGACCTGCGATATTGAAGGTCTTAAGTTTCGGCATGGTCAGTTGGGAGGCCTTGCCTCGGCCTGCACGCAACACGTGTGACTGTAGAAGGGACCTGGTATCAATCTGCTAAACTTTATTTATAAAGCATCCGAGGGCCGCTCTTCGATCGAACGTGGTGGCAGCCTCCGCGTTTCAGAATCTACTGGAGGACTCAGTATCTGAACTTAAATAAGAAATCTACCAAGTTGGGTTTACACTGGGTCTTTAAACTAATGGATCCATTCTTCCAATCCCACCTCCCATATTTACCACCTGAATTTTGCAACCCCTACTCTTGCCCCGTTTGATTGTATCTTCTAAGAAGTACTGGAAGCAACGATGGTTTAAGAGTTTTCTGGTGTCAAATCTTTCAGGGTCAGTCCGAGCTGATGATGAAGTTGATGTGGATGGTACAGTGGAAGAGGATCTGGGGAAAAGTAGAGAAGGCTCAAGGACAGATGATGAAGTAGTACAGAGGTTTGTGTTCTTTGACTCTACACAGCTTAGCCCTTACGAACAGTAGAATATAGTGGCGTGTTATCTTTTCTTCAAAGGTCCAGATGACATGTAACACCCCAAATTTAAATATCCAAGAAATGGTCAAAGAAAGTGTTAGGGCTATCATGTTCATCCCTAAGTATCTCCAAACTTGCCCCTAGGAATGACTGGTCAGAATGGGTTGAATTTCTTTTGAAAACTATTTGGATAACTAGATGGCAGAATATAAGCTCTGTGACTTTCCTAAGACCGGTTGGTTTTATATTCAGTAAGTGTGTAAACTTAGCAAATTTTGTTTTAAGTAATCTCTGCCCCCAGTGTGGGGCTTGAACTCCTGACCCCTCACACCGAGTCACATGTTCTACTGATTGACCAACCAAGTGCCCCTAAACTTCGTAATTTAAAAAAAGATTTCCCTCAGTTGAGCAATGTTTTCAAATTTGGCCCCTTGGGACTTAAATTGACAATTTTGTAGACCACTAGAGGCCAAAGCTTCCCAGGCAAAGAGGCAGTACCACGTTCGAGGGAACATATAAATAAGTATGACCTTGCTTTTTATTTTTAGTAGAGGAAAGTCAGGTTTATTTCTCTGACAGTTTTAAGAACTGAGTGTTAGAACTCAGTGCTAATGTGGTAAAGTTTTACTGTGGCAAAATAATAGAAATAGTGGATTAGTAATATTTTATAATAGGTTTCCATTTTACCCTTTTAACCCTTAAGACAGTCTCGTGAGACCACTGTGCTTTCACCACATATCCTGTGTTTTTGGAGGGAACTAAGTAAGCAATGCAGTAGTTGATCAACTTTTTTTTTTCTTAGAGAGGAAGAGGCTATTCAGTTGGATGGATTAAATGCATCCCAAATAAGAGAACTTAGAGAGAAATCAGAAAAATTTGCCTTCCAAGCTGAAGTTAATAGAATGATGAAACTTATCATTAATTCATTGTATAAAAATAAAGAGGTAAGCAACATGTGGTTTGGGCAATACTATTTTCTCTCTGTGCAATAGCATACTTGTTTACCTTCATAATAAATTTATGTAGGAATTTCACGTAAGTAGTTATTAGCACAGTTTATATACCCAGTATGTATAAAAATTGCTTCTAGATACCTGTGGGGGTGGTGGATAGACATTTTCCTTTTGTCCTTTCCGTTCCAAATATGTTTATAGTCTGCCAAATAGTGTTGAGGACAGTCACAGAAACTAAGCCCTTTGTGTTACAGACATAAAGATCACTAGTATGAGACTGGAGTGTTACTACTCTTACCAGTTCAGGTATCCCTTGCAGTTGCTAAAGTCCTATGTGTAAAGAGCTGTACCTTCCTTTACCAAGAGAGTAAAGTCACTCCCGTACCATAAGTTTTATTTTTTAAACAAGTGCTTTTTCAGAGTACAGAAGAGAACTAAAACGAGTTTGACATTAAATTTGCTGTTTTATATATCTTGAGGCTAATTAAAGTGTATGTTAAATCTGGCTTCCATTTAGATTTTCTTGAGAGAACTGATTTCAAATGCTTCTGATGCTTTAGATAAGATAAGGTTAATATCACTGACTGATGAAAATGCTCTTGCTGGAAATGAGGAACTAACTGTCAAAATTAAGGTAAGCTTAAAAGAGCTTTCTTTTTCTTCTAAAACAAAAAGAATCCTTAAGAGATAGGGAATCTCTATCAGTCAAGATAGGCCAGGTTATGCTGCAGTAACAAATAACCCCTAAGCCTAGGGTCTTAAATTGGGGTTTAGCAAAATACAGCCTGTGGGCCGAATCCAACCTACTTTTTTTTATAAATAAAGTTTTATTGAAACACAGCCATGCCTGTTCATGTGTTAGCTATGACTGCCTTTGTCCTACATGGTGGGTTTGAGTAGTTGTGACAGAGACCATATGGCCCACACACCTAAAATATTTACTCTCTGGCCCTGTTTCAGAAAAAGTTTGCTAACCCCAGGATTAAATTATCAACCACAGGCCACTGTGGCCTTTGCTTCGCATCATCCTCACTCCAGGACACAGGCTGATTGAGTAGCCACCATGTGGAGTGTAGTTTGTTGCCATGGTACAGAGAGCTTGGAGGGTCTCCCATCCTTTAAAGCCTCTGGCCTGAAAGCTACATTCCTGACTCCCACTTGCAGCTTATTGGCCAGAACCAGTCACATGGCCTTAATAACCAAAAATGAAGGAAGCGTATTCCTGCTATGTTTCCGGAAGACAGAGAGCTGAGAATATTTATTGGAGAACATTGATCACCACAGATTCCAAATATAGAAGTCATTCAAGTTGTGAACCTTTTTATTTTCTATGAAAGGAATAGGCACAACCTAAAATTTTATTTTTCTTAAATTTTTTTCTTCAAAAATAATTTGTTTTGTTTAGGTCTATCCCTGCGCTTTGATGTTTGGACCAGTCTGTCTTCTTTATATTGATACTTTCTCAAATACACTGAACTTAAGATTTTTCTCTATAAAGAAAGGTGCTTGCCTGTAAGGTGCACATTTTCTGAAAAGGCCATGAGATACTAAATGGTGGAAAATGAACCCAGTTTAGTTTTCTGTATTGGAATTGAGGTGGCCCAGAGCTGGTAGTTTCTGAATATATAGCTCAGGATTTACTTGTCATACTGTGAGTATTAAGCAAATAAAACTATCCTGTTCTTGTCTTGCTTTCAGTGTGACAAGGAGAAGAATCTGTTACATGTCACAGACACTGGTGTAGGAATGACCCGGGAAGAGTTGGTTAAAAACCTTGGTACCATAGCCAAATCTGGAACAAGCGAGTTTTTAAACAAAATGACCGAGGCGCAAGAAGATGGCCAGTCAACTTCTGAATTGATTGGTCAGTTTGGTGTCGGCTTCTATTCTGCCTTCCTTGTAGCAGATAAGGTTATTGTCACGTCAAAACACAACAACGATACCCAGCACATCTGGGAATCTGACTCCAATGAATTTTCTGTAATTGCTGACCCAAGAGGAAACACTCTAGGACGGGGAACAACAATTACGTGAGTATTACTGATTCCTGATAAGAAGTATCCGTCCTAGCGAGGATCTTGACTCTGAGCAAACCACTTATTCTGGGCTTTCATTCCTTGCCTATAAAATTGACCTGTTCTCATCACTTGAGGAAATATTTTGAGGACCTCCTAAGGGCCAGACACACAGAGTTATAATGGCCGCTATACATAGAGGGCAAAAAGTCAGAAGGGTTGGCTCTTCTAGGGGAGAAAGCAAATTGGAGGCCTCACGAAGTGGGTGGATGCAAGATTTCCAGGGAAGCAAGAGCTGGGAAAGAAGTGTCAGATCTGTGGAGGATTGTGGCTCCAAAGGCATGGAGGCACAGCACGTTCACAGGATTCAAGAAATTCGTCTTGGTTGGTGGCAAATCACGATAGAATTTTTTATTAGCTTTTTTAAGGTTTTCTGAAGATGAATATGGAGGGTGGCAGGACTGGATGAGAGGAGACTCTCAGGGTGGCCATTGCAAATACTCAAGTAAGGTAGTAGCTGGTGCTGGCTGGGGACAAGTTGGAGAGAACAGGACAAATAAAGAACTTGAAGAAAGTTAATAAAAGTTCTTCAGAAGAAGATGTCTCCTCTGAGGATGGTTGGAAATTGTTGAATTCAAACTGGAATTTGGTTTAAGCCGGTGAATGTTACTTGTATAGACGAGGCACATCGCCTGCCCAAGGGCTCGTGGTGGTCATAGCGCTGTGAAGTAGACGACAGCTTTTTGCCTTTTTGTTCCCCCAACAAATAGAACAAGATACTAACATTTGCTTAATACTTAGGGAATGATAAGTAAATCCTGAGCTGTATGAAGCTACCAGCTTCAGGCCACAACAAAGAAATCCCATTTCAGAGGTCGTTTGGCTTGCTCCTTGCCATGTGAAAATGTGCCTACAGCCTCAACTCTATTTCTTCGTTCAGTTTTAAGTTTTCTGAACATAAGAATTTTTAAGTATTCAGAATATAAGAAAGCATAGATTTATCATTTTGACCAGTGTTCTTCACCCCAGAAGGTGAATAGTTCTGTCTTCATTTTCATAAATGTTCCTTTAACAAAGACTAATTAGATGAGTGCATTTTAGTACTTTTACTAACATTTCCCAATTTATCTTTCTCTGCCTTCGTTATTGACAGTCCTATCTCCTGCTCTCAATAGGAAGCATCACTAATAGTTACCCCAGTGCCCTCTCTGTTAGGTGTTAAAGGAACATAGGTAAGTCTCCTCTCTTAACTATAGTGAGATAGAAAACAACGTCCCAAGAGGGCTGATGTCTCAGGGTGCTGAGAGACAGGTGAGCTTGTCTAGATGGGTGCTGCGTGGAAGCAAACATGTATTTGCTCGACTGTTCCATTCCTGCAGCCTAACACTTGACTGACAGATGTTATTGGAGTGAATGAATAAGGTAATCAGGACAGCTTTGTGCAGGTAGCATGAACAGCTGATAAGTGAGTGTGAAACCTCACAAGTGCTCTCCCTGAGCAAAATTGCCATTTTTCTTTAAGTCCTTCTACCCCAGCATTTATTCAGCAGATAATCGTTTAAGTGCCTATCACCTGCTAGGGTTAGGACTCCAGTGGAGAGTAAGACCAATGCGGTCGCTGCTTCCATGTGGCTTATTCTGGTAAAGAAGAAAAACATGAAATAATTTCAGAGTGGCAACTGCCTGAAAGGAAGCTAGAGGACGCTTCCCTTATCAGAAGGACTTTCTGAAATCGTGGTAAGTTAGGTTCAGCTCTTCTAGGCACAGTGTGTTGGAATAGCCAAAGGAAAGAGGAAAGAGAAGGCAAGAAAGTGATGAGGTCAAGGTCCCACCTTATATATATGATTTCATCTAATATTTGACCAATAAAACAAGCTATCAAACAATTTAGTTCCTACCTTCTCCTCCTGTTCCCACCCCTAAATTAGGCCCTACTATACTCTTATGAGAGATCTTGTGAGAATTCGATGGGATCATGAAATTAGCATCCAGTAAATGCTAACTAGTACAATGGCTTCTGTCCTTCCTACCGTGAGAGAGGTATTCTGCATTTTTCCCTAAAGCTGGTCGCTACTTCTGATCTGCTGCCTGCCTCCTCCTACCTCCTCAGAGGCTAAGCATAAATTAATTCCAACCCCATCTTTTAAAGTCAGTCTTTCCCACACACTCCCTCTTTCCCATCAAAATGTAAACATGTTCAAGTCTCAGTGGGGAAGGAGGAGAGACAGGTGGTGCTGCACCACCCCCCCCCACAGTCAGGCATTTATGACTTTATCCACCACCTTTCCATTGAAATAAGTCACCAGTAATTCTTGTTGCTAAATCCAGTGGATCCTGGGTTTTTTAATTGACATTGCTCCCAGCAATAGATTTCCTTTTTTCCTTAGTTTTCCTCTTGTGTTTCCTACATAATTTGCTATCTACGTGACACCATCCGCTTCATACCTAGTTTCCATGACCCTGCATATCTTTTTGTTTCCTTTGCCTGTTGTTTAAATTTTGACAGTATCTCTCTTTCAAAGGTAACTTTCAGCCTTTTCTCATTATTTTTGTGTTCCTTGTGCAGTCTTCCTACCGTGATGGATTCAGCTTCCAGTTCTTGCTCAGAGTTCTCAAATCTCTATTCTTAGTCTGGATCAGGAGTCAGCTGCCTTTTTCCTAAGTGGCCAGCTAGTAAATATTTCAAGCGTTTGGACAGTGGGATCTGTCATATGTCACAACTCTGATGTTCTCGCTTGAAAGTGACCATAGACAATACACGATGAGGTTGTGTCCCAATAAAACTTCTTACAGGTGCCAGCCATGGTTTGCCAGTCCTTGGCCTAGATCTCCCTACTGGGCTCTGCACTCATATATCCAGTGGCTTTTAAATACCTCTTAAGATGTAACCAGCTTGAACTTGGATCCACAACTGAACTTTCCTCCAACCCCACATCACCAAGATACGTGCTCTGAAACCAGAGACTTGTCCACTTCATTAGGCTGTGTCGTCATGTACTGTCTACCTCTTGGTAATGCTACTAGACTGTAAGCTTTTCGAGCGGGAAGGGACCCACGATACAGCATTGGCTCCACTTATTTATTGGGAGCACAAACCTCAAGACATGGGCTCCCCACTGTGTTTGAGGGTATGTTATGATGTGTTGTTTTTCATGAGTAGAGGCGGGGTTTGCAGAAGGACAATAAGGAAGAAGAAGAAACAATGCTGCAATTTTCAATATTAGAATTAGCTAAGCCACTGTTGTCCAGTAGAACTCTGGAAATATTCTTCCTCTGCACTGTCCAGGGGGGCAGCTACTAGCCACATTTGTCTATTGAATACCTAGAATATGGCAGTGCAACTAACAAACTAACTTTAAATTTTATTTACATAAGTAAAATGTGGGGCGCCTGGGTGGCTCAGTCAGTTGAGCATCTGCTTTTGGCTCAGGTCATGATCTCCAGGTCCTGGGATCAGCCCTGCATCGGGCTTCCCACTGCTTCTCTCTCTCTCTCTCCCCGCCCACCACTGCTCCTTCTCTCTCTCTCTCTCAAATAAATAAATAAAATGTGACTGGCAGCTACTGTTTTGGACAGTGGAGATATGAACAATAAGATTAATTTTATAGCTTTTTTAAGGAACATATTTTTATTAAGCGTTTGGTCTCTGTAGAAGAGACTTCTTTTTTTTTTAGGTTTTATTTTTAAGTAATCTCTACACCCAACATGGGACTCGAACTCACAACCCCGAGATCAAGAGTCACACACACCTCCAGCTGAGCCAGCCAGGTGCCCCTGGGTTTGCCATCTATGATCATCATTTGATTTCTGGAGTAACTTTCAGAGTGCATGTCATTCCATTTTTCTCCAGAATGTTTCAGTGCCTTCTTACCTTGAGCTAACTCAACATTTCAGTTCTTCAAATAAAAAAACTAAACACACACACACACACACAAAACTAAACAAAAAACCCAACATAATTCAGAAGGTTAGAACATTTGCACTGTTTACTTGGAACTAAGGATATTTTCCACTCGAGGGACGCAAGGAAGATTCTTCCCTCTACCGTACTCATGTTTGGTATATTTAGCTCACAACCTGTCACTGGTGGTAAGAGTTTTTAACATGAAAAATGGGCCATCCTGGATTATGCCGAACTGCTGGGCGTTAGCTTTGTCTGGAAGGTATTTAGGTGAATTTATAATAAAATCTTTTAAAGCAAGCATGTCTTTCTATAAATGTCTTATTTTCCTTTCAGACTTGTTTTGAAAGAAGAAGCATCTGATTACCTTGAATTGGACACAATTAAAAATCTCGTCAAGAAATATTCACAGTTTATAAACTTCCCTATTTATGTGTGGAGCAGCAAGGTAAATCTATGTTGATAAACTTTGTATATGTTATGTGGGCACATATTTAAATATTCAACACTTAAAAAAACAGGTTCAGTGGTTCTTTCAGTGTAGGATACTCAGGGTTTTCTTATTGAAGGACCTATTTTTTGAGCTGTAATTGCATTTCATATTCTCTAAATGAAATCAGAATTACTAAATAAAAGAATTTAATTGTAATTCTACTTCAACAGACTGAAACTGTTGAGGAGCCCATGGAGGAAGAAGAAGCAGCAAAAGAAGAAAAAGAAGATTCTGATGATGAAGCTGCAGTGGAAGAAGAAGAAGAGGAAAAGAAACCAAAAACCAAGAAAGTAAGTCTGGTTCATCTCCACACTAAAATATTGTTTAGGGCATGTTCAAGAAAACACAGAACCCCCAGTGTGCACAGGCTGGTCAGAGTTAAGTTTCCATTCTTCGAGGTCTTTTTTTCTCCAGATCTTAAGGCCATAGGCCTAACTAAGTTTATTTGCTAGTACGTATGTTTTCTGCCTGTGAGAAGTTTTAAGTAGCAAACACAGGTCATTTTTGTGCAGTTCTCTGAGTTCTATATATTGCCCAGGACTGGTGGCTTATCATGTCCTAAATTTTAAGATCTTAAAAATCTTTCTACATCTTTTGTCATCTAGATGTGAACCATAATATTAGCTCTCTGGCCTGTTCAGGTAGCAGAGTAGATGGAAGTAATGGTGGTAGGTTTGAGGAATATTCATTGTAAGACATTAGATTGCTGTAGGTCATGAAGTAGGAATAATTAATGTTCTGTCCTTCTAACCTCAAAACAAATATTTTCAAGAAGTAACATTTTAGCTAGTTAATAATGGAAAAAAACCTTTAATTGGCATTCTGTCAGTTATAATGGTAACCGGTTGCCTTCTTTTTGCATTACAGATCAGCCTTAAATGTTGAGAGAAATACTTTTAGATTTTTGATCCCATTGGCAGGAGCCTTAGTAGATTAGAAGTGTCTTGGTGGTTCCCCACATTAATTTGAACTGTCTTAAAGTTATGGTTCCCACTAGTGTTACTGTTGGTGAATGCTGTGGCTGACTAATCATATACCGTAACTTCAGGTTGAAAAAACTGTCTGGGATTGGGAACTAATGAATGACATCAAACCAATATGGCAGAGACCATCAAAAGAAGTAGAAGATGATGAATACAAAGCTTTCTACAAATCATTTTCAAAGGTAAATATTATTTTAGAATAATGTGATGAACATTACTAAATCAAGAATGTTTTTAGATTGTTTTGTTAACTATTTCAACACAATTGGTTTCCTTTTTAATTTTATGTTATATATTACGTATGCATTTTAAGAACTTACTCTGAGAAGTAGCCTATAGGCTTCACCAGATTGTCAAGGGGTCTGTGTTACAAAAAAGATTAACAACTATCTACATAGGTAGGTGGATGATTTCCATAAAACATAATATCTTGTATTGAATGGCTTTTAAGATTATTGGCTTTTTTTCCATTCAAGAATGAATGCCTTTAATTTTTAAAATTTTTTTATTTGATAGCTGACATACAATGTTACATTAGTTTCAGATGTACAGCACTGATTCAGTGTCTCTGTACTCTCCTGTGCTCCCCACAAGTGTAGCTACCATCTGTCACCAGACAACGCTCTTACGGTATCACTGACGATTCCCTGTGCTGTACCGTTTATTCCTATGACTTACTGATTCCATAACTGGAAGCCTGTATCTCCTACTCCCCTTCACCTGTTTTGTCCATCCCCTACCCTCCTCTCTGGCAACCTTCTGTATTTATAGGTCTGATACAGCTTTAGGTTTGTTGACTCATTTGGCTTTTAACATAACCTTTAAGGAGCCTGTGTACAACCTCAAACATTTATTGTGAGGTCATATGCTTAGGAATAATTATTAAATCTTTGTTTCCTTACCTATTTCCTTTTACTGATCCCTTTTAACTGTAGAATCCAAAACTAGCATTGATTAAGGTTGTTTCAAGTAAATATTTCCCCATACAGCATTTTGTACAAAATAAAATATTTAGCATGGCTAGATAAAACTTGATTTTCTATGGTCATGTTTGTTCTTTAATCTTTATTCCATCTTCTGGTTTGTTTCTTAACCTTTTGTTAACATCAACCATGCCTTAAGTTTTACCTCTTAAAACTGTCCCCTTGGTTCCGCCTCCACTTTTATTCCCATGAACAGCCTTAGTGTATACAAATGTAATATACTTTCCTCTAGGGCAGCTGTATTAGAAATGTAACGGGAGCTACAGATGTGATGCTAAGTTTTTTAGAAGGCACATTCTTAAAAGTTGAAACAGGGTGCCTGGGTGACTCAGTCAGTTAGTTAAGCATCTGTCTTCAGCTCAGGTCACGATCTCAAGATCAAGCCCCATGTTGGGCTCCCTGCTCAGCAGGGAGTCTGCTTCTCCCTCTCCCTCTGCCCCCCACTTGTGCTCGCTCACGCGTGCGTTCCCTATCTCTCTCAAATAAGTAAAATCCTTAAAAGTTGAAACAGGTATAGTTAATTTTAATGTTTTATGTTTTACGTAAATTTTATATTTCATTTAACCCAACATACCCAAAATATTTTTATTTCAACATGTTGTCGTTATTTTAAAAATTAATGACACATTTTGGTGTTTTTTTTGCTGTTTGTTTTCTTGTACTGTATCTTCAAAGTCTGGTTGTCTGTGTTTACGCTTACCCATACATCTCAATTTGGATTAGCCACATTGCAAGTGCTTAGGACCCACTTGTGGGTACAGTAATGGATAATGCAGATCTAGGCAATTTGTTTTTATGATTTATTTACATACCTCATTATAGCCACTGCTATCGTCCATATCCCAATGAAAGAAATCTGTTCCTGAGAACTGTTTGTGGTTGAACAGTATACTCATGAAGCATTGTATGTTGTCATTTAGACAAGATGATTTTTCTGCCCTGTTCTCTGACACGTGTAGAACCTAGACAAT
This sequence comes from Ursus maritimus, assembly GCF_017311325.1. NCBI lineage: Eukaryota > Metazoa > Chordata > Mammalia > Carnivora > Ursidae > Ursus > Ursus maritimus. The sequence goes on from NW_024424564.1 coordinate 39,267,682, forward strand.
CCATTCTTCCCCGAGTTTAGGAGATCCAGTGATGTTACTGACGATCATCAGGGATCATCAGCAAAATCCCATGTCTAGCCAGTTAGAATAGCAGTCTTAACCATTTCTTCTTTCCTCTATTCCCTCCTCCCCACCTCTGCCTTTTGTTGGTAAGGGAACTTTTTTGTTAAATAAATGCTTAACTGAATGTGTACCACATAATAAATCACTTAGCCTTTGCACGGCCTTTTTCCGGTGCCTTTCGAACGACTAAACGCAATCTTTCCACAGGAAAGTGATGACCCCATGGCTTATATCCACTTTACTGCTGAAGGGGAAGTTACCTTCAAGTCAATTTTATTCGTACCTACATCTGCTCCACGTGGTCTGTTTGACGAATATGGATCTAAGAAGAGTGATTACATTAAGGTGAGTTTTTAAATTGTAAAAACTGAGTTTAGAATTGGAAAGTTTAATTTCCAGAAAGTGACTTTTTTTTTTGTCTCTGCTTAGCTCTACGTGCGCCGAGTATTCATCACAGATGACTTCCATGATATGATGCCCAAGTACCTTAACTTTGTCAAGGGTGTTGTAAGTATCTAAAGATAATGAGGAGGGGTCATTAAAAACGAGGGATGGAAATGGTTTTTTGGTTTGTTGGTTTGGTTTTTTTCCAGTTTCTGTTGCTCACTAACTTTTCTTTTGCCGTCTGAAGGTGGACTCAGATGACCTCCCCTTGAACGTTTCCCGGGAAACTCTTCAGCAGCATAAACTGCTTAAGGTGAGTGTCTCTGGGAAGAGACTGGCTGCTTTGCACTTTCGGCTTCAGAGGACAGGCTCCACTAGTGGGGTCACCAGATACTGACCCTAGTCCTTGGCTCTTTAGCTGAAGAACTTAATTTTACTCTGGAATTATTATCAAATCCTCAGAATCTGATTGTTTTTCCTGTGATATCTTATGAAAGTTTCAAACTGATAGAAAAGTTGAAAGAATTCTATAATAAACAACTATATAAACCCACTCTCTGGTCCAAAGGTAGACTATAAACGTTAAAGTGATCTTGTGACTATTTCCACTGACAACTTAGTTTCTGCAAAGTCTGACATAGGATTGCTCACCGTTCCCTGTCTCTTGATAAATGGCAATGACAATGCCCTGTTTTTGTATCTTTCACCAATACTTCTCTGCTGTCTTAAATATGGTAGGTTCTCAAAAGTTTGAGATGACATTCTCTAATAAGTTAATTCTTTAATTTTATTAGGTGATTAGAAAGAAGCTTGTTCGTAAAACTCTGGACATGATCAAGAAGATTGCTGATGAGAAGTACAATGATACTTTTTGGAAAGAATTTGGTACCAACATCAAGCTTGGTGTGATTGAAGACCACTCAAATCGAACACGTCTTGCTAAACTTCTTAGATTCCAGTCTTCTCATCATGCAAGTGACATTACCAGTCTAGACCAATATGTGGAAAGAATGAAGGAGAAACAAGACAAAATCTACTTCATGGCTGGGTCCAGCAGAAAAGAGGTGAGATGAACTCCCAACTGTCAGGCATCCTGGTATATAGCCAGTTCTTGGGGGAAAAAATTGTAATGGTGAACTGGAGTCATTATGAGGCCTGGTCCATCACTGACAGAAAAGTCCTATTCTCTGCACCTTTTATTTCTCCACCTGTAAAATGTAGCTGCTAGAGTGAGCACGTATACCAAGGCTAGACTTGGAAACTTTATCACTTCCCTTCATTTCATAGGCTGAATCTTCTCCATTTGTGGAGCGACTTCTGAAAAAGGGCTATGAAGTGATTTATCTCACAGAACCTGTGGACGAATACTGCATTCAAGCTCTTCCTGAGTTTGATGGCAAAAGGTTCCAGAATGTTGCCAAAGAAGGTGTGAAATTTGATGAAAGTGAGAAAACGAAGGAGAATCGTGAAGCAATTGAGAAAGAATTTGAGCCTCTGCTCAATTGGATGAAAGATAAAGCTCTCAAGGACAAGGTATTCTTCTGGAAATTAGAACTTGTGAAATTTTAGCATGTGCATCTTTTAAAAAAAAAAAAAAACTTATGTCAACAAATTAAACTTTACATCTGGTTACATTGTAACCATTAAAAGTTATACAGAACAGTGTTTAATATTGTTGTTAAATTTTGGTGAGGATGAGCTTAAAGTTTCTAAACTAGAGGGGCACCTGGCTGGCTCAGTTGGTGCAGTGTATGACTCTTGATCCTCTTGGTCATGAGTTAGAGCCCCTTGTTGGGCGTGGAGCCTGCTCTTTTTTTTTTTTTTTTTTTTGAGAGGGAGAGGGAGCGCACAAGCAGGGGGAGGAGCAGAGGGAGCTCGATCTCACCACCAAGATCGTGACCTGAGCCAAAGTCAAGAATTGGACACTTAACACTGAGCCACCCAGGCACCCCTACTTTAAAAGAAAAAATTGTATAAACTACAAAGAATTAAAAGGATAATAGTGGTTATTCTGTATGTGGGTAATGTTCTTTGTTTCTTTGTAACTGAAACTTTTCTGTAGTTTAATAGTAGTTTAATACTGCTTTTGTAATAACTCAAATTTTTACTGGTGAAATTTGTCTTCTGTGCTTAAAAGGAGTTTATTTTTGACCGAAAAATTCAGATTATTAAATGACAAGAGTCTTCTAAGAATCTGAATAAGAGGTATTTTTATGACCTGCCTCTGTTTATGATCTTACGTGATGAATCCTTAGTTACTGAATGACCTTAACGGTTGGTATTTAAGTGTATCTCCCTTTTGGTTTCTTAAGATTGAAAAGGCTGTGGTGTCTCAGCGTCTGACAGAGTCCCCGTGTGCTCTCGTGGCCAGCCAGTATGGATGGTCTGGCAACATGGAGCGGATCATGAAAGCTCAAGCCTACCAAACAGGCAAAGACATCTCTACCAAGTAAGCATCCTTGGGAAGGGCCCTGGCAAGGTGTTGGTTCTTGTCCAAAGCCTTCCTTTAGCAGATGATGGCAGCTTCTGTGGAAAGAACTGATGTGGGTTTAGTGTCCAGCACTACTGCCGTGTATTAGATGACACAAGCTTACAGAGGGATTGCTCGGACATTAGACTGATAAAGGAGAGGTGTTGGGCTCATGATTTATTTTACAGTATTTTTATACACAAATGGAAATTTTCTTAATCTGTGACATACGTTGTTTTTATTTTTGCACTCAGTTATATGCTTGGCCTGGTATCTGGGCTTCTTAGACATTTTTAGATACTAATAGTTCAGAAGATGTTAACGACAATGATGTTTGTCAAATGAGTTCAGTCCTTTTTAACTGTCATCCCCCCCTTTCGCAAATAGTATGCCCCACAAAATAAAGGGGTAAAGGACCCATGAGGTAACAAGTTTATGAACTAAAGGGCTAAGTACTGGAGGTACACTGGGTCTTCAGTATCCTTTACTTCCAGGGAATATATAGGTCAAATTTATGCTTTAATGTCAGAGCAACGGTCTTGAAAATGACTTCTTCCCTGCTTTCATTCTCCCTTCTCCTGCCTGGAATGTCTTTTTTATTTGCTCCCTGATCATCGTACATTTCCCCAAGGCCTAGTTTAGGATTCTTCTCACAAGTGTAGTCTCAGTTGTCACAATTCCAAAACTCTGTATTTTTTTATATAAAGTGTATTTCATATTTAGCGAGACTCCCAACATAAAATGTTTCCACTGTAAAATGTTAAAATGGCATCTTGCTTACATGTCTTGCCCCCCTCAAGATTTAATAGATGATAAAATTGAGGTGGAAAACAGGTTTCTGCTTATATCCCAGTAGTAGCCATTATATAAATGTCCATTTGTTTCAGTCATTTATTAACAGGAAGTTACCTTCCATTCAACGAACACGCATGTACTGTGTCTATACTTGGTGGTCTAAGTAGACATCACTACTGTCGTTCTGACATTCAGACCAGTCAGGATAACAGATGAAGTCGTAATCTTCTAAACTCTGCATCTATAACAGGTATACCAATAGGGATAGATGTAGTTCCTCTCTCTCCTCAGCTATAGGAAGGAGAACAGTTACAACTGATAGCAGAAAACCAGACATTACGAAAGGTAGATTTAGAATGCACCGAGAACTGAGCTCCGATAAAAGAAACATTTTGTCCTGGAATCCTATTGGTGAAGGCATCATGGAGAAGGTAGTAATTGACCACGCAGAGGCTGCCTAGATGTTTCAGAACTCTGTGGGAGACTGAGCTGCAGTTAAGAAAGTGAGAATAAATTCAGAGGGGATGAAGACGACCGTAAATCAGTTCATCCACTAACAAAGCTCTAGGCGCTTGAGATGCGTTTGTAAGTAGTTCCCTTCATTGCGCTCTTCCATCGCACCTTGCCCCTCCCTATTTAAAAGGCAAAGCACGGTGTAGCGATATAAATGTTTTGGTTTTTTTTTTCCCCAAGCGTTCTCTGTAATTTGAAAAATGTGTAGGATGTGGGAAATGCATGGACCCTGAAATTTGATGTTTCTTCATGTTCATTTTTACCCCTTACCAGTTATTATGCCAGCCAGAAAAAAACATTTGAAATTAATCCCAGACATCCCCTAATCAAAGACATGCTTCGACGGGTTAAGGTGAGTAATATTGCAGCCCTACTCCTTTGGCTTTCAGTTGGAATACTTCGTACCTTTTAATATTAATCAGATGTCCCCTCTTCCATCCCAGGAAGATGAAGATGACAAAACTGTTTCAGATCTTGCTGTGGTCTTGTTTGAAACGGCAACACTGCGGTCAGGATATCTGTTACCAGACACTAAAGCATATGGAGATCGAATAGAAAGAATGCTTCGCCTCAGTTTAAACATTGACCCTGATGCAAAGGTTTGAAATAATTTACAGAATGTTTGAATTCCCCAGTGTCACACACTGCTAGAATTAATAAGAAATTCCCCTTTTATATCCTTTATTATTTTTTTAATCTGTCTCCCTTTGTTAGCTTGACTGTTAACTCTAATTAGCAGATGTACTCTGCAGTTCTGGATAAAACAGGAGTGAAGTTAATTACAATGTTATACATTTAAATGAACAAAGTGAAAATAGACCCAAGGTATTGGATCCATTAATGAGCTCATGAATATTGTCTTAGGTGGAAGAAGAACCCGAAGAAGAACCTGAAGAAACAACAGAGGACACCACAGAAGACACAGAGCAAGACGAAGAAGACGAAATGGATGCAGGAACAGACGAAGAAGAACAAGAAACAGTAAAGGTATAGCAAGTCGAGAACGGGGCTTGCATTTTAATTCTTGGAAAATTAGGCAAACTTTTATTTTTAGTTCTGGCATTTGTGGACTGCATAGCTTCCAGAAGTCAGACTTCAGGAAATCCGCCAAAAAAATAGGCATGTAATATCAAATTCAAAGGCTGGAGCAAGTCCTTTTTTTCTCTAAATGAAGTGTGCACTTTCATCTTCCCATTCCTTTTGTTCCTCTGTGCTAGCCATCCATTCTCGAGATCTTGTTAAATAGATGGTTTCTTAAGCCCATAAGGGGTGCCGCCTGCCTCTGCCTTACCATATAGCAGCAGTAGGCCAGTTTTAAATTCTTGATTATTTCTGTTCAGGGGCCATTGGTCTTACTGTTGAGTTCTAAATTATTTTGCCAATTAATAGGTGAGGTTCTAGCCTACCTCTGAAATAGTGGAACTGTGCTGGGCCTGTTTCAGTTGTTTTTTCCACACATGAATCTTCTGTGAGTTAAGATTTTTTTCTACTGGTTTTTAATATCTTCTGATTTTTCTCTTTTCACAGAAATCTACAGCTGAAAAAGATGAATTATAAATTATACTCTCACCATTTGGATCCTGTGTGGAGAGGGAATGTGAAATTTAAGTCATTTCTTTTGGGAGAGACTTGTTTTGGATGCTCCCCCCAGCCCCTTCTCCCCTGCACTGTAAAATGTTGGGATTTCGGGTCACAGAAAGAAGTGGGTTTTTTAGTTGAATTTTTTTTAACATTCCTCATGAATGTAAATTTGTACTATTTAACTGACTATTCTTGGTGTAAAATCTTGTCGTGTATAAAAATAAAAAAGATCCCAAATACTCAGCGTCTTGCTTGTCTTCATAATGATTGTACATACTTGGCTGATTTTTTTAATCCTGTGTTTTGGATTTTTTTCCCCCTTACAAAAGTAATTTGTACATATCACAGAAGTGTTTTTTAGATCTATTATTTTTAAAAAGTCACCTATATAGAGAAAAGACAATGTTCCTTACTAAAGAATTCCAAATAATATATGCATATACTCCCTCTTCCAGGAGGTGGGGCTTAATTCTTTCCTTTTTGAAAGTGAGCTAGATTTAGTGGCTGTCCTCTAGAGTATGAAAAGGGGGAAATAGTAACTTTGTAGCAGAGAAACCTGGCAGACACTACCTTAACCTAGTGGTCAAGGTTAATATCCCCAGTGATGTCCTGTATCCCTGATAGGATATGGTAACAAGAGTACTGCCATCTCTACCAAACAAGGCAAAGACAAGACCAAGACAAACCCCGTAGCACAGGAACAGTACTCTTCAAAAGCTTCAAGGTCAAAACCAAGGATAGAAAGAGATTGAAGGAGATATGGCAACTAGGCACCTAATTGCCTGGGTTAAACTGATAAAATTTAGTCTGGAGTATAGTTCATGGTTCTTTGGCTTTGACCTGCGGACCAGCATTTGTGGAAACAGAGGGGACATGGGGGCTCTACTATCTTTGCAGTTTTCCTGTAAATCTAGAGTTACTCCAAAATAAGGCTGTCTTTCAAAACACCCATAATCCCACAACAGGTTAACTGCAGATACTGATGATCCTCAGCAAGCAATCACTTCTTTTGAAATGTATTATTTATGGAAGAAACAGGTTCTCTAAATTCACAAATGGTGGTCTATTTCTTAAATGGCTAGGGAGAGAAAACCTGAGTTGTATATTCAGAGATCACATGTGTAAGAGAAAACTTTACGGAAACCAATTTTATGTACTATAAATTGTTACTAGGGACTAGATTTTCCCGATAATTTAGGACCCTTTCCTGGGCTTCTTTTATTTCTGTTTGTTGTTATGTGTCCTACTTCTCCCCCAAGCTATTTTTCTAGGCTTAGTTTGCAATAATCACTTTGAAAGCTAATTTACTTGAATGTATGTCTTTTTAAAAACCTGTTTCTTTTCCTTTGTAAGAAATAAAATGGGAGGGGCGCCTGGGTGGCTTAGTCATTAAGCGTCTGCCTTCGGCTTGGGGCGTGATCCGGGCGTTCTGGGATCGAGCCCCACATCAGGCTCCTCCACTAAGAGCCTGCTTCTTCCTCTCCCACTCCCCGTTTGTGTTCCCTCTCTCGCTGGCTGTTTCTCTGTCAAATAAATAAAATCTTTAAAAAAAGAAAGAAAACGGGAGCTCAGTCATAGGGAAACATGCTGTGTTAAGACATAGCTTCCTTTCATGATACAACGCTGTATTAGCTATTTTTCATAATATGTGTTTCCAATTTTTTGGCCATCATAAATTACCATTTATAAAGACGGTTGTATAGAAATTAAAGCCATCGAATTGCATTAAATTAATAGCATCTGAAACTTGCTCCTCAGCGTTCTCCAGTTGCAAATTCTGCGTGTACACTGTTTCAAGCAGGAAGCTTAGAAAGCATCCTACTCAGTTTTGGGTAAAAACAAGCGGCTATGTCATAAACACCTTGCACAACCCTGTTTGACCTAATTTAATGACCAAACACCTTGCAACTGGTCTATTTTGGGTTGTTTTTTACCCACAGCTTTATTAAGGAATAATCTAGTACTCTTAATTTTTGGCTCTCCATCCCTGGAATTCCTGGCTTACATCATTTCAATCTTTGATCTGATGTCACACTGTGCTCTCCCCGTCTGTCTTTACATGGCGTTTGCCTCTTATAAAGACACCAGTCAGATTAGATTAGTGACCCACCCTAATGACCCCATCTTAACTTCATTACATTTGCAGGACTCCTATTTCCAAATAAGGTCACATTAACAGGTACTGGAGGTTAGGACTTCAACATCTTTGGGGAGAGGACACAATTTACCCCGTAACAAAACTCATTTAAGCTTTTCAGTTATTTTAAAATATATTTTATAAGAATAACTACATGGTAATATGGTTTCTCGAATTTGGGGATAAAGAACTTGTGACAGTCCAAGTGACATTTGTTATAATTTTGTGAAGTACACAATTCCAAAAGAACTTCAAACTTTAAATATTTCAACTCAATTCAGTTTAGTACAAATAGCATTTTCCAATTTTAGAGAAATATTAACTTCACACCATAAGCTTTCATTGCCAATGACACTTTTATTATAGCTAATTTATAATTCCCATCTGCCATGATAGTCAAGCTTATTCAGAGAAATAAACCAGAACTATAAGGGCAGGAAACACTGTAAATATTCTTTCTCACATGATATTCAAGACAGTATCTATTCAACCACATTCAAAAAGCTGATGATACAAACTTTGGCAGTTTTCAAGAGACACTGGTCAATCCATATTTAATCTCAGTGCGTCAGTTAACATCTGGGCACCTCCTCCTGCAGTGAGCATTGCACTAGGTGCTTAAAGACAACTGGTCTGACTCAATAAACATTAAAAATATAAATTTAATACTTAGAATATTATTCACGGAGTTCTTGGCAGAGTTGAGTATTTTGAGGTTTCTATTGCTGAGAAATTTGAGGTTCATGTTGTCTCTTTTTCAGTCCCCAAAGCTCCGTTTTGAGTTCTCCAGGCTTTGGTGGAATTTCAGGTATTGTCTATCAGAAAAACAAAACAACATAGATGCCAGTGCTTTCTTAGACTGTACTTCAGTGTGACCTGAAAGTAAAAACTAAAAAAAAACAGAAGTCCCTGTGCACTCAATGGTAAATCCTTATAGTGAGAGCCTATGGCCCATCTCAGTCCGTTTCTAACCCATAGCTTACATGACTCTATTATCCAAGCTGCGCCTCTAGCATTTCAGGACTCACAGAGGGAGAGTTTCTATCAATATTAACTGACAGATCACAGATCTTAATAAAGCTTTCCACAATCTGAAATTCATTCCTGCACTATTCACTGAGTCTCTACCATGTGCCTGGCACAGGAAACAAGTACTGGGAATCAATTCATTTTGAATAGATTTCAAATCAAGTCGTTACTGTTCAAAAACAGTAAGTGCCTGGGGTGCCTGGGAGGCTCAGTCGGTTAAGCATCTGCCTTCAGCTCAGGTCATGATCCCAGAGACTTGGGATCCAACCCCACTATCCTTATGATGGAATATTATTCCGTCCTAAAAGGAAATGAAGTACAGATATATTTGACAACATGGGACGAACCTTGAAAACATGCAAAGTGAAAGAAAGTAGTCACAAAAGACCACATATTGTATGATTCCACTTAAATGAACCTGTGTACAAGGAGGCTGTGTGGACCTATGTTTCCATTTCTCTTGGGTACAAACCAAGATGTGGAATCGCTAAGTCCTATGACTCTACGTTGAACTGTTTGAGGAACGGCCAGACTGGTTTCCAAAGCAGCTGTCCCATTTTACATCCCTAGCAGCATTGTATGAGGGTCCCAATTTCTCTGCAGCCTCACTGACGCTTGTCATGAGCTGTTTTTAATTATAGTCATTATAGTGGTGATGAAATGGCATCTTGTTGTGGTTTTGATGTGCATTTCTCTGATGGTTAATGATGCTGAGCATTTTGTCGGGTGCTTATTGTCTGAAAAGCTCCCTTTTACACAAAGACATGAAGGAGGATGAGAAAACCAGCCGTGCAGGTATCTAGGAGTGTTTCAGGCAGAAACCACAAATGCAGAGGACCTAAGGCAGAAATGTGCCCTTATGTGCAAGGAAGAGCAAGGTGGTCAGCACAGCTGGTATAAAGTAGTCAACAAGAGGTTAGGAAGGGACTAGGAAGTATATAATCCCTGGAGAGTTGTTTTTTTTTTTAAAGATTTTATTTATTTATTTGACAAAGAGAGAGACAGCCAGCGAGAGAGGGAACACAAGCAGGGGGAGTGGGAGAGGAAGAAGCAGGCTCCTAGCAGAGGAGCCTGATGTGGGGCTCGATCCCAGGACTCTGGGATCACGCCCTGAGCCGAAGGCAGACGCTTAACCGCTGTGCCACCCAGGCGCCCCAATCCCTGGAGAGTTCTGAGAAGAATGACATGACCTGACTCAAGCATAAAAAGACAGTGGCTTCGTCAAGAAAAGCCTGCAGGAGAGCAAGGCTGGAAGGCAGAAACACAGAAACTGAGGTGAGACATGGGCTGACAGTGGCTTGAACTGGGTAATGGATGTGGTGAAAAGCAGTGAGATTCTGGATATAGTTTTCAGATCAGCCAGTGGGAGTTGCTGTTGTGTGCAGTATGAGAGAGGAGTTAAAGAAGACTCCTAGGCTTTGGCCTGAACAACAGGAACGATGGAGTCACCAACCACTGTGACAGGCAAGACTTCAAGAAGAGCAGGTCTGCTGGAGGAAGGCCAGCTCAGTTTCGAACATGCCCACTGCACATCCGAGTGGAACTGTTCATAATGATTCAGAGGCGTATCTGTTCCTATCAGCTCTCAGCTTACGCACTGCGGTCCTGAGGAAAGCGACCTCGTCGCAATTTCCTCCCTATTTCTTACAACCCTATGGAATGCCCCTCATTATAAAAGGCAGGCAAAAAACGGTGCTGGATGAATAAATCAACAGACTTTCGCTCAGGACCCTTAGAAGCTCCTAAGATTGGAGAAATAAAAGCTTTACTCAGATTACTTTATATAAAACTGCAAGATAACTCTGGCATAATTTCACTCACTTCAGAAAGCTTCTATAGCTTTTCAATGCCTGAAGTTCAAACACCTTGATCTGGTTCATTTTATTCTTTCGTCTAACAACTAGTTAATCCTAAAGAAATAAAATAGTTCAGGAAAGAATGTGGGGTTTGGGGCCAGGGTCATAGGAGAGGTAGGCAGCTAAGAGATGTGCTTCACAGCACAACTCTCATTTTGAAGTGAAAATGACTTTCTAAAAAAATCAGTGATGGAAACCAGAATAAAAGCCAGAGTAACTTGTCAATTTCCTGTCTTAAAACTAGTCCTAGGATTTTGACATTCCAATCCCTTTAGTGTAAGAATGAATGTAGCTTGTTTCATATTCATTAAACTGTGGAAACTAAGTAATTTAGAAATATCTTTTCCCCCCAGGGTCACAAAAGGAAATTATATGAAGTCACAAAGCCCTATAAAATATAGCATACTGTACTATACCTGAAACTAACATAACACTGTGTGTTAACTAACTGGAATTAAAAACTTTAAAAAATAAAAAATAAAATACAATAATAGCATGTTTCAAATTTCTATAAAGTATATACAACTACACACACACACACACACACACACACACACACACGGACACATCTGGAGTAACCTGAATCGCCAATACAGTACAAAGCTAAAATGACAATTCAACCTGTTTTTTTTAAGATTTATTTATTTATCTATTTGAGAGAGAGAGTGAGTGAGAGAGTGAGCTCAAGCCCACAGAGGGAAAGACAGAGAACTGAGCCACCCAGGCGCCCAGACATTTCAACTCTTATTAAAAGAAATGAGTAAGGGACAGGCGGGGCTAGGTAGGGAGAGATAGATAGGGGCCTGCCTATGTGATCAGGCTCACAGAAATCCCCAAAATGTGGAGGTGTAAGGAAACCAGAGATAAGGGAATACTACAGACCACCCTGCCGTAGGTATCCAAGGGGGAGTCTTATTTATGACAGTCTCCTGTGGTCAACAGAAAATAACTAGACCCTAAAAAGAAGTAAGTCATTAAAGATGTTATCACTAGTCCTTAATCAATGGTGCTGCCAGTAGAGAAGTCAGAAAGATTTAAGTTCCCTCCTTAGCCTTCCATAAAAGAGCAACCCTAAAAGCCCTCAGTGGCAACCCTGTTGGGCCCCTCTCGCTCCTGAGAGCTTTTTATTTTCTGTACTCTTGCTTAATAAAAACTCTTATCGCTTTACTCACTCTCCTTTGTCCGCGAGATTCATTCTTCGACTCTGTGAGACAAGAACCTACCTCTCCCGCTTCAGAAAAATAGCACTTTTATTTACTAAATATATAATCGATTTTTTAAAAGACTAATAAGTTTTCTGACATCAAAAGTTAACAATGTCAGTAGAGGTTCTAAATAGCAATTTGTGTGTATGTGGGTATGTCTGGAGACAACCAAAAATGAACACTTTAAAATGAGTCCTGGGGCGCCTGCGTGGCTCAGTCAGTTAAGCATCTGCTTTCGTCTCAGGTCATGATCCCAGGGTCCTGGGACCGAGTCCAGTCTCAGGCTCCTTGCTCAGTGGGGAAACTGCTTCCCCCTCTGCCTCCTGTTCGCCGTTCGTGCTCTCTCTCTCTCTGACAAATAAATAAATAAAATATTTAAATAAAATAAAATGAATCCTAATGATGTGGGAAAAAAAGGCAAAAGAAAAGTTAAATTTCCTTACTACCTACAGCCCACTGACAAGTCCTTGAAACAGGCCGAGTGACATTCCTCTAGGGACTCAGCTGCCTTGACGTTACCGCCTTGCTAAGGGCAAAAGGCAATCTTAGCCCAACCCCCAGGATCCTGTAAGTCTACTTTAACATACAAAAATTCCTTCGGAAACTTCATCTCTACCCACCCGCCTGCACCCCCGCACCCCCGCCAAGATACATGTTAGCAATCATCCCCCAAGCATATGTCCCACCTGTATACGTCTGAGGAGTCTCATGACTGAGTTTTTACTAAGTAATAAATGACCTTTCCCTGACAATAGCTAGCCCCCTTAGGATCCTGGAAACCTTGTTTCCAAAATACCTAGGAGGCTACACTATCCCTATCCCCCTCCCAACTTGATAGTACATAATGGACCACTCCTCGTGACCCCAATGCAGCTCTTCCTGCCCACGGGTCCTGTCTCCAAGCTTTAATAAAACCACCTTTTTGCACCAAAGACGTCACAAGAATTCTTTCTTGGCCATCAGCTCCAAACCCTAACGTCTTTCCTCATCATTGAGACTGCATTTTTTTGACTATGCCTTCAATAATAAGTAGATTATAAATTAAGGAAAACAGAATCAGTAAAAGTAATGCAAGAGTAAATGGAAATGCCAAGGGAAGCTCGAGCACACTTTGTATTCCAGGACAGGACACTTGCCTTGAGTCCCTGCCTCCATTCCTATCCTGAGCAGCTGAGCTGGACAACTAGGAAAAGCATCCTTAATGCCGCTCCCTTACGACAGCACTGACCACACATTCTAGGCAGCCATCGGGGTCTCCTCCGCCCTGGACTCCACCCAGACCTTCTAGCTGTAAAGACTGAAAGACTCCAACAAAGGCCAGCGGTTGTTACAACAGTGTCAGTCATTGCTAGAACAATACCAACAGACGCAGGAAAAGAACACAAATTCCTTAAATGTTAGTAAAGTATCCAGCATCCTACACGTAACTGGCCAGCCCTGGCCTTCAGGTCCCTACAGAGGTACCCCACTGCTGATGCCACTGCCCAATCAGGACGAAGTGGCCTGCGACCCTTCAGTACAGTCCTTCCAGAGATGCTGGCTTCATGCTGCCTCTTCCCAAGGTCGAAGCAGCTGCTGGTAACAACCTTGCATGTTCCTACTTATAATGAGATGGGTGAATCGAAGGTCAATTTCCCAGGGGCAAATCATAGGCATTCCTTCCTTTGTAACGCCTGCTTGATGTCTTTTCCGCTGGAGCTAATGACCTAACTGCATTTCTGTGGAAGGTTCTTACCCCTTTCTGTCTCCACTAGGTATCCCTGATACTTTCCTAGGCTCAAAAGAGAAGCAGTCCCTGCTGGTAAGAGATACTTCATGGGGCGCCTTGGTGGCGCAGTCGTTAAGCGTCTGCCTTCGGCTCAGGGCGTGATCCCAGCGTTCTGGGATCGAGCCCCGCATCGGGCTTCTCCGCTGGGAGCCTGCTTCTTCCTCTCCCACTCCCCCTGCTTGTGTTCCCTCTCTCGCTGGCTGTCTGTCAAATAAATAAATAAAATCTTTAAAAAAAAAAAAAAAGGGATACTTCAGCATTGTTTGTACGAAAACTAGATACCACCAAAATGTCAATATGGGATTAAATAATATATGGAACATCCGTAGTATAAAATGCTATTCAATGGTCAGAAAGAAAAAAGGCTGTTGATATAAACATGTGTCTATTCATAGAAATGTTAACCAAAACAAACAAGTTACAGAGAAATGTGTATATGAACACCTATTTACGTGGGGAAAGACACCCTCTCCACTCTGTGTGTGTGTGTGTGTGTGTGTGTGTGTGTGTGTGTGTATCTCAACAACAGAAGTCTGCAAGTATACACCAACCAAAAAATGGTAGCCACCTGCGGGGAGCAGACTGGAGACAGTGGGGGAGGGGTAGATTTTCACATCCTACTCTACATGCCGAATTCAATCTGAGTGTTTTACAAGGGTGTTGTACTACCTCATTAACAGGATCAAAAAAGAAAAGCACTAAACAGAAAGCTTGGACTTCAAATCCCCAGGAAGCTATGTGAATCTGGGAAATCACCTTCAGTCTTCAGAATCTCAGTTTCCTTATCTGAAAACAAGAATAAAAACCCCCGAAACTGTAGCTGACAGTTCACTGAAACTAAAAGACAAATGGCTAGTTCTCTGTGTTACCCGTCCAGAGTCAAGGCAGACATGACTGTTCCGTACGCTGTGCTCCAAACCACTCTATTCACACCTGTAGCATACACCTAGCACACGCCTATCATTATTTCCTCTGCATTTCCTTGCCTCCACCTCGGCAAGACCGTAACTCCTCAAAAACACCTCTATTTCCCAGTTCTAATTCAACGAATGCTTAAAATGCTAAACTTAAATTTCTCCCTCCTTGGAATGCCTATATTCCCTCATTCTTCATTTATCAAATATTTATCGAGCATTTACTATGTTCTAAGCTCTTTTCTAGGTGATTGAGATCAAGGGTGAACTACCCAGGCCCAGGCCCTTCATGGAGATTACATTCTGGTGGAGAGGAAACAAAGAAAAATTAAAAAAAAAAAAAAAACCAAAAGGGAAAAAATACTTGCAAATTGTGACAAGTCCTCTAGGGGAGCAAAGGACTGAGTCAGAACAGCACAAGGAGGAATCCTTTAGGAGCTGTCCAAAGGACCCTGACTGCTGGAGGAGATATTTGAGCAGAGACTTGACGTTTTGAAGCAGGAAACCAACCCAAGATCTGGGAGAAAAGCCTTCCAAGATGAGAAAAAGCATGGCATTGACAATGGGACAGGCTTGATGAGTGTGAGAAACAGCAAGGAAACCGGTGTGGCTGCAAGAGTGGGAACGAGGGGTAAATAGTAAAAGATCAAGGCCAGTGGCAGGCAGGGGACTGGCTGTGTAAGACCCGTGTAAGAACAGGCCATGCATTGCTCTAAACGCAATGGAATGCCATCATCAGGTTTTAGGCTCAGGGCAGATGGCCTTCTAATTTTGTTTTAAGATCCTTTCGGCTGCTGGGAGGAGAACGGAGGGATCCAGGAGCCGGGAACGATGGACCCTCCTGCACTCACCAGGTCCGGCCGGTAGTATCTGTGCACCACTTCAGCCCCGGCGCACATGCTCAGGAGGCTGGCAGCGAACATTTTCAGGTAGGTGGCCCAGGACACGCCCGCGGGCATGGTCAGGGGGCTGCACGGGGAGGAAAGGTGGGCAGTGTTATTAGGCCCCCGGGTCAGAACGAAACCGTGCCGGGAAACAGGCCACACAGCAGCGGTGGGACGGGGTCAGGACCCCGGGTTGTCTCCCACCCCGCGCCCCGTGGGCTCATTTAGGATGTAAGGGCGGCGAGAGGCCAAACGCCCCTTCCATGGCCGCGGGCGGCCTTCAGCCTTCATTTTGGGCTCTTGGCGTGGGGGCTGGGCCTGCGCAACTTAAAGGCACCTCTTGGGCAGCAAGCGGAAGACCGACACCCAGTGGCTTCCCCGCGCCTCTTCAAACTCTAGCACGAGAGAAACTGCACACCGCACTCCCCACCGGCCCTAAAGGCGTGCCCCGAGACACCGTACCGCAGAATGCACAGACGTTGGGCAGCGGGTCAGAGGGCGAGCGGAAGTGCGAGCCGGGGTCGCAGCTGACGGCCAGCGGGCGGAACCGAAAGTGCAGGGCCTCGGGGCCCCACCGGACCAGAAAGCCGTGGAGTGTGCCGGCGCCCGAGAGGGCACGTGATCCGGGCCTAGCTGGGACTTCCGGCCGGAGCGCTTGTCTTTTTTTTTTTCTTTCTTTCTTCTTATCCCCGCCTCCTCCAGTTGCTAGTGCTTTCCCAGGCCCGAGCACTTGCGCTCTTCACTCTCCGTATAGTAAGACTTCTCCGGAAGATGTGGAATCTCGGGCTGGAAACTGGCCGGATTCTTGCCTCGTGTGGCCCCTCACACGCCCAAGGAAATTGGCTTGCGTTTACCACCTTTAAGGAGCGGGTGGAGATTGGCACTCCGACCAGGGCGTGTTTAGATGAGCTCACCCTCCAGAGAGTGAAGTTAAAGCGCTCTCCGTTCTGGTGCCGGGCGTCCTTTGAGACCTGAAACAGAGGCACACTCAGACTGCTGTTCCCTACTGGTGCTACTGGAATAAAAGAAAGCTGAAGTCGGCATTGTTAAATCTCTGCGTATTTAGACTGTGCTATGACTATGGTTTGATTTTTGTTGAGAAAAAGTTAACCCAGGACTAAATTCTGAAGGATTACGGATGTATGTATAACATGAATCATGATACGCTTAACTTTTAAACACTTTTATGGAGGTATGTTTGACATTGACATATTTAAAATATACAAATTGATGGTTTGACATGTGAACACCTGTGTAACCATTACTACAGGCAAAATAATAAACATACCCATCATACCCAAAGTTCTCTGTGCCTCTAATTCCTCCCATATTGTCTCCTGGATCAACCACTGATCTGCTTTCTGTCACAACAGATAAATTTGCATTTTCTAGGGGCTCCTGGGTGCCACGGCAGTTAAGCGTCTGCCTTAGGCTCAGGACGTGATCCCGGCGTTATGGGATCGAGCCCCACATCAGGCTTCTCTGCTATGAGCCTGCTTCTTCCTCTCCCACTTCCCCTGCTTGTGTTCCCTCTCTCGCTGGCTGTTTCTATCTCTGTTGAATAAATAAATTTTAAAAATCTTTAAAAAAAAAATTTGCATTTTCTAGAATGTTACGTAAATGGAATCATACCATACAGTATGTACCTACCATCTTGGTCTGGCTTATTTCATGCAGCACAATTATTTTGAGATTCATTCACATGGTTGCACGTATCAATCACTCACTTCTTTTTATTGCTGAGTATAATTATAACACAATTGGTGTATCCACTCACCTTTGGTGGACTTTTTGGTTGTTTCCAGTTTGGGACTTATAGGAATAAAGCTGTTATGAATGGTGAAGTATACTAAAAAGACTCACATACAAGCCTGTGAACATATGTTTCCATTTCTATTGAATACTTTCCTACGAAAATGGCTGCAGCATATAAATAGGTGTATAACTTTTTAAGAAATTGCCAAGCTGTTCTGCAATGTATGTATACAGTTTCACATTCCCACCAGCAGTTTTGAGAGTTCCAGTTCCTCTCCATCCTCTTCCAACACCTGGTCTGGTTAGTCTTTTTAATTTTAGGCACTCTAATTGGTTAGTAATGGTGTCTCATGACTAATGATTTTGGGAATTCTGTTACATGCTTGTATTTTCTTTGGTGAAGTGTCTGTTCAAATCTTTCATCCATGTTTTATTGTTATTATTTTAGTCATCTTCATGTATCATGGATATAAGTCTTTTATCAGATAGATTTGATCTGCAAATATTTTATCCCACAATATAGCTTGTCTTTACTTTTTCTTAATAATCTTTTGAAAAGCAGAAGCTTCGAATTTTAATAAAGTCCAATTTTCAATTTCCTTTTTTATGGATGTTTTTGGTGTGCAGCAAGCCACACACCCATGAAGTTGGCCCGCCTGCCAGTGTCAGAGATGATTTCCCATCCAGCACTCTGGCTCCCTACTTCTTGAGCTCACCACTCAGAAAGCTTCACTTCTACTTAATTTCTGCAATACTCTCTCCTAATTCATGCATTTAAAAACACATGAACGCCACATTAATTCATGTTATGTTAGTTAACATGGGTTTCATGTTAGAAAGGAGCTCTGAGGTAAACTAATTTAAATAGACACCTCAGAAAATTACAACTAACTGCTAATTTGGGATCTTGGTTTGCTTTGTATCTCACCTTCCTGTGTCTGAGAAGTGAAAGCTACATCAGATTTCAAACATTAATCGAATTCTTGGCGTATCAGTTGCAAATGGCAGATGTTGATTAAATTCCATATTAAAGATCAGAGGCTATTTTCTAAAAACAATGCAGAAAATAAGTTAACTTATATTAAGATAATTACACTCTAAGAATATATTTTTTTAAAGATTTTATTTGTTTATTTGACAGAGAGTGAGCAACAGAGAGAGCGAGCACAAGCCAGGGGAGAGGCAGAGGGAGAAGCAGGCTCCCGCTGAGCAGGGAGCACAATGCAGGGCTCTATCCCAGGACCCTGGGATCATGACCTGAGCCAAAGGCAGACACTTAACTGACTGAGCCACCCAGGCGCCCCTTTATTTATTTTTTTAAAGATTTTATTTTTTAGTAATCTCTATACCTGACATGGGGCTCAAACTCACAACCCCGAGATCAAGAGTTCCATGCTCCACCAACAGAGCCAGCCAGGCACCCCAAGATTATTTTTAAATTATACATTCTTATAAACTAAGAAAGTATGTACTTTAAAAAAAAAAATTCTTAAGATGGGGACACTAGGTAGCTCAGTTGGTTGAGCATCTGCCTTCAGCTCAGGTCATGAACCCCGGGTCCTGGGATCAAGTCCTGCGTTGGGCTCCCTGCTCAGCGGGGAGTCTGCTGCTCCTCCTGCTTGTGCTCTCTCTGACAAATAAATAAATAAAATCTTTTAAAAAATAAAATAAAAGTCTTGAGATAGAATACATAACAAGAAATTTCAGGAGAACATCTTTTTTAATTTTTTACTTAAATCAATTTAATTAACATGTAGTGTATTATTACTTTAAAAGGTAGAATTTAGTGATTTATCAATTGCATAGAACACCCAGTGCTCACTACATCAAATGCCCTCCTTAAGGCCCATCACCCAGTTACCCCATTTCCCCACCCACCTCCCCTCCAATAACCCACAGTTTGTTTCCTATGGTTAAGAGTCTCTTATGGTTTGTCTCAGGAGAATATCTTAAAGGCAAGATAAGTACTGCAAAATATTGGCTTAGCACAGCTAAAAAATGGTTTAGATTCCTTAAAAAGCTGTTAAATGACAAACTAGTAAGACTCGATTCCACCATAGAGAAAAACTGTCTTTTCTGTCTTTTGAGTTTTCTGCCATGCACCCAAAACCACATTTTATGCAGTGCCCAACTCCTATTCATAGCGTAGTCTATCAGTAATGCATCCTATGTCTGCGTATCTCGTGTCTCTCCGCTTAGGAGGACATCAGTCATTAGATTTAGGGCCCATCTTAATCCACTATGACTTCATCTTGACTTGATTACATCTGCCATGACCCTATTTTCAAGTAAAACCACATTCACAGATACCAAATGGACATGAGTTGGGAGACACTATTCAACTCAGCACAAGCCCTTATCACCTACTCAAAAACTTAAAAAATATGTAAGTAGAAGTTTAAACATTAACTGCAAAAAGAAATGCTCAAAGGCTTGTAAATTTTAAGAATAAGGGAAGTTGATGCATCAGGGTGGCTCAGTGGGTTGAATGTCTGGCTCTTGATTTCAGCTCAGGTGATGATCTCGAGGACCTGGGATCGAGCTCCGCATCGGGCTCTGCACTCAGTGGAGAGTCTGCCTGAGGATTCTCTCCCTCTGTCCTTCCCCCTGCTTGCTCTCTCTCTCTCTCTCTAAAATAAATAAATATTTTTTAAAAAGATTAAGACAAGTCAATTCTTTTGAAACCTAGAAAATCTTGTATCCTCCCCTAAAATGAATGTTCGTTAAAGGCCCGACACACAGATTTTTTTCTAAATCATTTGCTTGAAACATGTAATTATTCCCCCAGGTGACACCACAAACCCCCCATTCTACAAAATATAGCTTAAACATTAAAGACCTGTATTAAAGGGCTGAGTAGATACAGGAGAGTGTGTGAACCACAGGTCTCCTCATTTACTCCCTATTACTTGGAAGAATAAGCCCTATTATGATGACTTTTCAAACTTTTTCTGGTCGTGGTTCACAGTAAGAAATTCTTTTCTAGGATTGTGATCCTATCTGTACACATGTACCTGTGTATGTGTAAAACAATACTTACCTTTATTATATATGCACACTTTGACACTTTTATTTTGTTGTTATTTCTTCTTAATGCTTAATTTCAGTACCCACTTGTGGACAAAAAGCTGCAGTTTGAAAAACCCTAGTCAGCAGTAAACCTTGTTGAAAATAAGATGAAACTGACTGACAAAACGTTACCTAAGAAGGAAGCAAGCTTACTAGGTTCTTAAAAGGGAGAGGAAGCATTGGGAGGAAGAAGTAAAGAAGATGAAGTGACTTACCCTTCTTTTGTTGTTGTCCTATCATACAAGGTCTCTTTGAAGTAGAGACATATTTGGCAAAGACATTCCTCCTAGGAGAAGGACATTCCTCCTAGGCTTCCCCCAAGCTCTGATAGGCAAGGCTCACAAGCAGAACAAGTTTGTCTGCCAGATTCAGCTTCAGAGGGTGAGAGAGATACTGATAGGATAGGAACCTCTTTGCTGCAATCACTTCACCATTTCCAGGTCTGATGTCTTGCTCCCCAACACCTCTTTCAGTAAACTCTTCCTTTTGCAAGGCAGAAGTGAGCAGAGGCCCCTGGCTTGCTCAGGTAATGAATGGCGCTGGCAGGCCCAGAATACACAACACCCCACACTAACTCCCCATAAGTGAAAACATCCTGAGAAAAGTTTGCAGCTCTTTACACACATTTTTAGTCACCAGAATTCTCTCTCTGAAATAACCAAGGTAAGTCACCTACTTAAAAACTTTTCTGGATTGAGATGCCTGGGTGGCTCGGTTGGTTGTGTCTGACTCTTGATTTCGGCTCAGGTCATCATCTCAGGGTCCTGAGATGGAGCCCCATGTCAGGCTCCGCACTCAGAGGGGAGTCTACTTGATATTCTCTCTCTCCCCCTTGCTCTCTGCCCCCCTCCCCCCGCTCTCTGCCCCTCTCCCCACTCATGGCGCGCACACTCCCATGAGTTCTCTCTCAAATCAATAAATAAAATCTTAAAAGAAACTTTTCTGGATTGTGGTCCTGAGTGGTTAGAAAAACCAGAGAGAGAGCAAGAGAATGGGCTGTCGTTCATTCGTTCATTCAACAAATATTCACTGGATGCCCACCATGTCAGGTTCTGAGTAGTACCTCCTAATTGACAGAGCATCCATAAAAGTTCTGAAGAGTTTAAAAATATTTAAAGTTTCATTTGAGCAATGGCTATAAGACAAATTAATCATACTCCATTTACTCATGAAAGCCCTTTCCAGGGTCCCAGAATGAAGAAGACACATGAAGCACGAAGCCATAGTTGTTCCCAGTCCATGTTACATTAGTGAGAAATAAACATTGGTTGCTGTAAACCAATGAGACTGAAAGAGCCCTTCAACTACCTCTGTTTTGACCAGTCTGTATTTTCTAATTGACTAAAATCTTTTCAGTGTATCTCTTAACTAAGCAAAAGACTCAGTGGGTAACGCATCCCATGTTGGGAACGGAAAGTACCCTTCAAGCAATAGGGAATACCCTGATGCCAGCAAGACCTTGCATGATTTTCCTGAGGACAATGATCGACCTGCACCTAACCACGGACCTTTGCTCTACATTTTCTCTATATAAACCTAGAAGTATTTTCAGCGCTTTGGAGACAGTTTTTGAGATTTAGTCTACTGTCTTCCCGGTGTTGACGTCGCTGACATAAATTGTTTCAGCACCATTCCTCTCTCACTTAGGATTTTGTCAGCGGTATGTGACCAAATCTGGTCCCTTTGGGACTTCCGGAGCCAGGTGCTCTTGCACCTAGTGCCCCGGTAACAAGATTTTGGACTCATTTGTTACCACAGCCTAACTGGGGAAAACTAATACAGCAGCCATGTTTTTCATCATGCAAACTAGAGAAACAGAAAAGCCTATCTCCATTAAGAGTTACTTAGTTTAGTCTTTGTACAAACACAGTGACAACTTGAAAACTAATGAAACAAAAACCAGCTGTACGAGCCATTGAGAAAAAAACCAGAGCGGCTAGTCTGTAAGGTAATAAGGGAGACGTAGTGCTTAAATGGCATCTACCCTACACTTGAAACGTCAATATTTTACATTTACGAATTAAAGCAATGGTTCATGTAAAGCTTTACATTTTACAAAGCAGTTTTACTGTCACCATCATTTTACAAATGAGGATACTGAGGCCCAAGATGGCACAGTGACCTCAACTCCTAGGTTTTCTCACTCCAAAGTCTCTTATTTGCCCCAAATCACAGTTGATAATTGATACCTGATAATTAACGCAAAAACAGTTTTTAATCGGGATAAAATTGAGGTAGACTGGCCTGGATAATTCTGATAAATATAACCGTACCACCCACACAGCACCCCCAAAACACATCACCCTCTCAGCTCCGGATCCGCCCCCTACCGAAGAGTCAGCGCGGACAAAAGCTTACGTCAGCAGAGCGCGCCTCATTCCACCCTTTTTGTCATCCACCCTTCCCGAAAGGCCAAGCGGCGAGCAGAACCAACGAGAGGGAAGCAAACATGATTGGGCTGCCTGCGTCACGTGACGGCCACGAGGCGTGGGATTTGGCTTCGAGGAGACGGAAGTGCCGCGCGAAGGGGGGGGGGTCCGGGCTGGGGGGGTAGGGGTGACTAGAAGCTTGGGGGAGGAGCTTGAACGCCAGCCGCTGTCCCAGTTCTGCCGGCAATCGTGTCCAGTCTCTGGTTATTGTCGTACAGGCGTTAGTACGCCGCTCTACTACGGAGACCAGTCGTTCGCTTGCCCGGCAGGAGCAGCCGCCAGCTCGAGCGGCAACGGGGAATGGAAGCTGAGAACGCCGGCAGGTAAGGCCGGGGCGGAGCGCCGCCCCTCCCCCCCGCGCCCCTCGCGGCGGGGCTGGCCGGCGAGCGCGCGCACGCACGCAGGGGTCTTTAAATGCCGCGGCCCGAGTACAAAGGCCTGGGCCGCGCGTGCGCACCTCCGGCCGGCTCTGGCCATTCCTCACCTGGGCTGCTCGGAAGCGGCGCCTCCGGCACCTGAGCCCTTCTTCCGGCCTTCCCGGCATCCAGCCGGCTTTAAAATGCGTTAGTAAGCTGCTAGCAGTATGCGCTTAACATTTCTTTCCAGTTGTCATTCTTGGCTGCATTTCCCTCCACCTTCCCTTATTCGAAGAGCTGTAAAGATGGAGTACCAGACGTATCACTGCTGGAGTTTTTATTTTAGAGTTAGTAGATTTATTGCGACTTCTTCCCCCATAGGTTTACTAAAGCAGCGTGAGGGACCACAAGGTAGATAACACTGCCGTACTAGAGCTCTTGAATTCTGGACTATGACTAATACTCCCAAGAACTCATCAGTGCTTTCTGGTGATCTTGGGGACGAACTTAAGAATCTACTTGCAATATGATCTACGGGGAGTGTTAGACACGTGCACAGAACATTTGGCAAGAGCAGAGATTCCGCGATTTGAACTCCTGGCAGAAAATTAAATGAAAAAATAATTAGGGTAACAAGACGTTTAAAAAGAAAAAAGTGATGGCTTACATTGGAATAAAATTCTTTTAGACCTAATGAAGAATTTCCTGACTCTCTGTGGCTATATGGGTCCTGAACTTAGACAAGACACTTCGCTTCTCTGGGTCTGTTCGTGTCTGTAAAGTAGGGCATTTCTGGAATACGATTCTGACATGCTGTGAATCTGTGTTATGTAGAAGGGATTAGATCACCAAAATCTTTATAGAGTTTAGGAAAAATATACGTGAAGGGTGGGCTTTATTCTGCCTTTGTGGGTCAAATCCAGACAAAGTACTGCACTTCCTCCCCAGAAGAACTTTGCAGTTAAAAGAATTCACCAGACCTTGTGAAACTCGCTCCTACCTTTGTGATCTTACTTCAGATCAAAATTGAAACCTGGGTGAAGTCTACCATCAAATGAATTACACATTAGAAGACCTTGCTCAGTGTCTCAGCAAAGTCCTAGGTCTCTGGTACAATGTCTATCCAAAAATTGACTTATATTTTGTTTTAACTTCATCCACAGGGTTATCGACCATTTTTAATTTTGACTCAAAGTTTTAACCTCGGGAAATAAAGAGAATTTGGTGTTAGTAGTGTAAGGGCTTTATCCTTGGGGATTCTGAAATGACTGAGGCCCCAGGTAATCCTGAGAAATTGAGTTTTTGTCAGTCTTGACTTTATGCTAATCAAGGAGTAGAATGGAATGCTGGGTATAATGAATTTACTTTTTATTTTGGAAGAGTAATTTCAAAAAATTTGAAGAAATAATTCCATTATTTCTTTTTTTCTTTTAAAAGAGACATTAAAAAAAAAGAAAGAACATAATTGCAGTATCATAACAAATAGTTAAAGGCTAACCAGAGAAGAAGAAAAGTAGGAAGAGGATACTATGTTTCTAATGAGCTCCAGCATGAAAAGGACATTTACCAAAAATGGAAAGTAGGATGTCAAATCAAAAATGACTGGAAAAGTGTGATATGGACCACTGAAAATAAACACTGGAATGAGTAACCCTCAAATGAAATCAGTCTTTGTAGAAATGTTAAAGAGACCAAGAACTTTTTTAGTTAGGTATTGACAACAAGGGCAAGAAAGATTTAGGTTTTCTGCCTACTCCACTGGCATATTAGTAGGTAACAGAAAACAAACACTTGGTTCTGATTTTGATTTTTTTATCTCAATAAAGAAAAATGATTGTAGACCGGAAATGGCAGAATGAATGTCTTTAAAAGACAAGAGCAATGAGGGCATTTAAGAGAACTTTCAACTGCTTTAAGAAATCATATTTCCTGGCCCGGATAAGTTATATTTCAAATGAGAGGTTAGATTACAGCCAATCTTTAAGACGGTAGACAACAGGAGAGGGGCCCAAAGCCTGAAGATAAACACATGGGTTCCTATTTCTTCCAAAGGTGGAGTCTGTCCTCTAATTTATTGACTTTGATCCTAAACAAAATTTTTTCTTCTCAGTGGTTTTTGAACATATTTAAAAGGAGCCAGTGACCACTAAGCTACAGTATAATTTCAGAAAAAAGTAGGACATACTAAGCTAGGTTCATTCCCTTTTGGGTAATGAATGATACTGGACTAGACAGCATCAGGAGGGTGGTGACAGGAGGTACATAAAGTATGTAATCATCTCCCGCTATCTTTATTATTACAGCAAAATGATTACATACCAGGCAGTTTTAAGTGTTTTACGTGTGTTAACTAATTTAATCCTCATAACCAATGAATTAGGTACAACTATTGCCATTTTACAGATGTGCAAACTGGGACAAAGAGGTTAAGGAACTTGAGCTAGTAAATGGCAGAGCTGAAATTCGAATCCAGGCAATGTGGCTGAAAGTCTGCGTCTCTAACAACTGTGCCATATACCACTTCTCTGTGGGCAAGATGAAGATGGACTGATGGCAGTCCAATTAGGTGAATTCAAAACTGGTTAACTGCTGAAAGAATTAAGAGGAGGCTGAAGAGAGGTCTATATTGATGTGTCATGTAGTTCTGCCCCAACTTGTTCTTTAAAATTTGTGAACGACCCAACTCTGGGAGAGGTTTATGGAATTGATAGTTTGAGTCAATCCAGATCAGTCCTAACTGTCTGGAATGGTGAATCATCTTTTACCAAAAGAGCCACAGTCCTGTGCTTAGGTGCAGAAAAATCAGTGATCCAGGGAGAGGTGATAAAAGAGCAGTTTTCGTTGATGATGAACTCCATATGAATCAATAGTATAATGTGGGTGCCAGTAAAGCTAATGTCATGGATTCTGCAGTATGACCCCAGAATGAGGAAGTTGATAGCCCTGCTCCATTTCAAGTTATGATGAGGCTATATCTGGAGTATTTTTATTTTGTTTGATTCTGAGCACCAAAAAAATGACAAAATAGTGAGGAAATTTGAAATCTTACTATATGAAGACTAGTTGGGTGAATTGAGGATCTGGCTTATTCTAATCTTTGTGTTTATAGTTTCTAATAGATCGTGTACAGCAAGTACCCAGTAATGCATGGTGAATCCACACACTTCCACTTGGCAATATTTTTTTTGGTGGTGGTGGTGGTGGGCAGCAAAGCAAGGTTTATTGGGCGATAGTAAAGTGATAGTACAAAGCTCCCGAGGAGGGAGGGGATCTGAGAGGGTTGCCACCAGAATTTCTAAATCTAGCGGTTTTTATGGCTTGGAGGGCTGTTTTAATCAGATTAACCCTCCTGCACCTGTCACCCAATCAGGTTTTTGTCATCTACCTACCACCTGGGAAAGGGTGGAGGCCTTCTTACAGGGTGGTGTAAAATCTCTGTAAGGGTGGTTTCCTCTTGGGGGGGGTGCTGTCCCTGCCTGCCTGCTTTCCAACTATCCTTCATCATTCCCTCCTCTGAAGAGGTAACCCTGGTGGCTCATTAGAGCTCTTCTAAGGTCCCCTCGGGGCCAACAGCCAACTTTTGCAGTTTTTTCCCAAATATGTGGGCTTTAAGAATGATCTCGGCCTTGGGAGAACCGGGGGAGATAGCTGCGAATTTAATGAGAGCCTCTCTCAATCTAAGAGCTGCCTTTTTCCCATTTAAAACCAGGAAGGCGAAGTCCATCAGGTGGCCATGTCTCATCCTGCAACATGTACTGTGGCCATGCCCCAATGAAAATGAGTTGCCTTTGTTCAGGTAAAACCAGAAAGGCATCCAAGTAAATGATATTGAGTGATTTTACAAGTCTGATAGTCTTCCTATAGCCTAAAATGCCAGGAAGGGACTCTAAAGGAATGAGGGTCTGGTCAGGGAACTACCCATCTACAAGAGAGGAAAAGGCGTCCCTTACTTCGGTTTCTTATAGTTGATCAGGGAGACTTGGGAAGAGACAAAAAAGTATCCCCCACCTCAGTTCCTTCTCATCTTTTCCTGATGTGTGGCCCTAGGTACTCATCAGCTGACAGCCAGAGCCCCTGTCCTCTCTGCAAGAGTACTCGTGCTTACCTAGGCTTGGTCCTACCTCCAGAGAGCGACCCTGGTTTCCCTACCCTTAAGACTCTCTTAGAAGTCAATGGATACACTAGACTTCTTTTAGTAGAGTTGTTCTGTCTGGCATAATGACATGGAGGGACAAGATGGGGCACCCAGGGAGAGGAAATCCATCTGGAATAACCCCTGTGGAACCGAAAAGTTGGGATATCCCTTAACTCTTAGTTCTTTTGCCCTGCTTGGCCATTCCTTCACATAGATGGTGTAGGCAGTTTAGGGGTGACCTAGTAATGCCCAGGAGAGGAGGAGTCAGCAACAGGAGACTGTTCCTCACCATAACAGGGAATTGTGAGTGAGATCCCTTGGAGGTCACCCAAACCACCCACAAGAGAATGTCCGGGGGACCATCCTGAGCTTTCCCGCTCATTCTCTTAGGGGAGGGATCAGCCCAGAAAAGAGTAGTAGAGGAGTTTCGCTCTGGATGCCGGGATAGGCAAGTAAGGAACCAGGTCCCTGTGAGGGCCTTCTGGTGTCCACCAAAGGGTAGCCTTGGTGAGGCCCTTCAGTTACTGCTAGGTTTTTCCTAGGTCTCTCACATCCGTGATCTGCCCCGAAAGGAGTTCTGAGTCCTTACCAAGCCGACATTCCCAGCTTCTTTTGGGGGATCAGTCAGAAAGGAGCCCAGAAAGCCTGTTACCCAAGACAAGAATGTCAGCTATGCTAATGGCTCTTACATGGCTGACAGGTGCCCATCATTTCAACAAACAAAATGGGGGGAGAGAGGGAGAGAGACTTGCTGCCCACTACCTACAGTTAGTTGTCCTTACTGATGGTGGATATCCCAGAGGAGCCCCATAAATGTTACAGGATTTTTTTCTCCGTCAGTGCCCGTGGTTCTTGGTCAAGCCACCTTGAAGAATGAAGAGGTAGACCAGACAGAGTGGTGGGCAGCAAAGCAAGGTTTATTGAGCAATAGCAAAGTGATAGTACAAAGCTCCCAAAGAGGGAGGGGACCCGAGAGGGTTGCCCTCCACTTCACAATGTTAAATGTAGTCTTTAAATACTTGTGATGGTGTTTGATCATGGTTTATATAACTAGTTCCCTTTAGTTGAGCATTTGGATTATTTAGCATTGATTGTTATTTTGTAATTATTCAGTGTTGTGTATGTTTGTTAAGTGAAAATGATAAAATACTGCTATGGACTGTCCTTTCAAAATTCATACGTTGAAAACTAATCCCCACTGTGATAGTATTTGGAGGTAGGGCCTTTGAGAGGTAATTAAGTCATGAGGGTAGAGCCCTCATGAATGGGATTAGTGCCCTTATAAAAGAGGTCCCAGAGAGATCCCTTTCACCTCTTCCATTCTGTAAGAATATAGTGAGAAGGCAACCGATATGAACCAGGAAGTGGGCCCTCAAGAGACACTAAATCTGCTGGTGCCTTGAGCCTGGACTTTCTAGCTCCCAAACTGTAGTACTAAAGTAAAAAATGTTTATTTTTGTTTTTGTTTAGAGAGAGAGAAAGGGGAGGGACAGAAGGAGAGGGGGAGAGAGAGAGAATCCCAGGCAGGCTCCATGTCCAGTGCAGAGGCCAACACAGGGCTGGATCTCATGACCCTGAGATCACGACCTGAGCTGAA
This sequence comes from Ursus maritimus, assembly GCF_017311325.1. Classification (NCBI taxonomy): domain Eukaryota; kingdom Metazoa; phylum Chordata; class Mammalia; order Carnivora; family Ursidae; genus Ursus; species Ursus maritimus. The sequence goes on from NW_024424564.1 coordinate 39,296,622, forward strand.
ACCAAGAGTCAGGCGCTTAACCAACTGAGCAACCCAGGTGCCCCTAAGAATTGTTTTTTATAAGCCATCCGGTTTATGGTATTTTGTAATAGCGGCCCAAGGGGACTAAGACAAATGTGTTTAGAAAAGAGCAACTTTAATCTTTAAAATACTGGAAAGTGGGGCGCCTGGGTGGCTCAGTGAGTTAAGCAGCTGCCTTTGGCTCAGGTCATGATCCCAGGGTCCTGGGATTGAGCCCCACATCGGACTCCCTGCTCAGCGGGGAGTCTGCTTCTCCCTCTGCCTGCTGCTCCCCCTGCTTGTGCTCGCTCTCTCTGTCAAATAAATAAAATCTTTAAAAAAAAAATAGTGGAAAATAACGAAGGATTAAAGAAGTTGGAGTTCATTGTAGAGAAAATCTGAGTTTTTGAAGTACAGCAAAACCTGAATTCCTCGGTCCACTGTGTGTGTGTGTGTGTTTTGAGAAAGACTGTTGGGAAATAACACAGTTCATCAGGAAAATACACGGTGTATCAATTTCAGATGGCAATAAAAACCAGTGCTTTGAGCACTGATGGTCAAGAGAAGGGGGGTGTGAATGGAGGCTAGGAGAGAGGAGGGGACGTTAGCTGCAAGCAAAGTAGAGGTGGCACAGGACAGTGTGGGGACAAATGGTAGGGAAGGAAGGTGAGCAAGGGAAGTGAGACCATCACTCAAAGATAGTGTATTGCTTAGAATTTACACATCATATTTTTCATAGCTTTAGTTTTCTATTTCTAATTTATTTATTTTCTATTTCTAATTTAACTTATTGTGAAGTACCAGGGATCATTTTTAGAAAGATTAAGGGAGATACTGATGTTATTGATGTTTCTCAATTTCTTTCAAAATTCATCTGTATCTCTAAAGTCAAACTTCAGATTTCTCTCTTCCTTTTCACTTTTTCTTCAGCCAACCGATTTCTAAAATTTTAATTTTCAGATTCTGAGCTTCAGATTTCAGTGACCCCGAAATACGCGAAAGGAGCCACATTTTGGAAATTTATTTTTTAAGGCTCAGAATCCTTTTGTAATGTAGTGTTTTCCTAAATTAAGTATTTTAAGTTTGGGCTTTGTGAAGTGCTCAAAATTGGACACATCTGTGAAGCTCTTGAGAGTGGTAGAAAGAAACAAAGGAGAGGGTGGACGGTTGCTCTCCCAACAGTGTGACAGACTAAGAACAGACATCGTACATTCTTCTGTCCGCTCACTTATTGTGACCATACGGCTCGACTTTTCTACATTCCAACAGAAAGGGGCTGCTGACATCTCAGGAAACTGCCGCTGGCCACAATCAAAGTTACAGTAAATTTTACTAGAATTTCCAAAGGGTCACTAAACAAGATCTCACCATGTAACCTGGCAGTGTCCACCCCCTCTAATTAGAGTATTTATGTCATCAATGCTGAACAACCAGTGTTTTTACAATTTATCAAAAAGAGGTATGAATATTATTTTTTTAAAGATTTTATTTATTTATTCATGAGAGACAGAGGGGCGGGGGGAGGCAGAGGGAGAAGCAGGGCTCGATCCCAGGAATCAGGACTTGAGCCAAAGGCAGACGCTTAACCAGCTGAGCCACCCAGGCGCCCAGAGCTATGAATATTATTAAAGAAAAGGAAGTGGAGGGGGTACATTTTACTTTGCGCTGTGCACGATTTAAGCATTTCTCTTCATTTTTCACATTTCAGCTTCTAGGACTTGTCTACATACTTTCCTGATGTGCAGCCTTAGGTTACAATACTGTTTTGTGTTCTTTCTACTTTAAAGGCTGCATTAAATGTTTTCTGCGCTTTTAAAAATATCAATAAATGTAATTTTGCTGCATAGTATTTTCTCATGTTAATGTACAAGGTTTACTCCATTGCTGTGTCTATTTTTTTACATAATTGAAAACAATGTATCTTAAAAAATAAAACTCTTAAGATATGGTATAATATCTTTCTAATTCTTAACATTTTCTTTAGCAGCTTACCCTTAAAGATAGCTTGAAACCAGAATTTCTCTCCAGTGGTTTGTCCTTGGGGTTTGGCCCCTGTCTGTCTCTGAGCACCCAGCATCGTAGCTCGCCACCCACAGATAGTTTGTTACCCTGTCTGCCTCGGCCATTTAAGCTTATTAAGGCCATTTTATTAAGATATGAATTCTACACTATAAAGTTCACCCATTTAGAGTGCACAGGTTTGCCCTTTTAATCTCTACTTTCTGAGCTTCTGCTTTTCTTTCTCTGTGACTAATAAGTGAGTGGTTCACCACAGATAATGTGACTTTTCTCTCCAAATGGTAAACATACTTACCCATTTTATTTCCTAGTGTTTCCCTTCCCATCGTGTATTTAATGGCATCATTTGGCATCAGCTGTAGCTTGAGTTTCACAAAATATATGTTTACTTCTCTGGCTTTGTGCTAAGGGCAACAGTTTGAGATAGTGGTTTATAGTCATTAAAAGTATTTTCGGCAGTTTTCTGTGAAGGCCTCTGTTTCTTATATTGAACTGAACACTTGGAACAAAGTCTGAAGATGTTCAGAAAAGAGGTTTAAAGTGTTTTTTTCCATAAATTCACAGATATATACAGAATATCCATTTCTAGTCCTAATCTAGTGGCAAAAACCCAACAACAATTTAAAAACAGATCCGATGAATAAATCATTAAGTAGGCAGATAAACCAAAAGAGAACCTTTCGTTAGATTGGAGGGAAGGCAGGAATGGGGAGGTGTTGGTCGGAGGGTATAAAGAGTACCAAGATCTGGGAATCTAACGTACATCGTGGTGATTACAGTTAATGATACTGTACTGTATACTTGAAAGTTGCCAAGAGAGCAGATCTTCAATGTTCTCATTGCAAAAAAGAAATGGTAATTATTTGACGTGATGCAGATATTAGCTAAGACTGTGTTAGTAATCATTTTGCAATATGTGTATCAAATCAACACATTGTATACCTTTACCTTGTACAAAGTTATATGTCAATTGTATATCAGTAAAGCTGGGTGAAAGTTAGATTGGAGGGGATCTTTGCGACAAAAGGATTAAATCTGAAGACAGACACACAAATTGTTTTTATGGATACTTTAATCCTGTATGAGCTGCTGTGTCTTTTAAGTGTCTCTGCTATAAAATTCCCATGATCTCATTTCAGAGAAAGCAGAGGCTGACTTGACAGGACTGGTAAGTTTTATTGATGACACGTCTTGTCATTAAACAGTGGGAGAGTTAATTAATGTTTGGTTAGTAGGCACAAAGTAAAAATCGGGTGAATGTGTGCACATGGGGGCAGATATTCCTTCTCCCTTTGCCCCTTATTGTCAGCTCCAGATATGACAGGCTGGTTACAAAGTGTTTGGATCCTGAAGTTTTGTTGTTTTTTTTTTCACAGCTGATTGTTTAAACTTCTGGTTGGGTAACTTTATTGTCCTATTTTATATTTAATTGTTCTTTCAGCTGTTCCCTTCCGCAAGCTCAAGCTTTTTATACATTCCCGTTTCAACAAATGATGGCGGACGCTCCCGCAGTGGTGGTGCCGAGCGAGCAGGCAGTGCCGGCAGAAGGTGCAGACCCAGCTCCTGCCCAGGAGCCTGTACAAGGTAGTTCTCGTCAGGATGGCTTAGAACATCAGCTGTTGGATTAGCCAACTTATGTAGAAAAGGGTGTCATGACGAATTTTAGTTTTATTTTAGTATTAAAATTTTTAACCACTTTTTAAGTATGTGCCAGGCACTGTGATAGGTTTAGGGGAATGAAAGAACATGGATCCTGTCCTCAAATATCTCATAATCTAGTAGGAGAAAATAATAAGTAAACACATGTTATATACTTGAGCACACAAGGGTGAAGAGCAGCACAGGGTGCTGTGAGAGCTCATAGGGTTGGCACCTAACTCAGACCGAGGCTCAGAGGCAGCTTCTCAGAGCTCTGGAAGTCAAGGGTGAGGAGACTTTATCCCCATGAAGAATGGGATGGGGAAATTCCAGACTTAGGGAACAGTGTCTGCAAAAGCACAATGTGAAGAAGCATGACCATTGAAAAGTAGTGGTTCTGTGTCACTGGCATCTGGTGTATAGCCAAAAATAGTAAGTGATGCGGCCTGCGACCTGAAGGATGTATATTCTGTCCTGGAGGCGGTAGGGGGCTGTTGAGAGAATGTAAGTGAAAGGTGACTTACATAGACTGGCATTCTAAAAGTCAGCCTAAAATATTGTAGAGGATAGATTGGATGGTAAGGAACGAGGCAGAATTTGGAGGCAAAAAGTGGGTTCGAGACTAAATTATCTGGGGATGAAGTGAGGAGGACCTGAGGGGTTGGAGAGAAGGTAATGGTTTTCTCCAGGGTAGCATTATTTTTTGAGAAATGGGCTCAGAGTTTCAACTTATGATTCCAGAAACACCTCTGACTCCATTGCATTAGAGATACCCCTGCCCTTGACTCTCCTATTGCCACAGAGTTAGATCCCTTGGCATAGGAAGTGGCTAAATCAGAGCAAGGTAGAGAGAGGAAGGACAGGAGGCTGGGTTAGGGAACCGCCAAATAGTAGTAGAATGGGGGAGGGGCCCAAGAAATTAAGAGAGATGTTAAAGAATGAAGGGTAAGAGAACCAAGCTTTCCTGTGGGTAACTTTAGGTCAGTGGTTCTTGCCCAAGCATCCCCCATGCCCACCCTGCAAGGGACATTGGGCATTGTCTGGAGACAGCTTTGATTGTCATGATTGGCAGGGTGCTACTGGCATCTATTGGGTAGAGGCCAAGGTTGCTGTTAAACATTCTATTATGTACCGGACAAGCTCCCCAAAACCAACCCAAAACTTATTCAACGTAAAATGTTAGTAGTGCCGAGATTGAGAAGCTCTGCTTTAGGTCCTAAGATAGATCCCTGCTCTTGCCTTCTAAAACTACTTTCATCCCAGAGATTTCATCCTCAGCACCTCTAAATTCACCTCTGTGGCTGTGTGTGGAAGAGAATGTACACTCATACTCTCTAAAACAAGCCCACAGCCATTTGAGGCTTTCTGTTGCTGGAAATTGTGGGGAAGTTGAGTTAAAATGTTTCTCTTCCTCCCTGTTTTTCTACTTATTTTTTCATTTGTTTATTGAACTATTTATGTATTTACATTTAAAATTCCTATAAAATAGTCTAGATGCTTTGTATCCCTGGGGAGGCCACGGTGACGGGTAGGAGTGTGTAGAACATCAGTCTGTGGTTATTATGGACGTTTCATCCCAGGAACAGCTAGCAGAGGAAGGAGGGTGGGGCGTGGGGCCACATGAACCCAGTCCCAGGGTGAAGGAAGGGGGGGGTGCAGAGGACCCTGAAGTTGGGAGATAGAAGAGAAAGGTAGATGGGGCGCCTGGGTGGCACAGCAGTTAAGCGTCTGCCTTCGGCTCAGGGCATGATCCCGGCGTTATGGGATCGAGCCCCACATCAGGCTCCTCCGCTAGGAGCCTGCTTCTTCCTCTCCCACCCCCTGCCTGTGTTCCCTCTCTCGCTGGCTGTCTCTCTCTCTGTCAAATAAATAAATAAAATCTTTAAAAAAAAAAAGAGAAAGGTAGAGTGTTGACAGGGTGGCTTTTCTGGGGAAGGTGCCTCACGTTCGTCACTTAAATTTTTCTGCATCTGCATCTACATCCTGGAAATTACTGTGTTTCAGAGACTCCAAAAGGAAGGAAAAGAAAACCAAGAGCAACAGAACCAAAAAAACCAGTAGAACCCAAAAAGCCTGCTGAGGCCAAAAAATCTGGCAAGTCCACAAAAGCAAAAGAAAAGCAAGAAAAAATTACAGACACATTTAAAGTGAAAAGAAAGGTAGACCGTTTTAATGGTGTTTCAGAAGCTGAACTTCTAACCAAGACCCTCCCGGACATTTTGACCTTCAATCTGGACATTGTGATTGTAAGGATTTTTGTCCTTGTTTGGTTTTGTAAATAGCATTGGTGGATTAACTTGACTATTCTTGCAAATAGCATTTTGTTGAAAAGAACCATTTCTTAGAATCCTTCTGGTAGTAAATGGTGTCTCCTTCATGAGGTTGTATTATATGGGTGTGTTTGAGAGGACGGGCTCCGGAGTGGGGCTGTCTGGTTTCAGATCCTGCCATATGGGTCTGATCTTGGACAAGCCTTAACCTTCCTAATCACCACTTTCCTTATTGGTGAAGCAGGGGTGATGATAGTACCTCCCCACAGAGTTGCAGTTAGATCACATAATCCACGTGGCTCTCTTAGATTGTGTGACACCTGTGAGTTCTCCGTAAATGAGAATACTGATTTTGAGCTTTGGTTTTTGTCAGTCATGTCAGAAACAGCAGCGTGCAAACAGCTTAGCTGATGGGGACTAAGCTGCTCGCTGGGAGTGGAGAAGCTGACTGCGGCTGGGCCTAGACTCCGTTGACCGGCTGCTCCAGGACCTCTCTTCCCAGCCCAGTTGGGTGGGTGTGGGGGCCTGGGGATATGAGGGAGTCAAACTGGTCTTTATTTTTATTTTTTATTTTTTTTAATTTTTTTTTTAGATTTTATTTATTTATTTGACAGAGATAGAGACAGCCAGCGAGAGAGGGAACACAAGCAGGGGGAGTGGGAGAGGAAGAAGCAGGCTCATAGCGGAGGAGCCTGATGTGGGGCTCGATCCCACAACGCTGGGATCACGCCCTGAGCCGAAGGCAGATGCTTAACCGCTGAGCCACCCAGGCGCCCCTATTTTTTAAATTTATTTTATTATTTTTTCTTTGTATTGAAGTATAGTTGAGAGAGTGTTACATAGTTTCAGGTGTACAACATAGAGATTTGACAGGTTTATACATTACACCATGCTTGTGGCAAGTGTAGCCATCGGTCACCATACACCATTACCGCACATTGACTGTGCTCCCTATGCTATACCTCCCACTCCCCTTCACCCATTTTGCCCATCTCCCTACCTTTAGCCACCACCAGTTTGCTCTCTGTGTTTGTGGCTCTGTTTCTGCTTCCCCCCCCCGCCAAGACTGGTTTTTTGTTTTGTTTTGTTTTGGTTCTTTTGGTCATTTTTCTTAGAGAGAGAGAGTGCACAGGCAAGAGCAAGTGGTGGTTGGGGGGGAGGGGCAGAGGGAAAGGGACAGAGAGAATCCCAAGCAGGCTCCACACCCAGGGCGGAGCCTGACATGGGTCTCCATCTCAAAGACCCTGAGATCATGACCTCAGCCAAAACCAAGAGTTGGACGCTTAACCAACTGAACCACCCAGGCACCACCAGAGTGGTTTTTAAAAACAACAGCAACACTTTTAAAAGGGAATGTTTTTCCTCAAAGTAGAATACTCTGGGGGTACCTGGGTGGCTCAGTAGGTATGGAGCTTACTTGGAAAAAAAAAAAAAAGGAATGCTTTGTTCAGATCAAGACTAGGTACTTGATAAACAATATTACTTATGATGCTCGATTAAGTTTTTATTTTAATAAATTTAGTTTTGTCCACCACTCCTCCACAGACGCCCTAAGGCTTAAACCCTACTTTTTAAGACTTAACTGTATAAACATTTTTTGTAGATTGGTATAAACCCAGGACTAATGGCAGCTTACAAAGGGCATCATTACCCTGGACCTGGAAACCACTTTTGTGAGTAATTACTTTTTTTAAATTAGCTTACTTTCAAACTAGGAATCTTTGTTAATAGTTTGGGGTTTTTTTTAACCAAATTGTATTTTTTAAAAGAGAGATTGTACAAATACCTACATGTTTTCTGTGTATGCATACACAAAAATAAAAGTTTTGAAACTTTTTGGTGTTTTTTGTTCACATTTTGGTGTAAGAGTGGAGGGGCAAGAAAAGCAGTATTTCCCCTTTTGTTTTGCTAATAGTTTTATAGTAGTTTTACTACATTTTTTAATGAATTTTCTTTTTTACTTGATATCTACGGTACCTTATTGTGCCCGTGCAGGCAGAATACTGACCTTTCCAGATTTCCACTGATCCTATTTCCCAGGAGAGATGAAATGCATTGATCATTGGCAATCAAGTTGTAATAGTTAAGGAATATGAAGATACTTCATATCTAGCAGAAAGTAGTATTAAAGAGCCTCATACTTGTAGAACGGGCTTTAAAACCAAGTATAACTACTGTTATCTTCCGTGTAAGTCCACTTACCTCACACCACCCAATAGAAAAAGGCATGCAGTAGGCCCTCAGGAAATACTAGTCCATTATCTAAGAGTAACATTAAAAACATTTAGGGCAAAAAAATATAGTAATGGGTTTTTGGAACTAAGGACATACTGTCTCCATTATTTTAAAAAAAAATTTTCTGGAAAAGCTGGAACTTTACATTTATTCCATTGTCAGGGCATTTGAATATTCCAGGTCTCTTGGTGTATGTTTATCTGTTCAAGTTATTCCAGGGGCAGGTGGTGGTGTTACCAGTTACTAGAAAGGAAAACAAACAGTTTTGAAGTTTGCTACACTGACTAGCTGTGTCTTTCCGATAGCCATTTACCATAACTGCCCTGTGAAAAGGAGATCAAAATAGTAGTTAATATCGCATAGATAGTTACGATCATTAAATGAGGTAATCCATGCAGAGGGCTTCACACATAGTAATTGCTTGGTACGGTATTTGACCCGTAATTTTTTAAATATCCTAAATATATTTTCTTTTTTTTTGTACTTTCAGGATAAAATGTAACTACCATATCGATTTCATGGGGCGAAAGCCTTTGATCTATATGGAAATAAACTGAACTCTCATTTTCACAGGGAAGTGTCTGTTTATGTCAGGCCTGAGCGAGGTCCAGCTGAACCATATGGATGATCACACTTTACCAGGGAAGTATGGTATTGGATTTACCAATATGGTGGAAAGGACAACTCCAGGCAGCAAAGATCTTTCCAGGTAATTACATTTATTTTCATAGGTTGGAACCTGACCGTGCAGGTGCCTCATATCCCCCAGGAATACTCTATGTACCTAGTTCAAGCTGAGCTTAACAAATACATGACTCGATCTTTTATTCACAGCTGTCTGAGTTTAGCATATTATAAATATTGCCTTACTTATATTTTGACTACTTTTTAATTCAATTTTAGTAAAGAATTTCGTGAAGGAGGACGTATTCTAGTGCAGAAATTACAGAAATATCAGCCACGAATAGCAGTGTTTAATGGAAAATGTAAGATTTACTTTTAAATTTTATCTATTTTCTTTGCTAACATTATGGGCAGTGTAAATATGTTTGTATTTCATTTTAGGTATTTATGAAATTTTTAGTAAAGAAGTTTTTGGAGTTAAGGTTAAAAACTTAGAGTTTGGACTTCAACCCCATAAGATCCCAGACACAGAAACTGTAAGTCCTTAAAATTACCTTTGTACATCAGCTAAATATGAATTTTTTTCTAGCTAGCTTCCCTTTTTTATTTGTCCTAGCCATTGTAGTTGATGCTATTAAACACACACACACACACACACACACACACACACACACACTGGATTTTGTTGAGTAATAGTTCTATCAATTCAAACTAATAGTTGCACGTTAACTCAGGTACCGTTATTAAAAAAAAAAAAGAAACATTTGTCAGATAAAATGTCTTACTGATGCTATTTGGTTAAAATATTGGAAGGAGCTAGCTAACATACATTCAAAATGTATTTGATGGCAAATTCTTACCAAATTCAAGTAGGTTAGCCCTTATTCAGTATGAAAGAAATATGTAAGTGCAGACATGCTCCTGATTAGTACAACTGCCCCTCACCCCCTGCTTGTGTAGTTTAGCCCAAGTTCATTTTAGAGCCGTATACACAGCGCAGTTGCAGGCAGACGTGCAGCCAGTCTGACCGGCACGTGGTGCTGTGTGCTGGGGCCTCGTACACGAAGGCATCGTGATGTAACAGTGGGTTCAGACTCTGTCATTTCTGCGAAGCTTCTGCAGACATTTGGTTCAAATCGTGCTTCTTAAATATAGTTTTAAGTTTTGTTTGCAGCTTTTTAAAAAAACAACATACATGCACAGACCCATGTGTTCGAGACAGTATTTTAAATGATGGAGAAGCCAGTGCGCCGACAGGTTTTTGTGGAGACCTCAGAATAAAGTTTCTGCCACTTCCATACATTTGAACTTCTCCTTTAAATTCCTTTTGTTTTTAACTTGTTATAAAGATGTGATCGATAAAGTAGGTGGTAGCCCTGGTCTTTCTTGAAACCGAGGCCTACCCTTGTCTACCTCAGTGAAATTGTACAGCTAAGTTCATTGCTTTCTATAAATTACTGCATTATTGTCCCTTAAGAGCCAGATGAGGCTCGAGTACATCTCTTGGATATATGTGGCCGTAATAGTGCAATACTAAGTGAACTTGAATCATATCCCGACAGGCGGTTTTAGCTCTTATACCGAGCTGGGATTACTTGTCTCTTTTAAAATTTATTCTTTGTTATGAAGTATTCATAGCTATTGATGATGTTAGTGATTCAGCTTTGAAACAAAAAACTACTTTTCCAAATTTCTGGATTTTTTTTTTTTTTTTTAAGATTTTATTTCCTTGAGAGAGAGTGAGTGAGCGGGGCGGGGGCGGAGGGGGGCAGAGTCGGACTCCCCGCTGAGCAGGGAGCCCAATTTGGAGCTCAATCCCAGGACTCCAGGATCATGACCTGAGCCAAAGTCAGACGCTTAACTGACTGAGCCACCCAGCAGCCCTCCTGGATCATTTTATTTTATTTCATTTATTTATTTTTAAAAGATCTTATTTATTTATTTCAGAGAGAGGAGAGAGAGAGAAAGAGAGAATGAGAGACCACATAAGCATGAGCAGGGGGAGGGGCAGAGGGAGAAGCACACTCCCCGCTGAGCAGGGAGTCCAATGCGGGACTCGATCTCAGGACCCCGAGATCATGACCTGAGCCCAAGGCAGATGCTTAACCCAACTGAGCCACCCAGGCGCCCCTGTCTGGATCATTTTAATTGAAGAATATCTTGGGATGGGAAAATGTGCTATTACAAGACCTGGTAGCATTTGCACCTACATATCTTTATGAGTCAGGAGTTTCTAAATGCTTTCTAAACAAAACAGAATAAATAATTTGTTTTCTGTAATGTTACGGAGGCCTGTATAAAAATTGCAAGAAATTGCAACTGGAAATTCCATAGTCCAGCAGCCTCACTCTTTGATATATATGTGATACCTGTTACATATTTTGTATTCTGTGAAGGACAGTTTTTCCAGTATCCCAAATGGTAAATGCAATGTCTTTCTCCTTAGTCATTCCACTTCTAGGAATTTATCCAGCGGATATGCTCACACATATTCAAAATTAAATGTGCACAAGGTTTTTCACTACAGCTTATAATAATAAAAGACTGAAACGACCTAAATGCCCACAGCTGGGCCTTGGTTAAATCAATATGCAAGTACTACACAGCTATAGAAAAGAATGTCTTTTTACTCTAGTAGAGTTACCTGGTACAGAATTATCTCTGAATACGCTGTTAAGTCAAAAAGCAAGGTGTAGAACAGGGAATAGAGAGCATGTTACCATTTGCGGGTTTTTTAAAAAAGGGTGCGGGAGAGTACATGTGTTAGACACGTTTGATTGTATATTCATAGTGTACCTCTGGAACCAGCAGCTTTGATTGCCCTGGAAGAGAACTAGGTGGATAGAGACAGCATTGGGAGGGGAGACTCCGTTGTGTACTTCTGTGCCCTTTTGTACCTTGAGAATTGTGAACCATGTGTTTACTGTTAAAAAGACAAGATTGTTAATTGATAAATGAATACGGGGCGGACGCTTCATCATTTTTGGTTCATTGACTTTGTAATAAGTAAATTTTACAAATTTGAACTCAAACACAACTACTTTTGTTGAGTTTGCATATATTAATATGTGATAAGCATCGTTATTAACCCAGAAAAAGATAAACTTTTTCATCTCTGTGTGAATAGATTCAGTAGACTTATAAGATTTGTGTAACCATAAAATTTTATAATTCTAGCTCTGCTACGTTATGCCATCATCCAGTGCGAGATGTGCTCAGTTTCCTCGAGCCCAGGACAAGGTTCATTACTACATTAAGCTGAAAGACTTGAGAGATCAGCTGAAAGGCATTGAACGCAACACAGACGTTCAAGAGGTGCAATATACGTTTGATCTGCAGCTAGCCCAAGGTGCGTTCCCATTTTCACCCCGTGCATTCATTTCACTGATCTGTTCATTACAGAAAGCGTGTGGTGGCTTTAAAAGCAGGAGAAAAGAAAAGGTGTATGTGCAGCCAGTGTGCTCTGACAATAGACATTAGTCAGTGTTAAAAATCTCCTTTCACTAAAGTCGTCCATCTGTTGTGGGTCCTTCTGCAGATGTCGGGGACACAAGAAACATCGTAGCCCACCTGAAATTAAATCTAATAGGCTTTTACAGTTCCTGTGAGTTAATTTAGTATATGTTACCAATAGTTTAAAAGATGGTAGGAAAAGATGCATCTCAGTATACGTGAACTCGAATAAGATTTGTTCATGATGACTTCTGAATAAAGCTATTTTCCAAACCGTTGTACAAAATCCATTTTAAATCCCTTTTACTCTCCTCGCAGAGGATGCAAAGAAGATGGCTGTTAAGGAAGAAAAGTACGACCCGGGTTATGAAGCAGCGTACGGCGGTGCTTATGCAGAGAACCCGTGCAGCGGCGACCCGTGCAGCTTCTCTTCCAGGGGGCTGAGTATGTTCCCCTCCGTGTGTGCGTTCCTTTCAAACGCTTGCTCTTGTCAGGACGGGGGAAAGGGGTGGGTTTTTTTTTAAGAGAATGCGTTATTGAAGTTCAGGAACGGGGCTGTGAAAATCTTTCCAGTGGCCGATAGTGGAAGCGTGGTGGTGATCTGATGTTCACCACACGCGCCTGTGCGGCTCTTTTTCTCTAAGTCACCGTGCCGTCCTAATCGCGTTCTCTCCGTGAATAACAGTTGAGGGTTTCTCAGTCCTGCGTCTGCCGAGAGAAGAGACATTTATCACCGTAGTCAAGAACCTTGTGTAACTGTTTCAATAGCAGTTCCCCTTCCCTGGACTGCTCAGACCTCCAGACTGAACCCTGTAACGTTTTTAGGGAGAATAAACTAACGCTAACATTCTTTTCCCCCCTGGCAGCTGACAGTGGAGAATCAGCTTTCGGTGACATTCCAAACGGGCAGTGGATGACCCAGTCGTTTACAGACCAGATTCCTTCCTTTAATGATCATTGTGGGACGCAAGAGCAGGAAGAAGGACACCACGCTTAAGAGTGGGGTTTCTCAGCTCTGCCTGAACACTGCAGTTTTAATGCAGTTGTCAAGGAGTGGCGCTCAGTCTGCTAACTGAGGCATCTTAGTCGTATTTTACTCTGTGATATAATGACAGTACGGTTGTGCGGTAGAATCAGCCGTGTGAGCCTAAGCGAGTCGGGAAGGAAAAGTGGGGGTTTTGCGTATGAGTTTTTGTATTTGAATTAACCATCATTCCAGCTTTTTATAAACTCTACTTTGTTTACAAAGAAATTGATTTCCTTTTGGGAGTCACTTTTAATCTGTAATTTTAAAATGAAACAGTCTGAATATTTATACTTGATTATTAACTGTGCATCAACCGAGATACACGTTATTTCTTCTATGCCTAAAGGGCATGCTAATAATAATTACCGTTGGTAAAGAGGCGGATGTGTTCGTTTTTGTGTATGAAGTTGACCCACAGTGGAGCCTCATTTGGTAGTTCTTAGCGGTGTCTGATGGGCTCCCTGAGTCGTATTCACACTCGCACCCTCTTGCCTCACCAATGGGGAATGTTTGTGAGAGATGCCAGCAGTGGAAATGTAAAGTGTGGCCTTCCGGCAGCAAGGCTAGCCTGGCCTTATCTGACGGGGCACCGAGGCCTGGCTTTGGCCTCCTCACCCCGGGTGTTGATCCCCGAGTATAGGTAGAAACTGTTGTGCTGGGATGGTAAGTTCCAGAGAATGCAGTAGACCTTTTTAAGTTTGTTACTTCTGTGTTTTACTTGAGAGACGTACATTTGATAGGGAAGGAACGGAATTTTTCTTACAATGTCTATCACCATTCTAATTTTATCCTCCTTGACTTTAAGGGTATAACGTGAAAAGTGGTGAGAAATGAACTCTTAGGCTGAACAGCAACATGTGATAGGTGTCTGATAATCTTATTTAAATTGGTGCTTTATGTACATGAGATGTACATGAGATGTATTGAGATAATTTTTCTTGCTAAGTATATCTAATCAGTAATTTAAAAAAATCTCTGCATCCTTGCTGTCTGTTACTGTGGACTAAGTGAGCCTCATGGCGGGGTTAGTTTGAAGTAACGTACCGTTGTGATGTTCTAATGCCTTTTCCATGGTGCTATAAAGAGTCTAGACTACTAGGCCTGGTGGATAGGAAAGCCGGGTATTCAGAAATGCCGTTTGCAATTACTCCTGGTCACTTCTGAATATCCTGGTTTCATACATACCCAGGGAGCATGCTGTTTTTCAATATGAAAATATTTATGAGGTGGTTTTTTTTTTTTCCTAAGAGATTATACGGTCTGTTCTCTATATAATAAGAGAAACAAATTCTTGTGAATCTTAACATGCTTTGTAGCTGTGGCCGTGATGGATTTTATGTTTTCCTTAGTCTAGGCCAAGCTGTGTAAGAGTTGCTCAGCCCATGTTACTTAACTCACGTACTGTACTGCTGTTGACAGGGATGTTTTATGCGGGTGCTTCGAAGTGCCTTGCATCAGGGATTAGGGACAACTGAATTATTTTTTCATGGGACTATGTAAAGCATGCAAGTAGGAATTGCTTTGGTATAATGATTGTAGCCTCACAATGGATTTTTTTTAAAATTTGAGTGGAGAAAATACCCTTTAAATTATGATGGACGCTCATTAGAGAATGGGTTTGAGGATTTTCCAAGCATACAATAATGGTGTTTTTCATTACATATGAAAGATGAGTAGTAAATGTTGATATACCCTATTCATGACAATATGAGACTTTTTCATTACATAATACTGAAAAAGTTTTTAAATTCACTTGAAAGTCTGATGGTTTTTACAATAAATATATTAAGAATGATTATCCTAAGTTGCAAGTTTTTCTTCAGCAGGAGTGACTGGTATTCTTTCCCCCTTTACACGTGAGGTCAGTCTACCCTGTATTATGTTTAACGTGTAGAATAATATATACACTGAAAATCATTAGAAAATCTGCAAATATTTTATTTTTTCAGACATTCACGTTTTCAATGTAATATATTGTTTTACAAAAGACAAGACTGGCAACCTGTTAAAAAATACCTACATGTGAAAAAACACATTTAGGAATTTTTAAAAATTGTGAACGCAAGTTGCATTCAGAGCTAAGCAAATTGCTGAAACTGAGCGGGTTTATTTCCTTCCAACAATACAGCTCACGCACGTCATCGTGATTTCCGTGTATCCCCCCCGCCCCCGTACTTCAGGAGTCCATGCCTGCGCGACCCAGGGTACTGTTTGCACACAGTAGTCTTTGTGGTTTACATCGTGGGTCATATGTATCGAAGGTACTATTCATAAAGAACAATGAAATAGTAGGCCTACAAATGCACAATCCCACATTTTTATGCAGGACATACTTAAAATGTCAAGTCATATCAGCTGTTGTGGTGATTGAGTTTAAATATCCCTGCAGGGTCAGGAACAAACCAGCTTTCCCACAAGTCGTTGTGAACACTAGGGAAGTCCCAAGGTTTATGTCTTCCATTCCAGTGGAGTAATTTTGCTTCCTGCAGAAAATGCTCCGAATATCTGGTATCTGGATTCCAGCCTTCGTGGTGTTTAGAAGAAAATAATAGGCTTGTTAGAAAGTAAAATTTTTATATTGAAAATTGAACACAAGTCCATTATTTTAAAAATTAAGCAAATCAAAGAGTACATAAGGAAGAATTTACCACCTACCCTAGATCTCCAAAATAACCAGTTAAAGAGCTTTTCATGAAATCCTTCCAGTAATACTCTTCCTGTGTGCGAGTGTGTGTGTGTGTGTGTGTGTGTGTGTGTGTGTGCGTGCGAGTGTGTGTGTGTGTAGTACAGCACGTGTGGAATTACGGAATTATTTTTAATGACTACATAGGATGGATATGTAATTATTAGTGAGTTCCTTATTAAGGCTGTCTAGGTTGTCTGTCCCTTCACTGAGAGAAGTGAACACCGAACAGTCTCCTGTGCACGTCTGTGCGTGTCTACAGATCTGTCAGGTGAAGTCTTGTAGGCGGAATCAGAGTGAAGTGTGCGTGCCTTGACGTTTTTGATAAGAGGTTGCCACACTGTCCCCAGAAGAACTTGTATCCGTTTCCCTCCAACTAAGAGTTTATAGTTCTCCTTTCTGTACATTTTCCCTCCTTAGTATGGCAACATCTTCCTGTAACGATCTTGTTTTTACCATGTGAAATGTGATGAAGAAGATTCACTTTCTAACACAAAGCTGTGTCCATTTGTTTTTTTGTTAAGATTTTATTTATTTATTTGACAGAGAGAGACAGCCAGCGAGAGAGGGAGCACAAGCAGGGGGAGTGGGAGAGGAAGAAGCGGGCTCCCAGCGGAGGAGCCTGATGTGGGGCTCGATCCCAGGACTCTGGGATCACGCTCTGAGCCGAAGGCAGACGCTTAACAACTGAGCCACCCAGGCGCCCCAAACTGTCTCCATTTGAATATTATTCCCCTCATAAGGAGTCACTTAGAGATGGCGCGTTTACCCTAATCCTGCCATTGCTCAGAGGATTTTTAAGAGTATCTCTTCCAGAAGTACACTAAGATCTTGTGTATGTAATGTAATCTTTTTTTTTTTTTTAGTATCCTCTATGGTGTTAAATTTTCTATGAAAGAGAATTTGATATATTTTTTTTAAACTGAAAATCCCTTAATGAAGAGAAGGTGAATAGCTGGAGTTGTGTGTTAGTCCAGCTTAATATATGATGCAAGAAAAAAAACCCCATCTTCTATTATTCATAAACATAGCTGTGAAGGTGTCTCAGAAGAGGAGCTAGGTGTTTCAGGCTATGGTAACATAATTGGAATAATTATCAACTTCCAAAGACTCTGTACAAAGGAAATGCTCATTTGGGAAGAAGCACCTTAGAGTCTCCTCTCAGTGGGATGTCATCTGTCTGCTCCATGATCGGAGGACTCCCTACGGGCTTGGAGTTTGCTTTTAGCTAAATATATATCATACATTTTAAAAAAAGGCTACCTGCTTAGACCCAAACTTAATACCCATTAGTGTTATATTGCTTTCTGCTTCCAAAACACTCTAAAAACGGAATCATTTTTCAAATGATTTCTGTGTAGATTTACTTTGCAGACTTCCCTGATTCCAAAACCTTCAGCACAGATGTGGTCCCTGTTCTACAAAGAAAAATGATTTCCCGTAGGAAGATTCTGTCCCTTCCTGCGTACCAGTTAGATACTTCCTAAAATGTGACTGAGACTCTGTTCAAGATCATGGAATGTTGTAACCTTATCAATCTAAGCTCTGCATAACTATTCCTACACAACCTTTTTTATAGACCTACAACTTGGATGAGATTTCCTGCACATTGATTACATGGAGACATTGATATTTGACCTAACAGGGAACACAGCATTATTATAAATTAAACCAGATGGAACACTAGTGTCCTTAACTTCCCTGTGTTGCTCCCACGTGCGTACAGGTGCTCAGGAAAATCAAGGAAGATTCTGGTAATGAGACAGAAGCAAATCTACACAGAATCATTAAGAGACAGGAGCCCAGCTTCGATAGTTTTATGTGTCCCTTCTTTTAAAAGGGAGAGTAAGGGACATACCACCCTGCAGGTGGTTCTGAGAATTAGAAATGAGATTCACCTTTGTCACCAGAACTAGCTCAGTTCTTGACAGTGTGGAAGGTACCTAGTAAATATACATCCATAAGCCATTGTCTCCAATTCTAAAATAATGCCCAAATGTCTGAAAACAAGAGGATTTTTAATAACCTTTTTGGTAGCAAAACCTAGATCCCACTCAGGGTATTGCATAACATAAATGTATGCATCACATTACCCTTTTAAAATGCCAAACCTTTCCCAGTTCTAAACAGGTCTGGCCCGTGCTTTTGGCTAAGGGATTGTGGCCATGTGTTTGAATGAACGTGACTAGCTTCTGCACCAGGCTCTGTGATAAGCAATTTACATGTATTAGGTAAATTATTCCTTATAAAAACTTTATAAGGTTCTATCAGCTTCCATTTACAAATGGAGAACTAAGGCACAGGAAGGGTGACTAATTTGCCCAACATAGGCAACAGCAGAGTGGGGGTTGCAGGCCATGTCCTAGAGCCTGCACTCCTGCAGTGAAGGGTGAATAAAAGACTCCCGTGGTACACAGTCAGGAAACAACTTTTTAAAAGAGAAGTTACAAGCCATCTAAATGCATCGTAAACCATTACGCTACGTCGTGTGGTTTTGCCCACTGCAGGCTACTGCAGGAGGGCCAAGAGGCAAGTGAAGAAGTTCTGACAGTGGAAGTCCTATTTTACCAGTAGGTAATGTTCACTGAGCACATACTGTCTGCTGAGCCTGAGGCCACGTGCATCCCATGAATTCCTGGAAATGCACCTCGGGGGCCGTTTTCATCAGCTGCGTTTGTAGGATCCGAGCAAGAACCTCCAAGATCACCTGGAGGACGTGCACGGAGGCAGCTGGTGTGATAGCACACTCTCCGCCCCTCAGTGCCCACTGGTCTGTAAAGTGCACACGTGGGTTGTCTCCCTAAATTACTTACCCAGGTGCCGAATGTGCCACAGGGGGTTGATGGCCGAGTATTTCCCGTGAAACACAATCAGCATTGGGGAGGTGGCCACCCCTCCACCCAGGGAGCTGCTGTAGAGATTTTCCCTAAGAAATGGAATAGAAAAGCAACATTTGGCCTCAAGCCGCACAGACTCGGATAAAGTAGAATCTTCTAATTTTGAAGGATATAAGACAGTCTCCCACTATATAATAAGACTATAGTTTTTCATTTTCCCCCAACCTTTTATTTTGAAAATTGTCAGACTTCTACAAAATTATAAGAATACCATGAATTCCCATATAATTCGTCTAGACTCACAGCATAGCATTTTGCCATTTTAATTTTCAGCCTTTTTAATGGCAAATATGGAAGATCAAATTCCAGTCCTACATTATGTAGAGAAACTATTACAAACTCAAGGTTATGATGGTATTTAAAATATCCAGGTAAAAAAGATGGACAGGAAATACAATGACATGGTAATAGTTGTTGTGTTAGAAGGGTGTTTTTTTTTTCTATTTTAAAACTTCAATAATGAAAAATGATACATTTTTAAAAATTCAACCTTCAAAAACAAAGTTGAGTTTATAAAATAATTCTTTTTTATTTATTTGAGAGACAGAGAGAATGGGGGGGTGACAGAGGGAGAAGCAGACTCCCTGCTGAGCAGGGAGCCCGATGTGGGGCTCATTCCTGGGACTCCAGGATCATGACCTAAGCCGAAGTCACTTGTTTAAGTAACTGAGCCACCCAAGCGCCCCTATAAAATAATTCGTAAAACAAATCTATGTAAGAAGGAGAAACTCGACTGAGATAAATGATTTTCAGTGGAGAAGGTTCACTAGGCTTTTGGGAGAAGACTTAAAATTACATTATTAGGGGCGCCTGGGTGGCTCAGCGGTTAAGCGTCTGCCTTCGGCTCAGGGTGTGATCCTGGCGTTCTGGGATCGAGTCCCACATCAGGCTTCTCTGCTGACAGCCTGCTTCTTCCTCTCCCACTCCCCTGCTTGTGTTCCCTCTCTCGCTTGCTGTCTCTGTCAAATAAATAAATAAAACCTTTTTAAAAATTACATTATTAATTCATTAGAAAACTGTTTGCATAATAAGATTCTGCAGGATCTCGCTTCCGCTGACATACCATCTGAGACTAGATTGTCATCTCTTGTCCCCATTCTTTCTCATCAGTGCCTCTGTAAGAAAATCTGACCTAAGCTGTCTGTGAAACATTTCTAACCTGAGTTATGCATAGAAAATTAACAGATAACTCTGCTGCCAAGCACAGAAAATGTAGAGAGGTTTGCACATACTCCACGTTTTTTTGCATCCATTTCTCCAGTTGTTTGGTGATGCGCTGGTGCTTCCATTCCGTCATGTTGGCCACAATCACCCCCGGATTGAAAGAGCAAGTGCTGGGGCTTATGCCAAGGTCTTTAATAGTCTTCTTCCTGTAGTCCAGATAGCCCATGTATGTATTCTATAAAGGAACAGGAGATGCTTTTGACCAAATCTCTTGTTTCTGGAAAATCATCATTTTCTTGAAGCCACCGTGCAGTATTTCTGGGTTTCCTGCTCTGTCACCAGCCACTTCCTAGCATCCCTGGCTGGTTTTCTCATTTCCCCAACCTCTAAGTCTGAGTGCCCCCAGCCTCGTTTCCAGCACCTGTTCCTCTCTCTAGGATGAACTCCCCCGACAGCCTCATCCAGTCTCATGGCCCGAAATGCTATCCGCATAGCCAGCCCCGACGTCTCTGGATTTCCAGCTCCTGCCACATCTGCCACCTCTGTCTCCGGGAGGCTTAACAAGGCAGCTCCTCTTACATTCAAACACGGATCCCAATCCTGTCCCAAACCTGCTTCCCGACAAGCCGCCCCACCTCAGTTACTAGCAACTCTATTCTTCCAGATACTTAGGCAAAAAACCCAGGGTCGTTAGGTCCTCTGTGGCTCCTCATTCACTTTTCATCCAAATCTGTCAGCAAGTCCTGTTGGTCTCATGTTCCAAACTACACTGTCTGTGCTGCTACCTTCCCGGTCCAGGCCGCCATCACCAGTCACAGGATTTCTGCAAGCTCCTCCTGAACTCTTCCTGCTTCCACCCTTTTCCACTCCACTCTGTCTCTATGTCACTCCTCTGCTCAGAGCCTCTCCAGTGGCTTCCCAGCTCAGAGTAAAAGCCCGAGTTCCTGAGATGGGCTGCCAGGCCCGGCACCATCCACCCTCTTTCTAACATCTGTGCTCACCCCTGTTTCCTCTGCCACACTGCTCTCCTTGTTCCTTCAGTACAAGGAGGACACACTCCTGCCTCAGGACCTTTGAACTTGCCGTGACCTCTCCTTGGAATGTTCTTCCCCTAGATACCTTCCGAGGTGCTTCCCTCAGCTCTTTCAGGTGTATGTCTTCTTTCGGCGACATCACCTCAACAGAGCCTTCTGCTCTGATCACCCCGTTTAAAACACAGCCCGACCCACACCCTGACCCTCTGTTAAATACTTTGTTTACTGACTATCTCTTCCCACTAAAATGTAAACTGCACAAAGGCAGGAATTTTAGTTTTGTTTACTGTCTCACTGGTACTAAAACAGTGTCAGGCCCAGAGGGAGGCTGAACGGATGTGACGTGAGGCAGGACATAGTGTCTCACGCGCACGGGCTGTCCTAACCCGCCTCAGTGTGGCGCTCAAATGTAACAGGGAAATAATGGAAACACTTGTGCACTTGCTGGGCACCAGGCAGTTGTGGGAACTTTGCACGCATTACCTCATTCATTGCATGCAGTCAGTGTCCATGTATTAACTAATTTAATTCTCACAATAACTCTACAAGGGAAGTACTCTTACTACCTCTGTTGGACAACTGAGGGAGAAGACGACTGTCACTGGCCCAGGGTTACAAACCTACTGAGTGATGGAGTCGAGCTTTGGACCAAGTCGGGGGCAGCCTGGAAGCCTACGCCTCCAAGCGTGTCACATCTCTGTTGTCACGCATACAAAATTATTTCCTGGAATTTTTTTTGGAGAACACCATTTGATTCTTAACAGCACCTTGTATTTGAAAGCCATCCTTTTGGCTTCAGAATTCCATACAGGTTCAACTTTCCTCATTTCCTCCAGGATAAGGAGCTCTTTAGCCTTGAGGAAAATCAGTATTCTCCCCTAGTGAAAGGGGGGAAAGCAATGATCACAGCTCTGAAAACAGAACCCAAAGTTCAGGGAGTCTCTTACAGGAAACCCCATCTCGGCCAGGGAGTGCGGTTCCAGCCACCTACAGAACAAGGGTCCGTTCTGGAGCATTACCGCAGGCTGGATTGGGCATCACGCCGTTTCATCGCGGCTCACAAAAACAGAGCAGAACAGGAACCGTTGTGGCCGTGTTTCAGACAAGAACGGGACTTGCAGGGTTAGTTTGCCCCACACTCGGTAGGCACGGAGCTGGGCTGGAACGGGCTGCCAGGGCCCCCGGGCCGTTCTGCCTCCCCGCGGTCCCGGGCGGGGTTCGGCCAGGTTAGATTATTGTGAGCTGTGGGGAAGGGAAGGGATGAGAGCAGCAGGGCGAAGGCAGGACCTCCAAGCAGCGAGCCCACCTGCAGCCCCACAAATCTGTTCATGTCCTGAGCCGAGGGCAAATCGCAGTCACCCGAGAAAGCTGCCGCATGGCCCAGGGCCAACGTGGTGTCATAGAGTTCTTGGATATCACCTGAATTTAGAAACACCAGGAGTTAAAATATTATAGCATTTGTTTTAGAGCTAGATAGAGCCTTAGAACGTCAGACTGTCCCCAATTTTGCTATGGAGGAAAAGTATGTGATCCCAATTTCAAGTGGCCTGGCGAATGACTTAGTAACTAGCTTGTCTCAGTTCAGAAAGCCACTTGATGGTAAGCTCGGATCGGCACTGGGCCGATTTCTTTACGTCTGTTTGCCATGTACCAACACACCTGTGCTCATTTTATTTGCACGTGGGAGACAGAAAGCAACACTGAAACACCCAAACTTAGCTCACTTCTGAGAATGTCATTAGGGAGACTTCATTGCCCTACATCGTAGGGATGCAGAGAAAGGGAAGGCTACTAGGTTATTTATTGCTGACTTTGACAGAGTAGCTTTCAGAAGGTCAGCTGGACTGTCCAGGGAAGTGAGTATCGACCCCCGTTTTCAAACTATTCGCAAACTTGTAACACTACTATTCTCTCCCGACTTGAGTACACAAGTCAAAAGCACTGGGCACCTAGCTCTTTGGAAAACGAAGGAGATAAGTCATTCTACTTATCAGCTACTCCTTTTCCCAGCGTTCTTGGCAGTCCGCGAGTATACCTTGTACAATGACATCATCGTCCAAATAGATGACTTTCTCATGTTGATGGATAAGCAGAGGGAGATAAAATCGAACAAAGTTCAGCTGTTAAAACAACAAAAGAAGCGATGGTGGGGAAGAGGCTTGTGGCTCCGTGTCTTCTAGCGCTGGGGGGGGGTGGCTTTGACCGTGGCCTCAGCTCAACTCCAGGTCCGGAGCAAAATATGCCTCACTGCAGCGTCCCAGTGCCCAGTGATGGGGGCCTGGGGCTGCCACCCGTGCTGGCTGATCAGCGCCCTCCTCCATCCCAACCCTCAGCCACCGAGGCGGTGACGGGACACTTTCACCGCTGTGCACGGCTACTGTGGGAGGCAGAGGCTTCCTTCCCGGTCAGTCTTTCAGGCCACAGACTGCCTGCTCTCCTCTACACTCGTAATTTGCTGTCAACTAAATTAGCCTCATGCACACGCGCACGTGCACACACACACGCACGCACAGATATCCACACGCACGTGCACACACACATGGGCACAGAGGCATCCCAGCCACAAGTTCAGCCGCTTAGCTCCTTGGCCCAGAAAAACTCAGGCAGGCAAGAGCTGAGGGTGGGAGTCATATAGTTTTATCAGCCACACCTCTTAATCCAAAATCCCATCTCAGCTCACAGTCTGATAATAAATAAAAGGAACTGGGAAAAGATTATGTCATCCAAGGGCTTAGAATTCAGTAAATTTTCGAGGATGGATTCCAGTAACAATTATATGTAGAAGGTGGCTGCATTTTCTGTAAACCTGCCATCAGCACTACTCTTTATGCAAAAAAGAGTCCCTTTTGTAAGAACTCTTGCAGTAAAATACCTTAAGGTTCCCAATGCTAGGGAAAATAGTGGGTGTCTCCTGAAAATATCTTAGTTGATCCTATGAGATATATAATCTATCATGCTACTGTTTTTCCTTAGCTTCTGAAATACTCTGGGCTAAATTTAATGTCCAATTGCAGTACACACAACAGCCTGTGGGTTGGGAATATTTTTTCCTGGCCTCACTATTTGGCCCCTACCGCCAACCCCTACAGGCATATTCACACACATAAATCCAACCTACATTTTCTTATGCTTCATTTCTTCCTTAATAGCTTCATTATATTTATGTAAACTATCTTAAATCCTTCTGGAACAGGTGGCTTATAAATTATAAATAAGCAGAGCTTGGTGGAGATCTAACACTGCTTCAAAAATATTCCATCCGCGTCCCAGTGGCTAGTGTTCCACACTGAGTGAGGGTCTCACCAAAGACTGTCCCCAGCATGTGCGTGTTTCCTACTCACAGGCTGGAGCAATTCGGGCCTTGATGAGTCTGGTCTGATCTTCCCTTTGAGGACTATAGGGTTGAATTCCACGATTTTAAAGTTTATTTCTCTTAGCTTAGAATGTTCGATCCATTTTCTAAAGAGATGACAAAAAAAAAAACCCACAAAAATAAAGCTCTAGTATATACCTCCAACCTTTCCTCAATTTGCCTATTGCTTCAGAGTCAATCTGTTGCCTCCTTAGAAAGTTAAAAATAAAATGTGTATAAACTTAGTAGACTTTAGTCTATAAATCCTGATTTCTTTTCCCCCCCAATCTGGTCTGGCTTCAAATCTTTCCTCTCTTTTTCCTTTAATTCGCATAACTCTGGAAAGGAAATGACGCAAAATAGTAATAACCAAATATCTCCCCAGATCCACATAATCTCCACAGGAAACTGGAAGAACAAAAATGTTCCTTCTTTCTCATAAAGCAGCATCTGTGGTTGCTGGTCTATGTTTGCCACGGGCTAACAGATTTATCAAGTTATGAAGCAGGACATTCTGAATCTTCTCGATGGAAGTCATTCTTACTCTGCTGTTTGGACTCCAAGGATGATTTGAAGTTATCCTTATCTCTTTGTCTCTGTCTCTCACTGTTCCCCACCTGTCCTCACTTCCCACCTTCACCTCCTCCCTGTCCCCACCCCCTCCCCTTTTTTGTTCAGTCTTACACAATTTGTGACTATCTTTTATCCAATTAATAATACAATTCTTGGTAGAAATTACCTCAAAATACAAAAAAAAAAAAAAAGCCACACATGGTAGCATTTGTTGTTCAAAAATCAACAAAAGAGTCGACCTTCTGAATAAAATTTAGATCTGCAAAATTTGAACCATAAAAAACAGTCATTTACACAACATTATATGTCAATTCTATCTCAATAAATCCAGAGGTGGGGAGAAGTCATGTCAATAAGATAGACAACCCAACTGAAAAACTGGCAAGAGACTCAAGCATGCACGGGACTTTCTATGTGGCCAAGAAATGTGGGAAAAACAGTGCTCCAACTCATTAGAAATAAAGGGATCTCAAGTTAAACCACAGTGAGATAGCCCTGGACATCCGTCAGAATGGCAAAGTTGGGTACCACGTTGGGTAGCGGATGTTACAAGGGTATGTGTACTTTGTGATGACTCACTAAGCTGTACGCAGGATTTATGCAATTTTCTGTTTTTGTATTATACTTGAGTGAAAAGAGGGGTTTTGGTTTTTAGTAATTTAAAACAGGGAATAGTAGACTGCACAACCCAGAGCTGGGAGACAGTCCCTGCTCAGAGCCCGGGAGGTCATGCCTTCTGTTCGAGTACAAACCCTTACTCAGAACATATTATACATGCTACCCTTTGGGGTTTGGTGATCTGGTTTTCATACCCACAGATAATTACAGGGCTGTTAACAGCAGGCTAAAGCAACAATCTGCAACAATAGATGATAAGAAGAGCGAGAAATGAGACAGAAAATCTAGAACCTATACATAAGCCCTCAAACCCACAGGAGCCAAGGACCATTTAGATTAGGAGTGAGTGTCTTCCATATCCCAGTGCCTCCTAATAGTGGCTAGGACTTAAAAACCTAATTACCAATGTCATCCATAAATACATTCTTGGGGAGCCTGGCTGGCTCAGTTGGAAGAGCGTGCAAATCTTGATCTTGGGGTCATGAGTTTAAGCTCCACGTTGGGTGGAGAGATTACTAAGATAAATAAGCTTAAGAAAAATAAATTCTTTCTTTCTTTTTTAAGATTTTATTCATTTATTTGAGGAAGAGAACAAATGAGAGAGAGAGAGAGAGCATGAATGGGGGGAGGGGCAAAGGCCCAGGGAAAAGCAGGCACCCTGCTGAGCAGGGAGCCCAACAAGGGGCGATTCCAGGCCCCAGGGGCCATGGCCTTCGACTGAGCCACACAGGTGCCCCTTTCCTTTCTTCAATTTTTAAAAATTTTTTAAATTTTTTTTTAAATTTTTTTTTAAGATTTTATTTATTTATTCGACAGAGATAGAGACAGCCATCGAGAGGGAACGCAAGCAGGGGGAGTGGGAGAGGAAGAAGCAGGCTCATAGTGGAGGAGCCTGATGTGGGGCTCAATCCCATTACGCCGGGATCACGCCCTGAGCCGAAGGCAGACGCTTAACCACTGTGCCACCCAGGCGCCCCTTTCCTTTCTTCAATTTTTTTTTAGTCTCCATGCCCAGTGTAGAGCCCAAAGCAGGGCTTAAATTCATAATCCTGAGATCAAGACCTGAGCCTATACCAAGAGTCAGATGCTTAACCGACTGAGACACCCAGGCGCCCCTAGTTCTCCTGCCGAATAATGGAAATAACACTTCAAATGCCTTGAACTTTCCTTCATCACTGCTGTCCCTAATCCCTCCATCCTCCCCAGAGATAGCCACTGTTACACAGATGGAGATCTTTAGGTCTTTTTCTTTATAGAAACACATACATGTACATGTACACATTTATAGTTTGGGTTTTTTTTTTAAGATTTTATTTATTTATTTGATAGAGACAGCACAAGCAGGGGGAGTAGCAGGCAGAGGAAGAAGCAGGGTCCCCACTGAATGGAGAGCCCCACATGGGACTCAATCCCAGGACCCTGGGCTCATGACCTCAGCCAAAGAGAGATGCTTAACCAACTGAATCATCCAGGTGCCCCCCTTTTTAAAAGATTTTATTTTTAAGTAATCTCTACACACAATGTGGGGCTTGAACTCACAACCCTGAGATCAAGGGTCACATGCTCCACCAACTGAGCCAGCCAGGTACCACTGGTTTTTTAATTTTTAAAGCTATAAACCGAATGTCTTTGTCCCCCCCCCCCTCAAATTCATGTGTTGAAACCTAATCCCCAACATGATGACATCTGGAGGTGTGGCCTTCAGAAAGTGATTAGGTCCTGAGGGTGGAGCCCTCGCGAATGGGATTCGTGCCCTTATAGAAGAGACCCCAGTGAACCCCCTTACCCTTCCACCATGGGAGGGCACAGCAAGAATACAGCCCTCTGTGAACCAGGAAGCAGGCCCTTACCGCACGTGGAACCGGCTGCGGCCTAGACCTTGGGCTTTACGGCCTCCAGAACCGTGAGAAATACATTTCTATCTTTATAAGCCACCCAGTCTGGGGCATGCTGTTACAGCCTGAACGGATAAGACACTCATAAAATGGATCATACCATATGAGGCCTACTGCAACGTGCATCTCCTACTTAACAATAGGCCTCGAGGACCTTCTTGGTCAGAATACCCGCATCGCCTTCTTTCTCTTTTAATTACAGTATAGTGATGCAACACTTCCATCCATCACTCGGGGCTCATCACAACAAGTGCTCTGCTTAACCCCCACGCTCCTGTTTCACCCAGCCCCCACCCATCTCCCCTCGGGGAACCAGCGGTTTGTTCTCTATAGTTGAGAGTCTGTTTCTTGGTTTGTCTCTCTTTCTCTCTCTCTCTCTTTTTTCCTTTGCTCATTTTTTTGTTTCTTACATTCCACGTATGAGTGAAACCATGTTATTTGTCTTTCTCTGACTGACTTATTTCACTTAGCGTAAGACCCTCCCGTTCCATCCACGTCATTGCAAATGGCAAGATTTCATTCTTTTTTATGGCTGAATCATACTCCATTATATGCACATAGCATCTCGTCTTTATCCGTTCATCTATCCGTGGACACTTGGGCTGCTCCCTTGATTTGCCTATTGTAAATAAGGCTGCTATAAACGTAGGACTGCATGTATCACTCTGAGTTGGTGTTTTTGTATTTGGGTGGTAAACACCCAGGAGTGCAATGACTGGATTGTAGGGTAGTTCTATTTTTAACTTTTGGAGGAACGTCCATACTGTGCTCCACAGTGGCTCCAGCAGTTCTATGCATATGAAACTTAATTAGACATTGCCATATTGCCCTCTCAAAATGCATTACCAATTTACAAAGTGGACATTGTTTAAATAAGTAATAAGCATGTCCATTTCTTGCACTGGATATTGTTGTCCTATATAATTTTTACCATCTCGATGAGTGAAAAATTATATGTCATTGTCATTTTAATTTGCATTTCCCTGTTAGTAACACAAAATACCTTTTCGTGTTTGTTGACCATTTGTATTTTTTCTTCTGTCAATTGTCTGTTTGTATTCCACACTCATTTTTCTACTAGATGCTTATATGTTTAAAATTTTTTTGTAAGAATTCTTTATATACTTTGGATAGTAATCCTTCATCTATAATACATGTTGAAATATTTTGCCTAGTTCATTGTATGATTAATTTCACTTACAGTATTTTTCATCATTTAAAAGTTTTTAGGGGCGTCTGGGTGGCTCAGTCAGTTAAGTGTCTGCCTTCAGCTCAGGTCTTGATCCCAGGGTTCTAGGATTGAGCCCCGCATCAGGTTCCCTGCTCAGGGGGAGTTTGCTTCTCCGTTTCCCTCTGCCGCTCTCCCTGCTCATGCGCTCGCTCGCTCTCTCTCTCTAAATAAATAAATAAATAAAATCTTTAAAATAAATAAATAAATAAAGTCCTTGTGTGCTAATTCCAACACTTGGGTTCTTTAAAACAAACAAACAAATGAATAAATAAATAAAGTTTTTAAATGTTATACAGTAAAATCTGGCCTTTTTTTTTGCTTATGATTTTTTTTTAAGATTTTATTTATTTACTTGCAAGAGAGGGAACACAAGCAGGGGGAGTGGGGGAGGGATAAGCAGGTTTCCCACCAAGCAGGGAGCCTGATGCGGGCCTCAATCCCAGGGTCCTGGGATCATGACCTGAGCCAAAGGCAGAGGCTTAATGACTGAGCCACCCAGGTGCCCCTGCTTATGATTTTTTGGGCTTACAGTCACTTTCCATAGCAAAATTATATAATTATCCCACATTTTTATAATACTTCAAAATTGTATTTTCTGTTCATTACCTCTAAATCCATTTCCAATTTGTTTTTTTTTAGTATGTTGTGTGACAGGAAACAGATCGCTGTGCAGTTCAAAAATTATAATTAGTGATGATTCCGGGTCATATTAAAATGATATTATATTAATATCCTCCCAGGTAAAGAAATCAGAGAAAAGAGAAACCATTTTAGAAAGAAAGACTTCCACATAACGAGCTTAAGGATTGTAATTCTTTAGTTCAGTAGACAATGGCTTGGGTAGAATGATGCATTGCCCTACGAGATTAATGAGGCTTTGCTGAAACTTCCTTTGCTGGGCAACACATTTGTCAGGTCACCAAGTAAACCTCGAATAATTCAAATGACATTTATCAAACCCAAAACACAGGGAAATCCTTTTAAGGAAAGATAAGAAAGATGAAAAAGTAGAAAACCCCAAAGTCTACAGTGCACAAATTACCGGATTCGAGACAGAGTGTTCCGGAGTCCAACGACATAGAACAGAATGTTGGCGTCAGTGTTGCTGTAGATGCTATTGATGGCAGCCATGGTGGCCCCCATCCTTCCCGCCGCGGCACAAATCACCACAGGAATCTCCTCCTCCATTTCCTCAGGAGGCTCAGAGTCATCGTCTGGAAACATCAAATCCAGTGTCTTAGAACATGAAGGAATTTCATAGTGGGGCCAGTTTAAATTGTCTTCCACACTCCTGGGGCAAGACAGCGTAGTGTAGAAGAGAGAGCCGACTGGTCTCCAACACCCAGTCTCTTCTTCTCTTAGAAAAAGAACATTGGAATTTTAGCTGGCACATAGCCAACCAGGAAAAATATGTTTCTCAGACTCCCTTGCAAGTCTGTGGGAACATGTTCTGACCAATGGGAGGTTAGCGCAGGTATGTGTGTGACTACTGGGTTTGCCTTTGAAAGCAATGTGTTGGCCTCCCCTCTTCCTTACCCCCTTCTCATTGTCTGGGATGGAAACATGATGACAGGACTTAGGGCAGCCATCTTGGACCACAAGATGGAAGCTACCTGTGGAGGACACCAAAACCCCAAGAGAGAAGGAATCTTGATCTGGACGATTCCACACTTCTGGATGAAGTGGGGAATGGACACATCACACTTTCACTTGAGAGAGAAAATAAACTGTTTCCAGTTCAGGCATTATTATTTTGGAGCTCTCTTACAGAAGCCAATCAGACAGCCTAACACAGACACACAGTTGAAAAATATGTGAAGAAATGAATGCCTCATTCTATTCAACGGTTCTCAGCTCCTCAACTCTTTCCTAAATTAGAATATTTACCCTGCCTACACTGCTATAAAATCTACTGCTTGTGATCTTCCTTCTCTTATCCACCCTCCAGTCAAGTTCTAAAAGTCGATAGCAGGGGCGCCTGGATGGCACAGCGGTTAAGCGTCTGCCTTCGGCTCAGGGCGTGATCCGGCGTTCCGGGATCAAGTTCCACATCAGGCTCCTCCGCTAGGAGCCTGCTTCTTCCTCTCCCACTCCCCCTGCTTGTGTTCCCTCTCTCGCTGGCTGTCTCTATCTCTGTCGAATAAATAAATAAAATCTTTAAAAAAAATAAAAAAATAAAAGTTGATAGCAAGAGAAAGGCGGTAAATGCAAGAGCATGACTAATGTACAAGAGGGATAACTGATTGTTCTGGGCCGTGGCTGATATAAACACTGGTGTTGTAACACCATATTCTGGCACCACGTGCAATTTTCCAGGATGAAGGATAATAATTATCAGTAGGTAGAGTGTCCACGATCAGACGGCCTTTTGGTTTTTACTTGAAGCTCGCTCTCTCTTTACAGATACTTTTTGCAAAATACCACTCAGGTGCAGGATAGTTCTAGCTGATATTTAATCCAACAAATACATATTAAACTAACTACCAGGACCTGTGCTTTGTATGACTTAAGGAACATTGAAGGGTCTGCCCCTTCTCCTCCAATATCTCTTCACAGGCTGGCCACCACACTGGACACGTCCTCCGCGAGAATAAGTTTGTTTTCACCGTATCTTTACTGACACGAGGAAATGCTCATAATGCAATGTCAAGGGGGAAAAGAATACAAAATTTTCTCTAGTATGTGGTGCACAAAGTCACCACAGGAATCTCATCTAGCGAATGATCCCCACGTGATATATACAGACATACATATTTTCAAATGGATCTACATCTGTTTATGGAATTATGAGTGATTTCAGCTTCCTTATTTGCATCTCTTATGTTTTCCAAATTCTCTAAAGTAACCATGGTTACTTTTATTTAAAAAAAAAAAAAGAAAGAAAATATTTCTTCAGGGATTATTCCTTTGGACTAACCTGTCATCGTGGGGAGGTTTCCTCACCATGCGGCATGATACCTGCCGGCAGTGAAGTGAACTGGCCCAAATGCAAATCTGACTATGTTTCTCCACTGCTTCCCATCCTCCAGGGGTTCCCGTACGGTAAAGCCACCTCTCCTTTGCCTGGTACACAGGATGCCTCAGGATCCAGCCCCTGCTCGCTTCCCTAGCTCTGACTCCTTCCATTCCAGCAATACTAAACTACTTGTGGTCCCCTGAATACTGCACCAGGCAGGTTGTCCCTGTCCCCAGTGCCTTTGCACACACCATTCCTGATGCCTGGAATGCTCCTTCCATCCTTTCCTGCATGGCTAACTCTGACACCGTCATTCCAGATCAGACCCTTCAGGAAGCCTGCACAAATAAGTTCAACCCCTGTCTGTGCTCACTTTGGCCTTGTTTGTGGCTGGATTTAGCTGCATTGAAATTTTTGTTGTTGTTGTTGTTGTTGTTGCATGTCTTTCCTTTCTCTCCCGTTACCTCGGAGCTCCATGAGGGCCGGGACAGTATCTCATTCATCTCTATCTGCTCACTTGCAGCTAGCATAGTGCCTGGAACACGGTAGATTCTTAATATATTTTGGAGGAATGGATGAATGGATAGATGAATTTATTAAATACCTCTCTTTGAGCACTGACCCCACTGCACACAAAGCATCTATTCATGTGTCTGTCTGCCCCGCTAGACTGTGAGCTCATTATAGTATCCCCGCTGAGTCTGGCACCTAGGAAGCACTTAATAAAAGTTTGCTGGACTTAACTGAACTGAACTGATGTGTAGATCTCACAGAACAGAGCTTTGGAGGAATAATTCCTGGGCTACTCTGAGGCGCCAAGAGAGAGAAGGCTAGAAAGCTGGGGCAGAGCCAGGCTGTCAGGCAACAGGCAGAATAAGGGAGGAGGAAGGTGTCCCCAGGAAGAAGGGCCACCCCAAGCGGTCAAACACCAAGTTTACAGCTCCGCTACAGACTGCCACACTTCTTGGAGCCTCTGCCAGGCTGAGGAGCTGGAAACTAACCTAAGCCAAAAACACTGCTCTCTGCCAAGAAGTCTTCCCTGGATAGAATATGGATGAGGCACACTGGAGAAAGAGGGGGAAAGATTTATCGACCGTAAATTCTTCACTAATGTCTCATCCTTGTGGCTTCTTGGGGAATCATCCACTATATTTGAATCTGTTGTGCCAATAGGTGCCTAAGCCAATTCACCATAAGATTTAGCTGCTTGGTGCCCATAAAATCTCTAGAAAACACTATACTGATGGCAGTATGGACTAGAAATGTACTACATTGCACTAGTCTGTTCCTACAAGCAGCTCTTATCAGACCACGCCCATTCCTAGAAAAAGTGAAATGTCTGCTCTCCCTCGCCAAGTCTCTGAATCCCATTTCAAATTAGGATCATTTCAGCCAAGCATGTAAACTTGTCTCACTTCAAATGGGCCAGGTGTGAATCACCAGCTAATTATCAGGAGATTACATCAAATGTCATTATCAGGAGAACACACAAAACGGCACCGTGCTTTTCGTCAGCATGTGACTTGGCAGGGCTTCTGGATAGTGCCTTATACCACCAGTTCTTTGAATTACTATCTTTGAAAATAGAACAATTAATATGGAATAGGTGGAGCACAGAGGGGTTTTACTGATTCTGTATTCTAGAATGGTCGATAAATGTCATTGTACATTTCTCACAGCCCATGTACAACAGCAGGAGTGAACCTTAATGATGCAGACTGTGGACACTGGGTGATAATGATGTGCCCATGAAGGTTCATCAGTTGTCCCTAATGTACCATCTGGTGGGGGATGTTATTAGTGGGGGAAGCTCTGTGCGTGTGTAGGGGCAGGGGTTATATGGGAAACCTCTGTGCCTTCCACTCAGTTTTGCTGTGAACCTAAAACTGCTCTTTTTCGCACACTTTTGAAAAAAGTTTTATTTATTTATTTGAGAGAGAGAGAGAGAGCACACGAGCAGGGTGAGGGGCACAGGGAGCCCGATGTGGGGACTCGATCCCAGGACTCCAGGATCATGACCTGAGCCGAAGGCAGAGGCTTCACCAACTGAGCCACCCAGGTGCCCCTAAAACTACTCTTTTTAAAAAATAAAGTCTATTAAAAATATGCACTTCTTGAAAAAAATTCCAGCCCCAGTTTCCAATAAACCATGATGATCTTCTTCAGACCTCTCCACTCCCATCCCAAAGGTAGATCTCTGCTACGGGTGTAGTGCGTGCCTCCCAAATCCTTCTTTGTGTTATTCTAGAAGGAAATATACCACTTACGGGTGGTGTTTTCACACCAAAGTGAAATCATACTTTTCACGGTTTTCTGCAACTTAGCGTTTTCCACTTAACACAGACGTCTTTCCATGGCAACACTATATCCTTCTGAATGGTGGTTCATTAACACTGGTTCTTGTTTCTTTAACTCTGAATGGGATAAAAATGTGACACTGGACCCATTCGTGGGCTCCAAACACTTTATCAGTCCAGGGCTAATTAATAAGCCAGGATGTGCATTTCCTTACCGTTGTTCTAACAGCTGTTACCAAAGCTATTCCTTTCTCTCTGTGGAGAAAGGAATTTGTAGTGGGATTCCACTGGCCAAATGTGTTGGTTTATGGGCAGGGATTGAAGGGCGAGGAGGGAAGAACTTGAAGTTCAGACAACTTTTGACCTTGTATGGCTTCCTTTCTCTATTGAGGCATAATTTATCGTTAGGCACTGAATTGCATAAATTCATATGTTGAAGCCCTAACCTCTAGTACCTCAGAATGTGACTGCATTCGAAGACAGAGCCTTTGAAGAGCAACTAAGTGAAAAATGAGGCCATTAGGCTGGGGCCTTAATCCACTATGACTGGTGTCCTTATAAGAAGAGGAAGGGACCCCAGAGATGTGAACACTCAGAAAAGGTCATCTGAGGACACAGGGAGAACTGTGAGCCCAGAAGAGAAGTCGGGAGAAACCAACGCTGCTGACACCTGGATCTTGGACTTCCAGCCTCCAGAGCTGTGAGGAAATAGATTTCTGTTGTTTGGGCCACCCGGTCTGTGGTACTTTGTTAAGGCAGCCCAGGTTGACTGATACAGATTTCCTAAAATTTGGTAATTTTGGAATTTTCTTAAAATTTCCTACTGTAGGTATAGGGTTCCATGATTTTTAGTAAATTGATAGAGTTGCACAACCTTCAATCAACACAATCCTACTTTAGAACATTTCCACCTTCCTGAAAAGTTCCTTAAACTGGGTTGTGGTCAATCCACTCCTGCTCCCAGCCCCAGCAACCATGGCTCTCTTTTCTGTCTCTATAGATTTACCTTTTCTAGAAATTTCTATATATGGAATGTATAATATGCGGGCTTTCAGGTCTGGCCTCTTTCATGTTGTATAATCTCTGTGAGGTTTATCCGCAGGGAGCACATATTACTGTGTTCCTTTGTATTGTTGAAAAGGACTCCGTTGTGTCAATGCATTACATTTTATCTACTCACTAGTTGATTCACATGTGGATTGTTTCCAGTTTGCAGCTACAAAGAATAATGCCCTAGAAACATATGTATACATGTCTTTATGTGGAATCATTCTCTTTTCAGATGCTCTTCATGTTCATTTAGACTAGATTATCCATGTTTTGAACTGTTTTTTTTAATGAATTTTTTTTTTATATTAAGATAAGTCAGCTTTGTGAGAACAGGGACATTGTTTTTTCACTGTTGTATGTTCAATGCCTAAGCTAGCTTAAGAAAAAAAGTGTGAATGAATGCACACAATGTACCAAAATATTAACTGTATTTGTCTTTGGCTGATAGAGCAAAAGGTAATATTTTTCTCTTCTGCATTTGCCATAATGTATGTGTTTGATTAATATAAAAATTAAATTATTTAAAAATAGGGGCATCTGGCTGGCTCAGTTGGAGGAGTGCACGACTCGATCTCAGTGTTGTGAGTTTGAGCCCCACACTGGGTATAAAGATTACTTAAAAATAAAATCTTTATAAATAGTATAATATAATATAATATAATATAATATAATATAATATAATATAATATAATATAATATAATATAATATACATGCTATCAGTGCTTCTTAATTTTTCTGTGGGTTGATTTTGTGTGTTCCGAGGTTGTGAAGGTACCTTTTCAAGCAATTCACCCCTTAGGGGGGAAACCGGGCTCCTCGGCACAGCTTAAAGAGGATATAGGGTCAACACAGGATCTTTTTGAAATTGAGAATTCTGAGGCTACTGCTGCACTGATGGGAATGAACCAGCAGGGAGAAGAGAGAAAAGGCAATTTTCATAATCAAAATTATTGAGAGACTCAAAGGATGGATGTAAAGCAAGCAACCCAAAGTGTAGTCCCAGAACCTAGTGTCACTGGGAGCTCATTAGAAATGCACATTCTCAGGTCTCACCCCAAATCTACTAATTCAGAATTTCTCAGGGTGGGTCCAAGTATTGTGTTTTAACAAACCCTAACTGTGATTCTTATATGTGATAAAGTTTGAGTAGCACTGATCATTCTAGAACATCACTGAAAAGTTGGCCTTGGGTCGATATTCTACAAGCAGGTCCTTGGGACCTGACCAAATTGTGGCTTCTCTCTTAACCCAGCTACTGAAAGGAATCGAAGGAATGTATTTAAACGACAGTCCTAGGTATCTCATCTTGACGGATTATATGCTTGTTTACCTGTCTCATTCTTTTTTTAAAATTCTTTTTATTGTGGTAAAAAACACATGCAACATATCATCTTCACCATTTTTAAGTGCGCAGCTCATTGTATTAAATACATTCACACTGTTGTACAACTCTCGCCACCGTCCATCCCCATAACTCTTATAAAACTTACAAGAGTTTTATAAACTCATCTTATAAAACTACAACTTATATCCATTAAGCAAGAACTCCCGATTCCCCCTCTCCCCCCCAGCCCCTGGCAACTGCCATCATACTTTGTTTCTGGATGATTTTGGCTGTCTGAGTACCTCATCTAAGAAGAATCACACAGTATTTGTCTTTTTGTGACTGGCTTATTTCAGTTAGCATACCTGTTTCATTCCTGAGCACAGTCTCCTTATGAACTTTCTTATACAGGATCCCACAGAGAGTCACAATCAGAAGGAAGAGCAACACCTGATTAACTGAAATAAAAACAGAAACACGTTCGCGTGTAACTTATCAAGCTGAAATTTGAGGACCGTTTAGAAGAGTCATAAGAGCAGATGCCTTCCCTGACACACATAGCAGTGGTGTGGACCTTTCTTTAAGCAGATCGCATGTGCAGTACAGGTTAACCTGGGATGCTGCGGGTGCTCAAGGATACGGAGATGTAGTTTAAGGAGCCTCCAGGGCTGCCCCCGGGCAGTCTGATGGCAGAGGTTGCAACCTTCGTGCCTTATGATGCTGCCTCCAGGGCCACTTCCTGTGCGTGAATACTTCGTTTCAGTTGATAGCCAACATTTATATAATGCTTGTGATGAGCCCGTGCTTCTTATGAGTACACGTTCTCAGCTATTATAACATAGCTGCTGCTCGGTTGATTCAACCATGGGTCAAGGATGACATACAGAAAATTCTTGCCCCGAGTAAGAAGCCAGAAGACCCAAATACTCTTCCAGTTCTAAGCATCCAGGACCATCTGTTCCAGAAGAGTTTCACTTGCCCTTGGGATCTGCTGAGAAGCTGAGTGACATAGGTCAGTGTTTTCCTAAAATGGGGCACATGCCATGTGATTGTACATGAGGGGTTTAGGACCTTCAGGATCATGGCATTGAGTAACATGAAATCACAGCATGAGAAATCAGTTTAATTTCAGGTGCAGGCAGGCAACGAAATCTACCCAGAATTGAATAACATTGTTCTAATCATACATATTTGTATAATCACCTTCTTTTTATAATAGGAGGTAGCTTATTCTAATTACAGTAAGGATATATACTTTCTATTGTAAAGTACACATAATTTTTTAAGTGAGTCAACTTAAAAAGTCATGCATAGGACAGAAGAAACACAACGATGAAAAATTGAGAAGGTGGGGCATGGCTCTACACGGAGCGCAAGTACCTGAAGTCTGGAAAATGTTGGTAGGAGAGGAAGGGGCTAGGATTACAAGTGAGATTCAAATCGTGTTTCTATCACCTCTTAGCTGTGTGGCTTTGGACACATTACTTAACCTCTCTGAGCTCAGTTGGCTCATCAGCTCCATGAGGATTGTAACTGGAATATTAATCATTGTCTCACATGGACGCTTTGAGAGTTAACAAAGGCAATGTAGGCCCAATCAGCACGTTACAATTGTTAATCTGTTATCATTTCCTACTTTTGTGCATCAAGGTATTTACATTTATTGGCCCCATACTGATCTATTTTCTGGCCCCTAGGCCTTTGTCTTCACATTTGCAAAAGGAAGGAGTCAGTCTCCAGGGATGTCTTCCAGAGATACATTCTGAGGCTCAATGATTCTCCAGCGCTGACATCCAGTTCTTTCTGCCTTTCTGGATTATCACATTCAGCCAGAGACAACCGGATATAGACCCAGTTTAAAACCAAACTACAGAGAAATAGAAGATAAGGAACGAAGTCCTGTAGTTTATCAATATGTCTGATTAACATTTACCTGCTCAGCCAGTTTGGGGAAGCAACTCAATGTCTACTACCACCTCTGTTTTTTGTTTTGTTTTGTTTTTAGTATAATATGTCCTATGCAATATTTGGGATATACTGACACCAAAATATCATTCATAGTTAATCTGAAATTCATGTCTGACTGGATATCTTGTCTTTTCATCTGCTACATCAGGCAACTCTCCCCTGAGGCTAACAGTAACACAAGTGGATTACTGTGTTTCCTTCCCAGGTTAGATCTGCTAGATCGGAAATCAAGGGCAAATCCAGGTTTTGACGGGGTCTGAAGATTATATAATTTAAGGTGACTCTTTAAGAACAGGAACACGAAATTACAACTGCTAAATTAAATAGAAGCATTAATATTTATTTAAAATGAGAAAATAAATTATATTTATAAGTTTTATAGAAATGTATGACCCCTCTCAGGACAAATCCATCTCTGGACAAAATACTTCACAACTTTCCACAGGCATCATCCTGAAATGATGATGCCAAGAATTGCCTGTGGGAAAACTACCCATGAAAAATCACAGAGGATTTTTTTTTTAAGCCAAGATCTAGCATCAAAATAGTCCCTTAAAATATCTATTTTTAATAATCCTGATGGCAAAAAGCTGTAATCTTACTTTTCCGTAACAAAGCCATGTGTGTTCACGCAGACAAAAACTGTGACCTGTGGATTGAAGAACAAAAATTTATTTAAAACAGAATCAACCCAAAAGTCATCATACAATGATTAAGGACCATGTCTTTGGTGTTCTGATATGTAGCAAACTGTGGCCTCATTCTTTACTAGAACTCTGGAAACATATTTCTTGAATGTATAGCTCCCCTCTTCCAATTAATTTCTCTGGCTATACAAACAGTACAAAGGGCGCCCAAGGGGTAATCTTTTGTCTTCAGGGTGTTTTGTTTTGTTTTGTTTTTGTTTCTGTTTTTACGTTCTCCAAAAATAGCCCTCTCAGCTCCCCAAGTTAGCAAGTCAGATGGTGCTAACTGAAGAAACGTCACACAGAAGGTCTCCTTGATCTAAAATATCAACCCCATGCATATTTTCTGCTATTATAACTGCATTCCTTGACAATGAAATTTTTACATCCTTAGGGACCCCTTGTGGGAACAGAACTATCCCTTACACTAAATCCAATCATTCATTCCATGAGTATTTTTTGAGATCCTACTAAAAGCCCAGCACTGTGCTATGTACTAGGGATGCACCAATGAACGAATCAGTCCCAGTCCCTATCATCATGGGGCTTTCAATCCTGAGGGCTAACAGATATTAAAATGTAACAAATAGGGGCGCCTGGGTGGCTCAGTCATTAAGCGTCTGCCTTCAGCTCAGGGTGTGATCCCAGGTCCTGGGATGGAGCCCCGCATCGGGCTCCTCCGCTATGAGCCTGCTTCTTCCTCTCCCACTCCCCCTGCTTGTGTTCCCTCTCTCGCTGGCTGTCTCTCTGTCAAATAAATAAATAAAATCTTTAAAAAATAAAATAAAATGTAACAAATAAAATAGTTAGATTATGGTAAGAGATATGAAGGAAACAACAGAGGTCCTAGGATAAAGATCAACAGAGTTGGGGAGTGTTTCAGGAAAAGAAATCAGGAAAAGCCTCACTGATGAGATGGCATTTGATCAGAAGGAAGAGCAGGAGCCAGAGGGGAGAACGCAGAAGGAAACAGCAAAGTGAAAAGGAAAGGAAAACAGCAGGTGCAAAGGCCCTGTGGCGAAAAAGAGCTCTGAGTATTCTAGGTTCAATGCAAGAGGTTCAATGTAGCTGGAATGGAGTGGACTAAAGAAAAGACTGGCCAGGTAAGACTGGAGACAAACTGTGGTGTCTTTAAAAGAGTTTAGATTTTATTTCAAATGCATGCAACTCCCTCCATCAGTTTTTGTCTTCATTAAAGCCCCCAAAGCAATGTTTTCAAACATTCCCACAGAAATTCTGATGGTAAAGGAGAGTAAACACTCAAAGTCATTCATAATGAGCTCTAAAATACAAGTTTCTTGCATTACCTTCAGATTCTTGTAAAGTGTACAAGAATAAGGAAAAATAATGACTCCTTTCATTGTTAGCAGAGGTCCCCTCAGAGCGAAAACTCCTTGTTATCATGAAGTCAAAGTCTTCCATGCATGGATGGGGTGGGCAGGGATGAGAGCAGGGACATGGTAAATGGGTCCAAGTAAATGATGAACTGGAATCTTGGGGTTAGTAGCAGCCCAAGAACAGTATGTGGGGAGGAGAAAGATCCTGTTGCAGGGGCTGCCACTTGCTCATGAGAACTTCTTTCCTTGTGACAGGTGGCCCCCAGGGACTTTTCAAGAACTGGGAGGCCCAATATTCAGTCCACAGTCTTCTGCCATGCTCTGCAGCTTCTACCCCCCACCCTACCTCCACCCTGCTTTCCCCCCAGGATCTAAAGTCATGCATCCATGTGTTCGGGGGAAATCAAGGAAAGGGGGTCCTTGTTGGACATGGAGAACAGTGGACAGAGGCAACTAAGAAAAACTGCTGTGGGCACTTTAAATGTAAGGAACGTAAGCCACTAGGAAGTCATGGGAATTTGGGAGGGGATACTGGATGGGGGAGAGGTGAGTGCATTTTACATGAATCTCCAAATCTATGGCTGCTGGCAGAAATCTTAACCTTTTTTGAGACATAAATCTCAAAAGTCTGCTGAAGCCCATAGACCGCTTTCTAGAATAATGTTTTTTAAAGCTTAAAAAAATGTATTGTATTACAGGGGCGCCTGGGTAGTGCAGTCGTTAAGTGTCTGCCATCGGCTCAGGGCGTGATCCCAGCGTTCTGGGATCGAGCCCCACATCAGGCTCCTCCACTGGAAGCCGGCTTCTTTCTCTCCCACTCCCCCTGCTTGTGTTCCCTCTCTCACTGGCTGTCTCTATCTCTGTCGAATAAATAAATAAAATCTTCTAAAAAAATTTTTTTAAAAATGTATTGTATTACAAAGAAAACCAATTACAGAATTTTAAAGAAAAGGAAGCCATCAACACATTGGAGAAAAAAACTCCAAATTTGTGACATAATATATATACTTCTTTATTAAGTAGCAACTATTAGCAAGTGTAATAGTTACAGTCAGTTTGAGGTAGTGGGGAGCTTTAAAGAAGTGGGAGATCCCTGAACAACTGTAATGTGGCATGAAAATATCTGATTTCTTCAGGGGATGATGGCACAGGTATACAGTAACTTCTGTGATTTGTCGCCTACATTCACAATTGAAAGAAGCCCTTAGTTCCAGGTAGAGGCTAGTGAAAGTGAAGATTTTTTCTATGTGCGCCTAAGGGGCTCAGTGGGTTAAATGACAAGCTCTTGATTTCAGCTCAGGTCATGATCTCAGGGTCGTGGGCTTCTGCTCGGGGGGAGCCTGCTTGAGATTCTCTCTCCCTTTGCCCCTCCTGCTCCACGTCCCCACCCCTGCCCCAGCCTCCACCCCCAACCCCACCTTGCGCATGCTGGTGCGCTCCCTCTCCCTCCCTCTTTAAAAAAAAAAAGAAGAAGTTTTTTCACATCTAAGTACGTGAAATCCTGTAGAATGAATCGATGGACACTTAGGCAGTCTGTGCACCCCGGGTTAAAGGTTAGACCCCCTGGGCTTGGTAAACTCAACTGCCATTTGGATCAAGACAATGTTTTCGCTCTTCTAACATCTAGAAAAACTGCTGCTCTAGGAGGATATGCCAGATTTGTCCTGAGGGTTTTCACAGGCCCAGGTTTACTATGTGACACTCCAGGTGACAGGCAGGTGAGGCCCCAGGCAAACATCAGACAGGCGCAGGCTGACTTTCAGGGGGACTGCCAGAGACAGGAGTGCAAATGGAAAAGAAAGCCCTCCAAGGAAGGCTGGAGGGATGCCAGAGATAGACTTGGGATAAGATTTCCTATTTTGCACTATTGGCCTATTAAAGGTCATCAAAATGGCCACCTTTGCAACTTCATATGGACCGATGTTGAAAAGTCCTCTGCCTCTACATTGAAGATTACAGAAGATAAAGAAGGGGCCAGGATCCAAAACAGAGGGAGACTTTCACTTATTAGTCCTACGGGGCTTATCCTGCACTTATTTAATACCCAACACGACCCTCCGCACCAAACGATTAAAACAGGCCCCAGGTATAAACGGCTGGAACAAACCCAACTGATAGGTTCTAATAAACAGACTCGGCACCTATCGAGTGTTGAATCACATGGAAGTATTATCTATTCAAACAGACAGTTAAGTTCCAGAGAGCCTAAGCATGCACGTGCGCACGCGCACACACACACACACACACACACACACACACACACACACAGATGCTATCCGGCCAACTTTTTACACAGAGCCCTTGGCTTTGCATGAGACAAATTCAGGGCAAATTCTAAGAGGCCTATCAACCAGATATATTCCAGGAACAACATCTTTTAACAGGAGAGGCCAACTGCTTCTTCAGAGAATAAAGAACTGGCCTATGAGTACTGTTTTTCTGCCAAGACATCTGATACATGTTGACAAGGTGATTTCTTGGTGGTCTTCGGGATTTCCATAAATTTCATATGGCCAACTTCCATAATTAGAAAGAGTGCTTCACCCAGAGAAACACAAATTGTGTTTCAGTATACCTGGTGGTTTTGGTTTCTTTTTTTAAAAATAGGCTTCCTTTCTGTGACACAAGTTAGTTATTAAAGGCACAGTATCTGTTCAAAATTTGATGAGTTGAATTTCAAATATTTACACGTAGAATTCACTTTTCTGGTTATATCATTCTGTATATTTTAACACATGCATAAATTCTTGTACTAAGAATTTATTGTATCTTATACAACAAATGGAATAGAGAACAATTCCAACACCTCCGAAGAATTCTCTCGTGCTACCCTTTTGCAAGCAGACCCTGCCCAACACCTAGCCCCTAGAAAACACCGATCTGTTCTCTGTCCCAATAGTTTGGCCATTTCTAGAAGGCCATATAAACGGGATCATGCAGCACACAATCTTTTGAGACCCTCATCTTCACTTAAAAAATGATGTATTTGGGATTCGCACTTGTTATTGAGTGTGTCAATAGCTTTTCCCTTTATCATTGTTTAGTATTCCATTGTGTGGGTGTGCCACAGTTTACCCATTCTCCTACTGAAGGACATCTGAGTTATTTTCTGTGTTCCGTGATTATGAATAAAGCTTCTGTAAACACTTGTTTACAGGTTTCTGTGTGATTTTCAGTTTTCAGTTGTCTGTGTTAAATACTTAGAAATCAGGGGCGCCTGGGTGGCTCAGCCTTTAAGCGTCTGCCTCCGCTCAGCGCGGGATCCCAGGGTTCTGGAATCGAGCCCCGCATCGGGCTCCCTGCTCTGCTGGGAGCCTGCTTCTTCCTCTTCCACTCCCCCTGTTTGTGTTCCCTCTCTCGCTGGCTGTCTCTCTCTCTAATAAATAAATAAAATCTTTAAATTAATTAATTAATTAATACTTAGAAATCAGATTGTGGGGTCATTCGGTAGATGTGTATTTAACTTCATAAGAAACTGCTTATCTAAATAAAGAAAATCTTTTAAAAAAGCCAGGGTGGGAGGGGTGGACACCTGGGTGGCTCAGTTGGTTAAGCATCTGCCTTCAGCTCAGGTCATGATCCCAGGGTCCTGGGATCAAGCCTGCATGGGGCTCCCTGCTCAGCAGGGATTCTGCTTCTCCCTCCCTCTGCTGTTGTGTTCTCACTTGCTCTCTCGCTCTCTCCCTCTCAAATTTAAAAAAAAAAAAAAAATCTTTTAAAAAAGAAAGAAACAAAGAGTGTGGGCA
The DNA here is from genome assembly GCF_017311325.1 of Ursus maritimus. NCBI lineage: Eukaryota > Metazoa > Chordata > Mammalia > Carnivora > Ursidae > Ursus > Ursus maritimus. The sequence continues at coordinate 39,340,700 of NW_024424564.1, forward strand.
TTTAAAAAAAATAAATAACAATTTGTCTTGAAAACCCAAAGTTTATTTTAAAATTAAGTTGATCCCTCCTCATTATGGTCCTTCAAAGGAACTTCTAAACTTGACATTTGACTGGAGGCAGCAGTCAGCAAACAGGGAATACTAACCTTTAGAAACCAGCAGCATGACAGAGAGAGCCTCTGGGAGGCAGCACAAAAGGCTGAGATGTCATAGTGCCCCAGGGCTCCCTCATGAATCCAAGGGTTGTGAGAACTTGTTGGCAGTGATCTTGGGAAACTCTTCCATAGGAAACTCTTTAATTCACTGTAAAGAACCAGCTACAACATCCCTTTTATTTCCCCAGGCTCTAGACTTAGGCTACCTCTGCACTGGCCCCCTCTCCTCTTCCCCTCTCGCACCCGAAAGACAATTGAGTCAAAGCAGCACATTACTTAGGACTCTGGATATTGACTTTGGCTACTTTCATCCACTTATGATTTTAGATGATATGCATTCAGCTGACTCTTTGAGATGATGCAAGCTTAGAATGGTCTCTGGCTACATGTCCCTTTTTCCCCACTCCATGAAGGAAGGCCATCTAGCACCACAAGAGAGAATGAGGGGAAGGGCAAAAGGATCTGAGACTGAGTCCCTGATGCCAGCTCGACCCTGGGAATCCCCATTAGCCAAACCAATCAATTCCCCTTTCTTCCTTAAATTGCTTGAAATGACATTTTCTTGCAAACAAGAGTCCTTATAAATACACTCCCTGTGGCCAGAATCGTGTACACCTGCAGGGAGAGTTTTGCAGGGCTAGAGAATAATTCCAGCTATCATTTATTGCATGTTTAATTTGCACCCAGCCCTATGCTGACCAGGTTCGTCATCTCCTTTCATTCTTACAATACTTTCAGGCAGATATCTCACCATCTCCAGGTTTCAAATGAGAAAATTGTGGCTCAGAGAGGTTCAGTAACTTGCTCAAAATCACACAGCTACTAAATGGCAGAGCAGGGATGTGAAATGAGGGCCCTCTGACTTCAACGCCCATGCTCTTGAAGCGCAAGGAGGTGGAGGGCTTGACAGGCCATTCTGGCTGCCCCAGGACGCAGGGGAGTCGGGCTCCAGGTAAGAGATGACCCTGTGTGTTGATGGAGTGTCAGTCAAGTTTGGTCAGCTTGCCCCTGAGTGCTCGGTGACTGTAACTACTGAGATCATGCCAGAAGCAGAGAGAAAGTGCTGACTAGTTCGAGATGGGGGCTCACCTTTTCCCTGTCCAGCCTGTTGCCAACTTGAAAATCCCTTTAAGACAAAACAAGAGGCTCCAGGAAACTGACAACGGCACGTCTCATTGCAAGGCACAGCAGCGGTGAGCCAAGGAGAGAAATTCCTGAAGCACCCTCTCGGAGGAAACTTTCTGAGCAGCTTTCAGAATATAAGGCAGGAGTGGAGTCCTGGAGAAGCATGGCCTTCCCAAAGAAAGCCTGTTATATTTAATTTTTTGAAAATATGAAATTATAAAGATTTGGCATCCTCTCCCTCTTCACAGCTGCATCTCCTGTCTGATGGTGGCACTTTCTGTGTAAGCTGCTGTAAGTTGCTGTCCTGCTACTTGCAGTCAAAAGCATTCTAATAGATTAAGGAGGTGCTCGAGAAATGTTTGCAGCTCCTAGATACTAGCTCATGATGTGGATTTGGTAGTGGGATCAGACTTGTAAAGAGATAGAAAACCGATAGAGGAAGTCAGGGACACGTGCTGCAGGAAACAGTTGGGGGATGTCCTAAGACCCTATAGAATAAGAGGCAGAGACCTGGGGCCACAAGAAATGGGACTGTTTGGGGCAGAGCCTGGGAGAGCATCTTGTGAGTTAACAGCTCCTGCATGTAAAAAATGCTTTCTTGCCTCTGAGCTTTGGTTCATGCAGTCCTTTCTACCTGGAATGCCCTTTCCCCTTCTCTTTCCCCAGTAAACTGTCACTTGTTCCTTCAAGACTTAATTCAGGCATTACCTCCTTCAGGAAGTCTTACCTGATTACCCTGCCTGAGTACTCCCCTGATCTCCATTCCTATCCCTATCCCTGCACTCAGAACACTGTTCTAGTATCATGGGTATGCCCGTCTTCTCCCCTAAATCATGAGATGACTGGGGACAGGCACTGTGGCTTGCCCACCTCTGTGTGCCTCAATAAATGTGTGTGGAATGAATGATGAGAAAGAGGGGAGAAGAAGAAAGGAAACAAGGCTCTTGTTCTGTTCCTCAATCCCAGGAAGAAAAGGGGCAGCATACCATTACTCAGGAAAAAGGCCAGAAGGAGGGGGCTGTGGATCTAGTCCAGGAATAAAAGCAGACGGCCCTGGTCTTTTTGTTAGCCTTTTTCTGACCATCAATACAAGAAGGCCCAGGAACTGTGTTCCCTGCGCTTTTGTAAGCTTTCTTAGGCTGAGTGACTCCTGTGTGGTGGCTTCTCTGCAGTCATAAATAGCCAAGCCTTTGGCATTGAAGAGCCCATGGGCTTGTCTTCAAGACAGGAAGAAAGATGGAGCCTCGAAGCCAGTGTTGGAGAGAAGGATTCCTTAGGCAAGGCACCACCTTCAAAGAGCAGAGGAAAGAAGGCTGAGGTCCCGGGGTCTGTGACTAGGAAGAAACGAGGAGTTTAGAGAATTGGTCCGGACCTAAGAAATGACCGTTAAGTTTAAAAATGGGTCCCTGAAAACCTTACACAGGGAGCTATTTAACCAGATGCCAAAGGGTTCAGGCCTATGGCCAAATCTGGAAAGAATGCTTTAAGACCTGGCAGTGGCTAAGTGACTTAGCTCTGCCTTGGAAGAAAAGGCAAAAATGGCAAGAACTCCAGAAAAATATTTAAAAAATCAGAGCCCCTAAGTTTTAGTCTACATGCCAACTCTAATCAGTGGGTAGGGGCTTTCGGTATTGCTAAATTGAGACGGAATCTAAAGCTATCACCAGAGTTGGTTAAAGAGAAAGGAAAAGAAAAGAAAAGAAAAGAAAAGAAAAGAAAAGAAAAGAAAAGAAAAGAAAAGAAAAGAAAGAGCTCTGATTGATTAATCCTGTCTGCTATGGGTTTAGGTAAGGAGGAATAGGAAAGAACCTGGAAATCAGAATGAAAGATAAAAGAGGGGGCTCTTTTTTTTTTTTTTTTTTTTTTTTTTTTGAGAGAAGAGAGAGCACAAGCCAGGGAGGAGAGGCAGAGGGAAAAGCAGACTCCCTGCTGAGTAGGAAGGCTCACATGGGGTTCAATCCCAGGACGTGGTGCTCAATCCCAGGACCCCAGGATCATGACTTGAGCCAAAGGCAGACGCTTAAACGACTGAGCCACCCAGGTTCCCAAGAGGGGACTCCTTAAAGATATTATTGAGTGACTTAAATCTGGCAGGCCTGTACCTGAGTGGAAATATCATGGCCTTTGTCATTAAAAAGAGTTGACTTTCAATCCTCGTTCTGTCCCATTTCTTAGCCATGCAAGCCTGGGCAATTTACAAAACCCAATGAGTAAAATGGGGCTGTGCTGCCGATTTAATTAAATAGCCTATAATAATAATAGGTAACATTTACATAGCAATTTCTATGTGACAGGCATTGTTTTATGACCTTTACATGCATTCACTAATTCAATTCTCACAACAACCCATAAAGTTACTATCCCTGATTTACCCATGAGGAAACTTCAAGTTCAGGGAGCGTGACACAATTAACGAGGGCAGAGCTTCCCACCCAGGCAGTCTGGCTCTGAGTTCTCGTTCTTAACCATCTTAATAGACACTGAAGCCAACCACTTTCCACTGCTGATTGCAATCATTATGTGTCAAGCAACTGACATAAGCTCTGTGATTAAACTTCCCTCCATAAGACTTGCACCCTGCAGTTTGCACACGCATGAAACATTTTACAGAGCACTGCGTCTTAAACCATGCGAGCTACGGAGTCATCAACAGGACAAGAGCATGCGTTCACCTGAAGAAAGGAGAAAGAAGGACAAAATCAGGACTCGGGAATTTGGTCTCTCACGAAACATCTCTGACCTTTTTACTTTTTGCTCTAGCACGAATGGTTTACTCAAGATCCACCAAAATACACAGGACAGAGAAGCCTGATGAGGCAGTCTTCGCCTGGAGGACCTGCTCTGCTTTCTCCTGTGTTGGAATGAAGCATTCTTTCACAGAATGGTTGCAGAGCAGGTGCCAACCAACTATGGGCCCTGCATCAAATCCTGCCCATTTCTTCTAAGTCGAGTTTTATTGGAACGTAGCTAGGTTTATTCTTTGACCTTTGGTCTCTGGCTTGTCTCACACTACGACAGCAGATCTGAGTAGGTGCAAAACAGACCATATGGCTTGCACAGCCACCAATCTGGCCCTTTGCACAAAAACTGCTGATCCCAGCTGTCCACTTTAGGCCAGATTTTCTATATATCAATATGGCACAGGTGATCATCTCATGTCCTTAACTAGGAAAGGAAGAACACCACATCCCCTTGGGTGTTTGCTAGGGGAGGTATGAAATACCATGTCTGTAAGAGGAACCAAAATGAAAACAAATGTGGCCAGAATAGGATACAGCAAAGTGTGGGGCGCCTGGGTGGTGCAGTCGTTGGGCGTCTGCCTTCGGCTCAGGGCGTGATCCCGGCGTTATGGGATTGAGCCCCACATCAGGCTCCTCTGCTATGAGCCTGCTTCTTCCTCTCCCACTCCCCCTGCTTGTGTTCCCTCTCTCGCTGGCTGTCTCTATCTCTGTCAAATAAATAAATTAAAAAAAAAAAAGGATACAGCAAAGTGTGCTCTGAGAAAGGCTAATCAACGTTATGTGATAAAACAGTTCTGGGGTCCACCGGGAACTTTGGTGGTTTAACAACCTTAAGCAGATTTCTCTACTGCAGGACTTCTCAGAACCTTTAAAATGCCATTATGCCTTGAGATCTCTCAGAGGGTGATATGGTTCACAGAACATATTTTCCCCATGGGCCTATGTTCTTCAGAACAGTCTTTGTGAAATGCTGAAATAAAGGAAGTATTTAGAATCATGCTCCCTGGGAACTAGAAATGAAAACTATGTGAACTGTGGCTTAATGAGCATGTCTTTCTCTCAGCAAGGAAAGAGAACGAAGAAGAAATAAAAAGAGCCAGGGTGGAAAAAAAAGAAAAAGAAAAAAGAAAAAGAGGGGTTTGAGGAGAAGGAAGGAAGAAAGCAGCTCCCTGGAGAAATAACATGGGAGGAGCTGAGGAACACTTGGAGGACTGGACTATCAGAGGGAACAATGTGCCAAAGGCTGGCCTGCTACCCAACGCAGGATGTGGGGCCACGTCCATCATCACCATGGTCATCGTCGGCACCACCAGGGGCCTCACTACTCTGCAGATCCTGCATTATGTCCTTTAGACCTACAATGTCACTTCATTCCCACTTTACAGATGAGGAAATAGAGGCACAGACAAGTAAGTAGTCAGAGTCAAAGCTTATAAAGGCTGTTAGTGGCAATGCATAGACTGAACTCTGTGATCTGGCCCCAGAGCCCATGTTCTCACCACCACACTGCAGTGCTCTGCTTGTACCTGTATTCGACAGAGGGCTAAGCACAAACAGGATTCCATACAGAAATGCGACACGAAGCCATTTGGAGGAAAAGACAAAACAAACCAAGCAATGTCACTTTGCTAACTGACTACACAGGGAGCCAAACAGCTAGAGACTGCTTCCGCCCCCCCCCCCCAGGACAGCCAGATGTTTAGATAGCATCATGTTTTCTTTCTCTCCCTCTTTTTACTCTTGTGTTAACTATTCCTTCTTAACTCACATCAGAAGTTATCTGTCAGGCTTATCCGAGGTACTACATTTACTCCTGAAGTGAACGTAAGATAGTTTTTGAACATTAAGAAAGCATTTTCAACCCAAACACAACAACTAATATATTTATAAGCATCATTTAGATTTCCACACTACTAATTTTTTTTTCAGGTTCTGAAAACATGAATCACAGCTCAATTAAATCTTTCGTGGCTCAGAAATGTACCTGCATTTAAATACTCGCATTTATCTGACTCATTTATCTAGCTCACCGCTGACTTCCATGCTTAAAGTATGATGAAAATAATAAATCACACTGCTCAGGGGAGTTAAAACCAGGTTGGGAAAAGCAGTCCAGAATGTGAAAAACTTGCACAGAGTATTCTGGATTTGCTACAATGGCAAAAAAAAAGGGGGGGGGGAGAAAAATGGTTGCCTCGGCATGCTACGAACATTGGCTGGGAGCTCCTGAAGGCAAAGTTCATGTGGGACAATCCGCCTCTGACTTGCGTTCTTGAATCTGCGGCAAAGCAGAGGGCTGCTGCAGGCGGGCCAGGGTAGAATGGAAGGGCTGCCACATTGCTTGTCAATTTCTGTTTACCTGGTGAAGGGTGAGGGCAGGGCTTTGGGCTCCTCCGTCCAGAAGAGCTGTAGGGCAGAGCGTTCAACTCCTGGCTGGCCCGGGGCTGCTGCCCTTCACGCGGCTTCGGCTGCTTCTAAGATCCCATTGGAAAGCCCAAAGGGCTGGAGAGCCCCAAGGCCAATATCACATTTCCAAGAGAGTATTCCTCCCCCTGCCTCCAACCCCCCCCCTTTGCTTGCGTTGACTTTGGAGAGGCTCGGGTTTCTTCCACTCCTGCGCGGAGCAGCTGGGAGAGCTGGGAATCAGGCGTTGCGCTGGCTGCCGGGGTGAGGCGGCCCCTGAAACCACTTCCAGATGTGCTTGGCAGGCTGGCTCGCATGGCCAGACTTCCTCTGGCATCCTCCTCCAGCAGTCTGCGTGCAAATCACTTCGAAAACAAGGCAGCTCTGGCAGAAAAGATTCAAAACCGGAGAAAAGCAAATACTTGGCGGTGGCTTTCCACCACATGTGGGGTCTAAGGTGAACCTGTAAAGAGCAGAAGTGGAAAAATGGAGTTCATACTGATTTTCAGAATCTCATCAGAGCCACTAGTTTCTCCTGAAATCCCCCAGTCATTAAAATGCTGTGGTCCCCAAATGAAAGCCCAGCTAACAGCTATGGTCTCATTTTGCCAAGGCAATGATAGCAATAGGAGTTTGAAGATGATGTGTTTTGAGCCTGAGCATGGAAAGGAATCAGGCAGGGAATCAACCCCACCCAGCTCTGAGCTGTTCTGTTTTTGCTATTGATTCTCAGAAACCCAGGAAATGGTGCCAGCACTTTGCCTTGGGACCATGGAATTTATTTCTGCAACCTCTCTCCTTAGTTCCTATAAGGAAATGAGGACCCCTTTGCTCACTGGCTCTTTCTAAAGTGGTGCTTCCCAATAGAAATATAATGTAGGCCACCCCATAATTGTAAATTTCCTAGTAGTCACCTTAAGATAAGTACAAAGACCTAAGATAAGTACCAGCCTGGCCGGTTCAGTCAGAAGAGCGTTCAGGTCGTGAGTTTGAGCTCCACATTGGGTATAGAGATTACTTAAACAAACAAACAAACAAACAAACAAACAAACAAACAAAAGAGAAGGGTCCCTGGGTGGCTCAGTCAGTTAAGGGTCTGCCTTTGGCTTAGGTCATGATCTCAGGATCCTGGGATCGAGCCCTGTATCCGGCTCCCTGCTCAGCAGGGAGTCTGTTTCTCCCTCTCCCTCTGCTCTCCCTGCTTGTGCTTTCTCTTGCTCTCTGTCAAATAAATAAATAAAATCTTTAAAAAGAGAGAGAGAGAATAATCATGTGTCAGGCACTGGGCTGAGCATTAAAAAAAAGGTAAGTACAGGGGCGCCTGGGTGGCACAGCTGTTAAGCTTCTGCCTTCAGCTCAGGGCGTGATCCCGGTGTTCTGGGATCAAGCCCCACATCAGGCTCCTCCGCTGTGAGGCTGCTTCTTCCTCTCCAACTCCCCCTGCTTGTGTTCCCTCTCTCGCTGGCTGTCTCTATGTTTGTCGAATAAATAAATAAAATCTAAAAAAAAAAAAAAAAAAGGTAAGTACAAAGAGGTAAAATTCATTTTAATGATATATTTTATTTAACCCTATACAAAATATGATTTCAATACATAATTAATATAAAATATTACTAACAAGATATTTTACATTCTTTTTTGTGTTAAGTCTGAAGTCTGGTATGTACCTTATACTTGCAGCACATCTCAATTCAAACACTAAATTTCATCTGCAACAATTGATATGTATTTAGATTTCATATAATTTATAGTTTAAAAATTGGGCTCACATACTCAGGTTGTTCCAAGCATTCTTAAAAGCTTGCCAATAACTGAATCAAGCATCAGTTTTTCAACTTAAATTCATTAACACTAAGTAAAATTTAAAAGCCAGTTCCTCGGTTGTACTAGTCACATTTTAAATGCTCGATAGCCAGTGTGCCTAGTGGCTACGGTGTTGAATGGTGCAGCTCTAAAGGGTTTAGCGGGTTTGTTTATTTGTTTTTTTACACTTGAACTTGGAGAGTGGGAGTATCTGGAATAGCTTCCTTTTGTGTAGAACTCTGAACATTGACAAAGCATTTTCACATCTTCTATTTCATTTTCTTCTCATAACATACCTGTTAGGTAAGTTGAACAGAGATGTTGTTCGCTCCAATTTGCAGATCAGCAAACTGAGGTTTTTTTGAGAATGTTGAAGTCCCAAGTTCCCAAAGCAAGTTGGTGATGAAGCCCGGACTGAAATTCCCATTGGCACTTCTCATCTGTTTCTTACTTGAGGCATGCTTCAAATACTAGGATTTTTGGCTACGACTCTAAGGGTGAAACTGCATCCAGGGCTTTTGCATTCTTTACTTGGCTGGCCTTCAGCATCCAGGCACGGTTTGTATGGAGTTACCCACTGCCCTGGCGGTGTTCCCTTACACACCACTATCCTAAAGCAAGTATGCGATCCAGTAAGTACGCCGCTTTTCTTGGGAGCAGGCTTGCCATTATGCTATTCCTCTTTTCTCTTTACTCCCAGAAGGTGTACTCAGTTTTAAAGCACGGCTTTACCCAGTGTGTTAGCTAACAGACATAGTTGTAATGTCTTTCTCTCTGGTTGTGGCAGGCCCATTTGATCCATGTGGGAAGTGAGAAGGTTCAATGAAAGCACTGAGTACTGCACTCTGAGCACTCCTGCTCCAGTCCTCATGGCCCTCACATGAGCAAAAATACAACATTTCCTGTCCTTCTAGAATCACGTGCTGTCAGGAGCAGCGGGACAGTCAGTTAGACATGTCCCAAAGCATGGTGGTGGGAAGCCCTCCAAGCTGACTCCTGCCTACTCCAGTTTCCTCCAAAGACCGGGTTTGCTGCCCCTTGACATCTCTCATCTACTTAGCAGAATGCCTGACCCAGTGTGAAAGCTGGTGACTAAGCAGGTTCAGAGATATGACAACCAAAGTACCCCAGGGGCTGTGGGCCTCCCAACTGAAATAATAATTATGTTATTTTCATAGACTCTGCTTGCTCTTCATATTGGCTTCCATCGGGACCCAAATCCCTCTGCTCAATGCCCTACTGTCTCCAACTTGGGATTCCCTCGCCTTTATTTCTAGTGGGCCACGTTCCAAGGATGCAGGGGGCTTATTAGCTATGACCTAGATTTCCTTATTGTGTGCACAGGCTCTTCCCCAGGGGAGAAATGAGAACAGAAAGAGACGCAGGTTTTAAGGGACACTCCGAGAAGTACAGTGGCTACCAGCATGAGCTCTGGGGACAGACAGACCGACCCAGCTGTTAGCTCAGACATTATACTGAACACATCACTCAAAACCACGCAGCTGTGGTTTCTGCAGCTATAGAGTGGGAAGCCTCCTGGTGAGGGTTCGAAGATATCATGCATGTAAAGCATTCAATAAGGGCTCAATACATGGAAGTTATCAGTGTCATCCCCCTTATCTGCAGGGAGTCTGTTCCCAGACCCGCAGTGGGTGCCTGAAACCATGGATAGCTCCAAAACCCCTTATATACTGTTTTCTTGCTACACATATATACCGATAATAAAGTATAATTTATACATTAGGCAACAATAATGATAAAATAGAACACTTATAACAATATACTGTAATAAAAGCTATGTGCATGTGGTCTCTCTCTCAAAAGACCTCATTGTTCTGTACTCACCCTCCTTCTTGTGAGGATGTGAGATGACAAAATGCCTGTGTGATGAGACGAAGCGGATGAAGCGACATGAGTGACGCAGGCGTGGTGACGTGGTGTTCGGCTACCTCGTCTTCTGACCATCCATCCTCAGAGGGGGGACCGTCCACTTCCCGACTCTGTTGACTGAGGGTAACAGAAACCTCAGAAAGCAAAACTGCAGATAAGGGCGGACCACTGTATTTTTACTGTTGAATGAAAACACCCCTAGTTCAAAGTATGAACTGCGGAAAGGACTCAGAACAGTAAGTTATTTGTAACTTTTTCTTAAAAAGTCCAAAAGAGTGATATGATGTTGCAAACACTGCCTGTAGCCTACGTAATACCCCTCTCTGCTTCTTCCCTTGAAATAGAAACACACTTTCATTTGGGGGCAGCAATGGCCCAGTTACAAATACTCACTTCCTCAGACATCCTGTTCTGTGACTTCCTAAAAAACTGCTGTTTTCCTGGCAAAGAGCCTTTTGGTGCCTTTTGCCATTTCTTCCTGTCTGAAATCCAACTTGATGCCTGGGGGTGGACTATCCCTCTTGCAGCTCTGGGGATGAAAGGACCACACTGTGCTGCTGCATAGGGCCACGCCAGCTATGCACAGATTATGGTGTTGAATTGGTCAGGGTTCTGGAAGGAGATAGATGGCTCACTCCAAAAGGCTAATGGTGGAGACTCTGAGAAGAGGCACTCTTTGAAAAGGTCGGTATTAAGGAAACATAGTTACGAGTGGTGCAGTAAGGTGGTGTTAGCAACTTCAGGGAGGTATGACCACCTGTAAGGCAAGGGAGGCGTTACTAGGACTGGGAAAGTAGCTGAGTGGACAGGGCTACCCAACAGGAGCAGCCTGTGGTGACCCACACGAAAGGGACTAGGGGGCTAATGACCCCAAACTTACCATCTCCTGTTGGTGGTGCCTCCCATTGGCCAAACCCTACTGGAAGTCAGAGGGCAGGGGAGCTCAAATGATGTCCAATCTTTAAGTCAGCCTCTCAGGGCACTGAACAGCTTGAAGAAGAGTAGAGAGTAGATCTGTATAAGCAAATGGAAAATACCCTTGCACAATGTCGGTAGGGTCCCCTGGCGTCATCTGGTTCAGCAGCCCTGCGCATGTTAAGGAGGGCAGAGCAAGAACATAGGAGAAGCCGAAATCCCTGCTGGCACTGGGAGTCACCAGAGCAGCCCTGAACTAAGTGTTCTGAAACATCTAACCACGTGAGGAAAACGAACCTCTTTGGTCAAGTTTCAGTTACATGCCTGAATGCAGTCCTATGGGATTGATACACATCTTATATTTGCAGTATCATTCGCTGACACAGTGTGTATCTGAGTCATTATTATTCTGTGTTTCTTTTTTATTAGTTGAGAGTCAAATGTTCATCATTCCTTCTTACCCAATGGGCCTGCCTTGGCTAAGTGTACTGCTTTGTAGATAAGGTCTTAGATAAAATCTATTAAGGCTCATAAACGGACTGGAAGGAAGGAAGCAGCTTTGTAGAGAAGCAATGAATCACTACGTTGGGTCAGGCTGACAGCCTCTATTATCGCCTGTCCCCACCCCTCAACCCCAGGGTTGGGCTCCAAGGTCACCCATGTGGGGCAGGAAGTATAACTAGAGGAGTCTCAGTTCCCTCTCCTTTTCCTGATGGGGCTCAATGATGGGTCACCTTCTTGTCCCGAGTGGAGGCGCTCTGGGCTCTTCTCTGCTACCCCCTAAGCTGTAGCAATTGTGTCTGCACCTGACTCTCGACCTGGAGGCCCTCTTTCTCACTCAGATGAGTATTTTTCTTCCTTGACTCATGTACCGGTTCCCTGTTCTGGTAACTGGTGTAGGCTTTACCTGGCCTAGAGTCCTGGCCTGCTCTTGCCAGCTGCCCTCACCAAGCCTTGGCCACAGCTCTAGCCAAGACCCACGGCCAGAGCCCTGTGATCTGTGAACAGACCTCTCAGACACCATCTGCTTCTTTCATCTCAGAGCCCTGCCTGCCCCACCTCTCTGCTGTTGAGTCCTGCCCACCTGCTGGCACTCCCCCAAACTCCTTCCCAGACCTCTGCCAATAAGCCCTTGGCCTGAATCCTCAGTTGAGATTAAGGTATCCCTTGGACATGGCAATTTACACACTTGGCTGAAAACACAGGACTGTCTGCCACCTCCCAGCACCAGCCCCTCCCTCTCCGGCTCACTCCTCAGTGGCCTGTAGCTGAGAAAGAAGAGTAGAAACAGTAGTAATATAATGAAGACGACCAAGATGATACAAGTAAAACAGTCTACTACATACTAAGTGCTTACTACCTGCCAGGCATCACACAGTGCAGCATAGCCCTTGCTTTGCGTGGTAACAGAACAAATCTCCATTTTCATGGTTTAGTTCAATGACATCAGGCTCTCAACAGCATAGTTCACAGTTCACATCCATTACCAAAGTGTATTAACTGTGAGTACTTGCCTAAGGACAAACTTTGCTGCGAACTTTTTAGTCCATGAAATTACTGTGCAAATAACGATCCAAATCGTGATCTGTGACCAATCATGTCACTTGTCTGTCAGTCAGCCAGTCATCGGTCACTGGACATTTCTTATTCAGTTTATGTACAAAGCAATGTGGTCCTGTTGCCTCCTTAATTCCCAGTGATATTTACAAAACTCGTGATATTTATAAAAATGGGTAATAGAGAATTGGCCAACAAAGGTAATAGGGTAGCAAAGAAACAAAAAGTGGTAATGATCAGAGTGAAGTTCAAATCAAAGGTGAATGGAGGTAGAGAAGAAAGAGCAGGCCGTGGGATGACACTGCCACTACGCAACTCTAGACACGCAGCCCAAAGAATTTAGTAAAGGTGACTTTATGGACATAAACGCAGAAAGTGGTTGTGCAGAAAAGGATGAAGATGTTCCCGGGTAAGAGATGTGGATAAAAAATTCATCTTAAAGGAACCCTCAAAGATATTTCATGACATTGAAAGTGTAAAGAATAAAACATGGAAAGCTGATTCAAACCTGGAAAGGAGTATGACAACTTGCCAAGGCACAGAGAAGATGCTTACTCTGTACAGTAAGTTATATGACGCGAAGGCAAGCACTGCTCAAACTACTCTTGATAAGTTTTAATTTTTTTAAAGATTTTATCTATTTATTTGAGGTAGAGAGAGGGAGAGAGAGCAGGAGTGGGGGAGCAGAAGGAGAGGGAGGAGCAGACTCCCCGCTGAGCAAGGATCCCCACAATGTGGGGCTCAATCCCAGGACCCCAGTATCATGACCTGAGCTGAAGGCAGATGCTTAACTGACTGAACCATCCGGGTGCCCCATTCCTGATAAGTTTTAAACAAAAAACAAAATTCAAAAAGCCCAAAACATTTCATTCTCAATGTTTCTAATGATTCAAATTACAGTATAGGTCTACTAATTTTCTCATTTCCCTAGGCATTTATTTTATTATTTTTAAAGATTTTATTTATTTATTTGACAGAGAGAGAGCCCAAGCAGGGGGCAGAGGCAGAGGGAGAGGGAGATGTAGGCTCCCTGCCTAGCAAGGGGCCTGATATGGGACTCGATCCCAGGACCCTGAGATCATGACCTGAGCCAAAGGCAGATGCTTCACCGACTAAGCCACCCAAGCGTCCCTTCTCTAGGCATTTAAAACCAATAGTAAGAGTTTTAAATATTTTCACAAAAATGTTTAAAGATCACAGCACAATTATAATTTTTCCCATTGAGATTTAAGATCACTTTGCAACTTATGTGGTCATTTTTAGAGAACTACATTACTGGGGCGCCTGGGTGGCTCAGTCAGTTGGGTGTCTGACTCTTGGTTTTGGTTCAGGTCCTGATCTCATGGGTCATGGGATCAAGCCCCATATCAGGCTCCAAGCTCCAAACTCAAAGGAGGAGTCTGCTTGAAGGTTCTCTCCCTCTGCCCCTTCCCACCCCTCTCAAATAAATAAATAAATCTTAAAAAAAAAAACTACACTACCATGCAAAGCAAGGACTGCCTGTACTTTACATATATTATCTCATTTGGTTTTCAAAACAACATCTAAGAAATAGACACTATTATTATCCCCATCTTATAGACAAAGAATCTGAGGCTCAAAGAGGATAAATAATTTGTCCAAGACCACACAGCTAGTAAATGGCTACACCTACTGAATTCTAAATCCCATGACCTTACCTCTTGCTATGTTGCAAGTCCAGATACATGATGGGTGTTTGGTATGGGCGAGCAGGAGCAAAGGGGAAAAAGTAGTGAGAGACGAAGTTACCTTCTCTAATGGAACCTTGAACGGCTAGAGCCGCACCATCCACCAGAGCTTTCTGTTTTCTATATACACTCATAGACTAGAAATATTTATGTCATTGATAAGCTATATATAGAAACATAATATATTCACCCCTAGTGCACCTGTAAATCCACGTGTACTTCTGAACACGTCTTTTCTTGATCCTTCAGGATCTTGCTCCCTCGAGTGCCAGTTCTCCCTGAGGTGGCCTGGTTGGTTAGCTCAAGCAACTCTCATTTCCGACTTTATTCTTCCTTGCCTGCTTCTCATTATTGAGGCTGAAAACAGACAAAAACAACGTCTTTCCCAGACTTACGTGGCTACCCTTCTGCAAGATGAACCCCAATGTCTGTTCTCTTTTTCTTTCTCTGTAGCAGAACCTTGAATATTAGCTGGGAACACGGCTATTCTAAATGAAAACTGCATGTCCCAGACTTTCTTCAACTAACTGTGGCCTTGTGACTAAATATTGGCTAATGGGATGTAAGCAGAAATAATGTGTATAATTCCGAAATGTGTTCTGGAGAACGGAACATTCCTTTCCCGTACTCTTTCCTGTTGGCTGGAATGTAGATGCAGTAGCTAGAGCTGGAGCAGCCATCTTGGACCATGAGCTGGAAGGAGGAATTCCAATCCACAAAGCCTACGAATTCCTAAGGACTTGGTGAAACACAGCTACCATGCCTCCCGGCTTTGGACTGCTACCTCCAAAATTCATTCATATGGGAGAAATAGAAACTTTTAAAGCCATTGTTGTTTTGGTATTTCTGTGAGTATAGTGAATATAACTTTAATATACCAAATGCCTTAGTTCTGGCCAATGAAACCCAAGGGCAAGTGTGCTGGATGACTTCTAGGCAAGATGCTTTTTCTCCTTGTAAAAGGAGGGTTCTATTTCCCATCCTGGCTGCCTTCCTGCTTTTTCTCTTTGCCATGGTTATGTGAGGACACAATGCCCAGAGCTGCAATAACCTTCTTATGCTCACAAAGGAAAGGCCAAGAGAAATTCAGAGCCACTGACCAGAACCATGATAGCACTGAACTAACCCCAGATTTCTTGTGAAAGATAATGAACAGCCTCATCATTTAGCCACTGTGTTGGATATTCTGCCACTTATAACAGAAAGCATTTCCAAATGACATATTCTTTTGCTATGCATGCTTGTGCCCCCTCCCCATATTCACATGTTGAAACCCTCACCTCCAAGGTGATGACACTAGGAGGTGGGGCCTTTGGTATTTTGGTGTGTAGGTCATGAGAGTGACACCCTCATGAATGGGAGTAGTGCTCTTATAAAAGAGACTCCAGAGAGTCACCCCTTCCACCATATAAGGATACAGCGAGAAGTCAGAAGTCTGCAACCAGCAAGAGGGCCTTCACCAGAACCTGACCATGCTGCACTCTGATCTTAGACTTCCAGCCTTCAGAACTGTGAGAAATAAATTTCTGTTATTTATAAGCCACCCTGTCTGTAGTATTTTTTTTAAAGATTTTATTTTTTTTTAAGTAATCTCTATGCCTTACATGGGGATTGAACCCTGAGACCAAGAGTCACATATTCTACCAACCGAGCCAGCCCCAGTCCATAGTATTTTAACAGCAGCCCAAACTGACTAAGACATCTCTATTGCTCCTTCAGTCTCTCCTTTTCAACTGCATCCTTATTCTGGGCCCGCAGTTATGCCCATCTCGGCCATGCAAAATAACGTACCTTGCCCTGTATCCATTTCTCCCTCCTGCCACTGTGTTTGCTTTCCTTGCATGGGCAAGTCTCTGTAAAAAGTGGACTGACTATACTCATTATCTGCACTTCCTTACTTCATTCTTTATTCGTTATTCATTCTTTGATCTTCTCTGGCTTCCCTCCTCCCACTCGAGTATTTTAATCTAGGCCACTAATAACCTCCTAATTTGCAAATCCAACAGACACTTACTTGTCTTTGTCTTATCTGACCTCTCTATGGCTTTTGGCTTTGATAACCACTTCCGCCTCTGTGAAACTCCCTTCACCTGCGGCTTCTTACCCTCGCCGGTTCCCTTTCGACCTCTCTGGCTGCTCATTCTCCGTTTCCTTCATGAGTGCCTCCTTCTGTTTCTACCTCTTAAATGTTGGCTTCTTCGGGGTGCTCTTCTGCCTCACTCTTCCCTTTCTACACTTTCCTCCTAGGGGGTAACTTCCTAGAGTTTCAAAGATTAAAGGTAGCTTTCTTGAGAATCAGGGACCTATTCTAAACTCCTCATTAAGCAGAGCTGAGCCACAGCTGCTGTGGTAAAATATCATTTCCATTGGATTAAGTACTTTGTCACAGATTGAATTGTGTTCCCCAAAAAGATATGTTGAAATCCTAATGCCCAATACATGTGGATGTGACCTAATTTGAACATAGGGTCTTTGCAGGTGTAATCAAGTTAAGATGAGGTCATTAGGATGTAACTCTGAACTTATAAGCAGAGAAGAGACACAGATACACAGGGACAACATCATGTGATGATGAGGCAGAGTTTGGAGATGCAGCTACAAGCCAAGGAATGCCTAGGACCAGTGGCTACCACTAGAGAGCCAGAAAGAGGCAGGGAAATATCCTCCCCGACAGTTTTCAGAGGGATCATGGCCTTGCTGACACTTTGATTTTGGGTTTCTAGCTTCCAGAACTGTGAGACAACAAATTTCTGTTGTTTCAAGCCACACGGTTTGTGGTATTTTGTTTCAGCAGTTCTAGGAAATGAATACACACTTCCTCCATTGTCCTGCACCTCCTTATCTAAGCAATCAGTTATGACTTGTAATCACCTTTCTCATAATGTTTTGCCTTCATCTTTCCTCCAGTTCAGGGATTTTCAGCCCTTCACATATTGTAGACCAGTTCTGATTTTTTCTAAATTTGAGTATTAACACTGGGTTTACAACTTTCAGTTTTGCCCTTCGTCTTTTGCTATAAGGGCATTAAATACACACACACACACACACACACACACACACACGTAACTACCATCTATTTACAGAATCATTCATAAAAGTTAGGACATCTTAACCCTAAACTCTCAGAAGAAAGTACAGTTCTTATCAAATTAAATATTTTAAGTTCTATGAAAAGCTCATTGCTTTGTCCCAATACTTTCCCAGTACTGTTTTAGATACATAGTTTATAACAGAAATATTTATGTACGTGACAAAGAAAAATATTAATACATAAATATTCATAGACTCCTTTCTTGGTTTCCAGCCATCTTCCCCCTCCTTTCTCAAATTCTCTTTGACCATATTGAAAAATTGGGGTAATTTGTGAGAGGAAAAACTTGAGAAGCAGGAGCTGAAAGAACAGTGAGAATTCCTTTTAAAAAGGTAGAGAATCCCTTCTCCAAGGAAAATTTAGATGGATGAGGAGGTGGAGAGGCAGGCTCAGGATTGAGGGAGTTGGAGGAGAGGGTATGATACAGGCATAGGAGAGAAATTGCAAATGAAAACAGATGAAGAAAAAGGAATTTTAGGAAATTTGCTGTATGTTGTGTGTATTCCCCCTTCGGTACCTTCTTGAGAGTGTGAGGTAGGGATTTAAACTGCTTTCAATTTTTTTTTCTTCTGAAATTATATCTCTTCGAGTGTGATTCTTTATAGGACCAGATAATAAGGCAGCTCAGCCTTAATAGGGTTACATATGACTGTGAGCAAAGGCAGTTACGGTATAGTTGTTAGAGAAAGGGGCTATGGAATCAGAAGCCCTGCCTTTGAATCCTGGACCCAATCTGCTTCTGCTGTGTCCGTGGGAGAATTACTTTACTTCTTTGTGCCTCATTTCCACATCCACGAATGGGAGGTAACAGTACCCACTTTACTGGGTTGTTGGGAGAATCATGAGTTAATACACATAAGGCAATTAGCGTTTGGCAATGAAAGACCCTCAAATGTCAGCTAGTAATAAAACGGAAACCTACAGATAGTTTCCCACCTGCTGAAACAAAAAAACCTTTCGCGGCTAACTGTTGCTAAACTTCTTGGCATGACACCCAACAAAACCTCAAGTGCCTGATGTGCCTGAGCAGGCTTAGCTCCGACCTTCCCTCCGGCGTCCTCAGGTTCGGCCAGGGCGCCGCACTCGCGGCCGCTCGCTTCGAACCTCTACGCGAGCTTTTCTCCCCGTTGCGCTGTAACTGTTCAAAGGGTCTGATTGGCCCGCACATCCTAGATGCTCAATTAAAGTGGCCGTAAAGGAAAACGCTGTACCTTCTCCCGCAAATACCAAACGGGGGGCCCTGGGTGGGGAGGGGAGACTTGGTAGGACTGTCCCTACACCCGAAGGCCCGTTGCCCAGGGTGCCAGGCCCGGACATTACGCCCGGGGGTGAGGGCGGGGCTCCCTTGCCCGGACCCCTCGGTTCTCCGCCGGCCTCCAGCCTCGCCCGGGTCGCTCTGCGAAACACAGGACTTCACCCCAGCGCACAGCTGGAGGCGGGTCCCCACCCTCCCCGAGCGGCGGCGCCGGAGCGGGCGCGGTGCATTGTGGGCAGAGGGCGGGGGTTGGGAAGATGGCGGCTCCCAGCCTCCTCAACTGGAGGCGGGCTTCTCCTTCACGGGGCCGGTCCCCCGCGCCCGGCACGGACAACGGGCCGTGGCCATCCGGGAGCTGATGATCATCTTTGAGGAGGCAACGAGGCATCGCGGACGAGCTGCACGTCTACAACAAGGTAGGCGCGGCGGTGCGGCTCTACGGCCCCGCCTGTGGGAGCCGCGGAGGGGAGGGGAGGCTAGGCGGCGGCCGAGGCCCTGACAGCTGTCACCGCCGGGTCACTGCCTCTTCGGGCGGGCCGCGGGGAGTGCTGCTTGGCCAGGCGGCCGGGGTTCCGCAGTGTCCTGGGTGGCAGCTCCGTCTCCCCAGGGCCTGCGGGGCAGAACCGGGCCCCAAGCGGGGCTGGCCGGCCCTCCGGCAGGCGGTCCCAGACCCCCCCGCCCCAGCCCTGCGGGCGGACGTAGGCGAGACAGAGACCGTTTCCACCCGCCAGGGCCTCTTCCCGAAGTCTTGCCCACCCCGGGGGTTCGAGATCCCACCCCTGTCAAAAACCAAAGCCAACTCCAAACCGGAGCTGCTCCGGGCCATTCTCGTCTTTACCTGCGGTTTTTCCTTAGGAGGAAACGAATCGGGGCGAGGGGAGGGCTGAGGAGGGAAAACGAGAGGCCTGGTACTTTCACCCCAAATACAACCCCGTATCTGGCAGGTGGCAGTCAAGATTTTTACCCCATTGGTAACCCTCTTAACTGGCGGGGAAGTGGTTCGTTGGTCAGACCGGCGCCTGTCTCTCCGTATAGTTGGGTGTGTGTGCTGAAGCTTGGTTGTGCAGCGCTTGGAAAGAGGACTGTCAGCTTGAGCACCGCTACAAATCATAAGTGCCCCTGGCCGGGGAGGCCCTGCCTTTGAGTGCCTTTGGGATAGAAAGGAGGATGGAATTTCATTTCCCCCAACTTGTAAATGCGCCAGCTAGCAAGAGAAAGCTGTTTCCTTGGTGTAAGGTTAATCACTGAATTTCGGGTCTATGTCATGATCAGTGGCTTTCACCAAATAACTTAATCATAGTGGTCATTTTAAGGTTAATAAAATAGTGGCCTAGGAGAAATTTCGTTTTTTCACCCTCTCCTCTTCCTGGCACTCTAATATATAGTTTAAAAGTTATTTGACAATTTGGTATAGTGTAAAAATCCTGGCTTTGTAATAAGTTAGACCTGGTTTGAATTTTGCTCTGCCAGTTCCCCAGGATCAGCGCTAAAGTTACCAAACTTAAATGTCAGATTTCACTTGTTAAATAGAGATGATGATACTCACCACATAGGGTTTTGGTAAGAATTAAATTATACAGATTAGGGTTTTTCAACAGCAGCACTACTGCCACTTTGAACCAGAGAATTATTTGTTGTAAGAGCACGTGCTGTATATTGTAAGGTGTTTGGCAGCATCTCTATTCTCTACCCACTAGTTGCCAGTAGCATCTCTCCCCTCCCTCCAGTTAAACAACTACACATTTTTAGTTTGCTCCTGGGGGCAAAGTCAT
>NW_024424564.1:39361125-39411451 GCF_017311325.1 Ursus maritimus
CGAATGGGAGGTAACAGTACCCACTTTACTGGGTTGTTGGGAGAATCATGAGTTAATACACATAAGGCAATTAGCGTTTGGCAATGAAAGACCCTCAAATGTCAGCTAGTAATAAAACGGAAACCTACAGATAGTTTCCCACCTGCTGAAACAAAAAAACCTTTCGCGGCTAACTGTTGCTAAACTTCTTGGCATGACACCCAACAAAACCTCAAGTGCCTGATGTGCCTGAGCAGGCTTAGCTCCGACCTTCCCTCCGGCGTCCTCAGGTTCGGCCAGGGCGCCGCACTCGCGGCCGCTCGCTCGCGCGGCAGGCGCCTCCCTCCTCCCGCATTCGCGGGCATCCTGGACGCCGGGGCGCCGTGGGCGCGCGCGTCACCCGCCCGCCGAGGCTGACTCCCCCCCCCCACCGCCCCGCGCTCCCGCCGCTTCGAACCTCTACGCGAGCTTTTCTCCCCGTTGCGCTGTAACTGTTCAAAGGGTCTGATTGGCCCGCACATCCTAGATGCTCAATTAAAGTGGCCGTAAAGGAAAACGCTGTACCTTCTCCCGCAAATACCAAACGGGGGGCCCTGGGTGGGGAGGGGAGACTTGGTAGGACTGTCCCTACACCCGAAGGCCCGTTGCCCAGGGTGCCAGGCCCGGACATTACGCCCGGGGGTGAGGGCGGGGCTCCCTTGCCCGGACCCCTCGGTTCTCCGCCGGCCTCCAGCCTCGCCCGGGTCGCCCGCGGTCACGTGACCCCCACCCCCAGCGCACAGCTGGAGGCGGGTCCCCACCCTCCCCCGGGAGCGGCGGCGCCGGAGCGGGCGCGGTGCATTGTGGGCAGAGGGGCGGGGGTTGGGAAGATGGCGGCTCCCAGCCTCCTCAACTGGAGGCGGGTTTCCTCCTTCACGGGGCCGGTCCCCCGCGCCCGGCACGGACACCGGGCCGTGGCCATCCGGGAGCTGATGATCATCTTTGGAGGAGGCAACGAGGGCATCGCGGACGAGCTGCACGTCTACAACACAGGTAGGCGCGGCGGCGGCTCTACGGCCCCGCCTGTGGGAGCCGCGGAGGGGGAGGGGAGGCTAGGCGGCGGCCGAGGCCCTGACAGCTGTCACCGCCGGGTCACTGCCTCTTCGGGCGGGCCGCGGGGAGTGCTGCTTGGCCAGGCGGCCGGGGTTCCGCAGTGTCCTGGGTGGCAGCTCCGTCTCCCCAGGGCCTGCGGGGCAGAACCGGGCCCCAAGCGGGGCTGGCCGGCCCTCCGGCAGGCGGTCCCAGACCCCCCCGCCCCAGCCCTGCGGGCGGACGTAGGCGAGACAGAGACCGTTTCCACCCGCCAGGGCCTCTTCCCGAAGTCTTGCCCACCCCGGGGGTTCGAGATCCCACCCCTGTCAAAAACCAAAGCCAACTCCAAACCGGAGCTGCTCCGGGCCATTCTCGTCTTTACCTGCGGTTTTTCCTTAGGAGGAAACGAATCGGGGCGAGGGGAGGGCTGAGGAGGGAAAACGAGAGGCCTGGTACTTTCACCCCAAATACAACCCCGTATCTGGCAGGTGGCAGTCAAGATTTTTACCCCATTGGTAACCCTCTTAACTGGCGGGGAAGTGGTTCGTTGGTCAGACCGGCGCCTGTCTCTCCGTATAGTTGGGTGTGTGTGCTGAAGCTTGGTTGTGCAGCGCTTGGAAAGAGGACTGTCAGCTTGAGCACCGCTACAAATCATAAGTGCCCCTGGCCGGGGAGGCCCTGCCTTTGAGTGCCTTTGGGATAGAAAGGAGGATGGAATTTCATTTCCCCCAACTTGTAAATGCGCCAGCTAGCAAGAGAAAGCTGTTTCCTTGGTGTAAGGTTAATCACTGAATTTCGGGTCTATGTCATGATCAGTGGCTTTCACCAAATAACTTAATCATAGTGGTCATTTTAAGGTTAATAAAATAGTGGCCTAGGAGAAATTTCGTTTTTTCACCCTCTCCTCTTCCTGGCACTCTAATATATAGTTTAAAAGTTATTTGACAATTTGGTATAGTGTAAAAATCCTGGCTTTGTAATAAGTTAGACCTGGTTTGAATTTTGCTCTGCCAGTTCCCCAGGATCAGCGCTAAAGTTACCAAACTTAAATGTCAGATTTCACTTGTTAAATAGAGATGATGATACTCACCACATAGGGTTTTGGTAAGAATTAAATTATACAGATTAGGGTTTTTCAACAGCAGCACTACTGCCACTTTGAACCAGAGAATTATTTGTTGTAAGAGCACGTGCTGTATATTGTAAGGTGTTTGGCAGCATCTCTATTCTCTACCCACTAGTTGCCAGTAGCATCTCTCCCCTCCCTCCAGTTAAACAACTACACATTTTTAGTTTGCTCCTGGGGGCAAAGTCATCTCCCATCTCCAACAACCACTGATACAGATAATAAATGTAAAGTATATACTCATAGTTTGCGATAACTGTTTATTATCATTGGTTTTAATTTTATTTTGGCAACTAGTTACAAATCAGTGGTTCCTACCGGCTGTTAGAGGAGACATCCCTCCAGGTTGCGCTGCCCATGGATTTGTCTGTGATGGTACCAGAATATTAGTATTTGGGGGAATGGTTGAATATGGAAGATACAGCAATGAGTTATATGAGTTGCAAGTAAGTATATTTCAAATTTATCTCAATTTTCAGCTTTAATAATATTGCTCCTAATTCTTTGAAAGATTGCAAAATATTTCATTACACGTTTAACATAGTATGAGCTTCACATTTTATAGCTTCAAGAAAAAGGTTTCCAATTCACTAAAAAGCCAGAGTTTCTAATGTCAGTCTTTTTTCAATACCCAGTGTAACAGTTGTAACATTAAGATATCTGTTACTTAGCGTCAGTTATACATGTTACACGTTTAGGTTTTTGTATCTTAGTTCTTCAACTTTAGCAGCAACAGAAGCATCAGAAGGCTTGTGAAAACACAGATTGCTGGTCCCTGCCCCCAGAGTTTCTGAATCAGTATCATCTGGTGTGGGGCCTCACCCCTGGCATTCCTTCCAAGTTCCCATGTGCTGCTGCTGGTCCCCAGACCATACTTTGCAAACCTCTGCCTTCATTATAGAGATTGTTACCCTCACACTAATAAACACTATTTTTTCCCCTGGCAATACATACAAAAAAGGGGTACAGTTTCATATGTCCTTTATAAATTTGGTTCTGTTAAACCACACTCAGAGCCCTCTCTGACAGCCCTTAATTGACTTTTATTTCTGAACTGTGCATATGTTCACAGGGCTGTTATCATGAGGACATCTGCTGATTGTCAGGTGTAGGTGAATTATACCTACTGATAAATAAATGGTTTTAGGTAAATAGAGCATCCATAGCCAGAGCATAAGTTTTGGAGTTTGGTTTGTTAAATGATCTTTATGCTTATTTAAAGGTTGAAATATATACTATCTATGGATTACCTAATTTCAGAAAGTAAGAATATATAAATTTCATTTAATCTTAAAGCTATGTATATTTAATTTTTCATCTAGAAAATATTTTTGAACTACTGGTGTTTATTATTCTGGGCTTAGGTTGTTGTTGAGGAAGGCTGTGAATATGGAAAACTAGACTGACTTTCTTTCCTTTTTTGGATGGGGGACAGAGGGGCAGAGGGAGAGGAGAGAATCCTGTGCAGGCTGCACACTGGGCCTTCATGCCCCTGAGCCGAAATCGAGTTGGACTCTTAACCGATTGAGCCACCCAGGCGCCCCAGGAAAACTAAACTGAATTTCTGTTTCAGTGTTTATTTTAGTTGCAGAAGTTACCTGTTTACTTGTCATTTGTCCCTAGACTAGCTTATTGGAACCTTCTGATTGGATTTCAATTAAAATGTATTGGTATGATGTTATACTATTGATAATATAGGAACGCTTTCTTGATATTGTCTGATTGTATTTATGCTCTTTTATAGGCAAGTCGTTGGTTATGGAAAAAAGTGAAACCCCACCCCCCTTCTTCTGGTTTACCTCCGTGTCCTCGGCTTGGACATAGCTTCTCTTTATATGGTAACAAATGCTATTTGTTTGGTGGTCTGGCAAATGAAAGTGAAGATTCAAACAATAATGTTCCCAGGTATGCTGATTCTTTTTTGGACCAAATGTTTACTTTATGACTTAGATTAAGAACATTTAATTTCCACCATTTTCAGTTATTAAAAGGGATGAAACTTAGCCTTTTGCATTTAAACCTAACAGTGAACAAATTTGTGTGCAGTTGTGTTTTCCTTAGTCCCTGGAATATATATCTGTTTTCAAAACTATGCCTTTTCTAATCAGAAATCATCTTATTAAATGATACTAATGTAATTGCTTATAGCAACCTATTTTTATATATTGAGCCATAATGTATTTCACTTGTCATTAATGATAATGAAAAGTAACAAATGGTTATTTTCAAATTAGATGTCTCTGGGAATTTGGTGACAAAAATCTCACTGTAAAATAAAGGTTATCATATTCACTTTTCATACAGGAAGCTGTTACAGTGGTTCACACTAGCAAATACTTTTTGAACCAATCGTCTCCTTTTTCCAAACAGAACTAATCACTATCTTTTTTTTTTTTTTTTGCATATTGTTTTGATCACATTGTCATTATAGCACTCAGGATTTGGAGATTTAGAGTCCGAAAGACTGTTTTCTGATTCACTGCTTACCATGTGGTTGTCCTTTAGCGGAAGTGATCTAATCCTGTTTTCCTTGACTGTGAAATGGGAGTGATTCAATATCTACGTTTCGGTGTCATTCTGATGGCTAAATAAGATCGTTGGCATCATTTTCAAAATACTTGCAGGTTGCCATCAATATATTACCTACATAACATTGATGTTAGAGTCTTAGCTTTTTTGTCTTTTCCAAACTTTAAAAAAATGACACTTACTAAAACATGGTAAACTTGAAAACTGGAGAAAAGGAAAAAAATTTATCCCAACATACTATTCCAGATACTTTTACTTCTGACACATGTCTTTTTCATTTTTACATTGAACAGATTTTTCTAGATAGACTTGTAAAAATGCAAGAACTTAGAAAGTATATGCAGTTCTTTCTTACAGCATCACTGTCCTCCAACACAGGCAAACACATAATTCAACTTGATGTGCATCTTTTAGAACCTTTTTCATGTAACATTTATTAGTTAGCTTTTTTTAGGTTATTGTGTATAAAGGGCAAGCTTCTCAAGTTTATGCTGCGTGAGGGAGCAAATAGATAGATGCAGTGCTTTTGAAAGCCTCTGGTTAAAGCTAGCGGATTCATTTCTGTTCACATTCCATTGGTCAGCAGTCCAGGACTGAGTGTTCTGCCTAGCAGGAGAGGGGAGGTGGGGAACATTGATCTGATCCTACACAGACATGTATTCTCTTTTATAGAAGTGGGATCTTTCTTCTTGCTCTGCAACTTTGGGTGTTTACCTGTTTGTTTTTGTTCTTTTTTTCCTTTAACAGTGTATCTTTGAGATCTTTTAGGGCAGTAGATAAAAATTGACCTTATTTTTTTTTAATGGCTGAAAAGTAGTCTGAATTATGCAAATTACTTAACTATTCCCCTTCTGGTAGACATTTAAATATTTCTACTTTTTTGCTATTTCGGTCTTTGCACATGTATAACTATTTTTGTTTTTGTTTTTTTTAGAGAGAGAAAGAGCTAGTGAGGGTTGGGGGGGTGGGCAGAGGGAGAGAGAATCCATGCTATGCATGGAGCTGGCCACAGGGCTTGATCTCATGATCCTGAGATCATGGCCTCAGCCGAAATCAAGAGTCACATACTTAACAACTGAGCAACCCAGGCGCCCCAATTTTTGTAGGATTCGTACTTCTAAATGGATTCAGTGGGAGGGAGGTCAAGGGTATTTACATTCAAGTTTGTTCGGTATTCCTGAATCAACCTCCAAAGAGACAGAACCATTTTATACTCCTAATACCAGTGTGCGGGACTGCCTACACCCTTAATGATATTGAATTGTCTCACTCCTCTTAGTTTTTACCAAACTAATAGGTGAAATACATTTAATGGATTTATTTTAATTTCTTAAAAACTGGTAATGAGGGGCGCCTGGGTGGCTCAGATGGTTAAGCGTATGCCTTCGGCTCAGGTCATGATCCCAGGATCCTGGGATCAAGCCCCGCATCAGGCGCCCTGCTCGGTGGCGGGGAGCCTGCTTCTCCCTCTCCTACTGTTCCCCCTGCTTGTGCTCTCTCGCTCTCTGTCAAATAAATAAAATCTTTAAAAAAAAAAAACTGGTAATGATTGGGGCACCTGGGTGGCTCAGTCAGTTGTGTCCGACTCTTGATTTTGGCTCAGGTCATGATTTCGGGGTCATGAGATCCAACCCTATGTGGGGCTGCAGGCTCAGTGCAGAGTCAGCTTGTCCTCTTCTACCCTCTCTACTCCTTCCCATATGTGTGCATGCTCACTCTTGCCCTCTATCTTAAATAAATAAATAAATAAATCTTTTTTAAAAACTGGCAATGAGCTTGATTAACTATGCTTATTGGAAATTTGCGATTCCTTTTTCGAAATTGTTCCTATCCTTATTCATTTTTCCTTTTTAAATAGAGTATGAATTGTATACCATAGGGGTGCCTGGGTGGCTCAGCCATTAAGCGTCTGCCTTCAGCTCAGGTCGTGATCCCAGGATCCTGGGATCAAGCCCCGCATCGGGCTCCCTGCTCGGTGGGAAGCCTGCTTCTCCCTCTCACACTCCCCCTGCTTGTGTTCCCTCTCTCGCTGTCTCTCTCTGTGAAATAAATAAATAAAATCTGTAAAAAAATTATATACCATAAAATTCATCCTTTTTATACATATAATTCAATGATTTTAGTCAGTTTACTATGTCATGTATCCATTACCATAATTCATATTTTTTCCAAGTCTTCTGTTTGCCTTTTTTAAAAGGGTTTTCATTTTTGTTTTATCAGGTTTGACAATATTTTTCTTTTATTGCTTTCTGCTTAGGAAGATTCTTTTACCCCACAACTGTCTAGTACATTCACAGCTTTGTTCTTTATGTTTAAAATATTAATAGAATATATCTTTGTGACTAGTATGACGATTTTTACTTTTTCTTCCTGATGGATTTTCAATTCTCTACCACCATTTATTAAATAAGCTATTTTTTTCCTCACTGATTTGAAGTCCCATCTCTATCATAGCTTAATCCTCATATAAATGGGTCTTTTTCTGGGCTTTCAGGACAGGGAATATGAACTACACTCTGTGGGCCAAATTTGGCCTGCCAGCTACCTGTCTTTGTTAATAAAGTTTTATTGGAACACAGGCATGCCCATTGATTTACATGTTGTCTCTGGCTGCTTTCATATTAAAAGAGCAAAGTTGAGGGGCCCATGGGTGGCTCAGTTGGTGAAGTGGCTGCCTTTGGCTTAGGTCAGGATCCTGGGATCGAGGCCCACATTGGGCTCCCTGCTACATGGAAAGCCTGCTTCTCCCTCTCCACTGCTTGTGCTCTATCTCATGCTCTCTTTTTCTCTCAAATAAATAAATGAAATCTTAAAAAAAAAAAAAAAAGAGCAAAGTTGAGTAGTTGTGACAGACCTTAGAGCTCCCATAGCCTAAAATATTTACTGTCTAGCTTTTTACAGAAAATGTTTGTCAACTCTTGTTCAAGACTGTATTCTGTTTCATTAATATATTTACCTTTCTATCAGTAATTGTGATGTTTGCTATAAGTTTCTAGTATTTGCCTTTGATCAGATTAAGGAAGTTTTTAAAAATTTCTAGTTTGCTAATTAGTTTTTTTTCTCTTTTTAACTAAAAATGGATGTTCATATTCATTTCAGACATAGAAATGAGCTTGTTGTTTCTTTTCTTTAATTCATTGTGTTAATTATATTATTATTTTCTGAAATATAAGCCATCTTTTTATTTGTAGTTAAACTCATTGCATTACAGTGTTCTTTTCATACTTTGCTGAATTCATTTTGCTAACATTTATTTATATTATCTATAGTCACTAGTGATTTTTCCTGTATTGACTTTATTTGGGGTAGTGGGGTCCTATTCAAATCTGATTTGAGTATCAGGACTCTGTTATTCCTGGGAACATAATCAGAGCTGTGTTCTGAGGTTATGGGAAGCTTTCCATCTTTTATTATGCTTAGATAACATAATTTATTAAAAATTTAGTAGAAATTTCCTGTAATTGTCTGAAATTGGTATAATTTAGGAGGATGATCTTTGCCTACCTTTTCAATATCTCTTATAGTTATTGATCTATTTAGATTTTCTTTCTCTTGAATCATTTTGTAATTTATGTTTTCCTTGAAAAATCACCCATTTCATTTAGATTTTTACATTTTTTGATAAAAATTGTAAGATAGTTCTCTGTATATCTTTAGAATCTATCTGTAGTCACATCTCTTTTCTCATTTATAAATGTGTGTGTTGTCTTTTCTCTAATCAGACTCGTGAGTGGCTTGGTGGTTTCAAAGAACCATTTTTTTTAATAATTTTTTATTATGTTACGTTAGTCACCATACAGTATACCCTTAGTTTCTAATGTAGCGTTCCATGATTCATTATTTGCACCATCCAGTATGTGCCCTCCTTAATACCCATCACCGGCCTAGCCCAATCCCCCACTCCCCTCCCCTCTGAAGCTCTCAGTTTGTTTCCCAGAGTCCACAGTCTCTCATGGTTCATTCCCCCTTCTGTTTACCCCCCCCTTCATTCTTCCCTTCCTTCTCCTACCGGTCTTCCTATTTCTTATGTTCCATAAATGAGTGAAACCATATGATAATTGTCTTTCTCTGCTTGACTTATTTCACTTAGCATAATCTCCTCCAGTCCTGTCCATGTTGCTGCAAATGTTGTGTAATCGTTCTTTCTGATAGCTGAGTAATACTCCATTGTATAAATGGACCACATCTTCTTAATCCAGTCATCTGTTGAAGGGCATCTCGGCTCCTTCCACGATTTAGCTATTGTGGACAATGCTGCTATGAACATTGGGGTGCATATGGCCCTTCTCTTCACTACGTCTGTATCTTCGGGGTAAATACCCAGTAGTGCAATGGCTGGATCATAGGGTAGCTCAATCTTTTAGTGTTATTGATTTATTTTTATTTTTCACTTATTTTCTTCATTCCATTTCTTTAAATTTTTCCTTTTTTTCTAACTTCTTTTAAACTTTTAATAATTTTGGTGCCTTTTCTAACTTTTTTCTAACTTCTAGTAATTTGAATGCCTAGTAGTTCACTTATTTTCAGTGTTATTTTCTATTAATGCTACATATTTTCCTCTCATTATGGCTTTGGCCATATTCCATGGATTTTTATATGTAGTGCTCTTATTGTCATTACTTTTTATTTTATCTTTTTTTTAAAGATTTTTATTTATTTATTTGAAAGAGAGAAAGAGCACAAGCAGGGGGAGCAGCAGGCAGAGGGAGAAGGAGAAGCAGACTCCTTGCTGAGCAGGGAGCCCAATGTGGGACTCGATCCCAGGACCCCGGGGTTGATGACCTGAACCGAAGGCAGACGCTTAACCCACCAAGCCCACCCAGGCGCCCTTTTATTTTCTCTTTAACCCAAAAGTAATTTGGCATAAATTTGTAAAAATTTCCAAATGGAAAGTTTTGTTATTGTTGCTAATATGTAGCTTTATTATATTGGGTTAAAAAATATGTGTTCTATGTGGTTTCTCCTTTTTGGAGATTGTCTTTGTGGTATATGTCAATCAGTTTTTGTGATTATTCCATAGGTGTTCATAAAGATTATAAATTCTTTGTTGTTTGGGTACAAGGTTCTTTATTAAATCACTGTTTTAAATTATTATTTGAAGCTTTTTTATTTTGTGAGTAGATCATGTCAACTTCTGAATGACATGTTAAAATCTCCCAGTGAGATTGTGAATTTATTGTTTATTTCTTGTATATCTACTTTTCAATCTGTGTGTAGTATTTTGTTGTAGACTTATCTTTTGTAAACAGGACTAACAGTTGATCAGTATGAACTGGTATAGCTTACTGGCTGGCATCCGTTCTTATCTGCGTAAGTCTATGCCACGTTAGTTGTCAGATAGTTTTGATATTATCATTGCTCTTAATTGCTTACAGCTGGTTTCAGGGTTCTTTTTTCTTTCTTTCTTTTTAGATTTTATTTATTTGAGGGAGAGAAAATGAGTAGGGGAAGGGGCAGTGGGAGAAGCAGACTCCTTGTAGAGCAGGGAGCTAGACATGGGACTTGATCCCAGGCCCCTGAGATCATGACCTATGCCAAACGCAGACACTTAACCAGTTGAGCCACCAGGCACCCTGGTTTCAGGGCTCTTTTGTTTTTCTTACAGGCTTCCTGCCCCCAAGAGACTTTGTCTCCTAATAGAGAAGTTTTTTCCTACCTTTGTGTTTTATGTTTTCCATTTATTCTGCTTGTTGTTGGTTCTCCACCCCCGGCCCCTGACTTTGCTAGATTTTTAAAAATCATAACGAGGTTGAACATTTGTGTGTGTGTACGTATATGTGTTTGTTTATCTGTGTCTCTGTGTGTGTACATACACATTTATACAACTTTTATTTCTCATTCTGTGAACTATCAGTTTATATCCTTTTATTTGTATCTATTGTGTAATTGGTTGTAATCTTGATCTTATAGGAACTTTTTACATTAAGAAAATTTTATCTTTTTCTGTGATGTATGCCAAATTTCTTTTTCTAGTTTGTCTTTTGACATTGTTTTATAATTTTTTTTTTACCTAACCATCTTATTAATTGCTTTCCGTAGACTATGCTTTGCTTATTTTTCCTTTTCTTTACTTTTTCTTGATTTACTGTTCTTTTTCTTTCCTTTTAATGATTTGAAAGTTATACATTGCTGATTCTGTGCTTGCCTTAGTTGCTCAAAAATGATCACATACATTTAAACTGAAAGGATCTTGTCATCTTTGAGAATAGGTTATTGTCTTTACCTTCTTTTGCTTTTCCCATACGTTCCATGTATTCTTGAATCTTACTCCAGATTATAATAATGCTAAGAAGTTAATTTTTTGGTCAGTCTTTCTTAGTGATTATTTAGACCTCACAACTATACTTATAAATTTAGGGGCACCTGGGTGGCTCATTCGGCTAAGCGTCTGCCTTCGGCTTAGGTCATGATCCTGGGGTCCTGGGATCGGCCCCCCCATCAGCCTGCTTCTCCCTGTCCCTCTGCCTGTCACTCCCCCTGCTTGTGCATGCTCTCTCTGTCTCTCTCTGTCAAATAAATAAATTTTAAAAAAATCTTAAAAAATAACAATTTAAGTATATTATAAATTATTGGTTTCTCTGTCTACTGTTTCTCTTATGCAGTGTATTTTTTCTTGGATTTCTTATTTTTCTGGAATAACATCTAGAATCGTTTTTTCCCAAAACAATTTTATGTCTAAACTTTTAAGTTTTTGGTTTTTTTTTAAGATTTATGTATTGGGGGGGAGGGGCTTCGGGAGAGGGGAGAGAGTCTCAAGCAGACTCCATGCTGAGCACAGAGCCCAATGCAGGCCTGATCCCATGACCCTGAGATCATAACCTGAGCTGAAATCAGGAATTGGATGTTTAACCAACTGTGCCACCCAGGGGCCCCTAAACTTTGAAGTTTTATATGTCCTAAAGTGTTTTAATTTTGGGCTCATATTTGAGCAATAATTTGATAGGAAATATATTCCTATAAAAGTTATTTTGCTCAAAACATTGAAAACATCCATGTCACAGATGAAGAGTTTAATGCCAGTTTCTAGAGTTTAAAAAAAAGGCTATGTAGGGCATTGCTATGACATTATAGAGTGAAAGTTTTAAAAGAAAAAAGTTGCAAAGCAACGTTTGTAGTCTGTGTCATTTATACATATGTGGATGTTCATAGAGGTCAGAAAGGGTAGTTACCAATTATTGCCAATAGTGATTGTCCTGGTTATCTAGTACCATGTAATAAACTCCTCCAAAAGTTAGCAATGCAAAATAACAACCATTTATTATGTTCAGGGATTCTGTGCATCAGGAATTCAGACAGGACACAGCAGTGATGGCTAGGCCCTGAGATGGGAAGTGTTGAAGGGTCACTCCCATATCTGGTGCCTCCACTGGGATGACTGAAGGATGGGCTGAACTGGGGCCGTCCTCCTATATGCCTATATGTGCCTCTCCACATGGGGTTCTTGTGCCACTTTGACTTATATGGTGCTTCAGGATTCCAAGAACAAGTGTTCTGTAGTGAAGCTGCATTAGCCTTCTGTGGCCAAGCCTCAGAAGTCACCTAGTGTCATTTCACCTTATTCTAGTCGAAGCAGTCGTGGGGTAACCCAGAATCGCGAGTGGGGACTGACAGGTAGACCCTACCACCTGATGGGAGGAGTGTCAGAATTTGCAGCTATGTTTTGAAACCATCACAGCTGTCGTGGACAAGAGTGTTGGTTAAATGATGGCAGGAATTTTCTAAAAATCTCTTTTGTTCTCTACTGATCCTCAGAAGAGTACCTGATACACAGTAGTGTTTGATAAATACATGTTGAATGAATGAGGAATGGGGTCTTTGCTCTTCTAATGCTTTTTGGTACTAAATGAGTTTTTCACAGTAAACATAGATTATCTTTATAAATGGAAACAAAAATCAAATAAAAGGTATATACTATATTAATGTTGTAATTTATTTCATGATATCCTAGATACTTGAATGATTTCTATGAGTTGGAGCTACAGCATGGTTCTGGTGTTGTGGGTTGGAGCATTCCAGTGACTAAAGGGATTGTGCCTTCTCCAAGAGAGTCCCACACAGCCGTCATATATTGCAAAAAAGATTCTGGAAGCCCTAAAATGTATGTCTTTGGTGGAATGTGTGGTGCTCGCCTGGATGATCTATGGCAACTTGACTTAGGTAAGTTACCTTGATTCAGGCTCAGGAATCGGTTATGATTGATAAGGGCAAATGTAAAAATTGCTTTAGAAAAATATTTTTGGTTACAGCATTTATTGAGTTACACTTAGATTTATAGAAGGCACTTGTAGCCAGCTCTGGGACAGCCGACCTGTGATGCAAATGGCTGCTGGTCAATGAAGTTAAACAAATGAATGTTTGATTTATTACAGTAACTCTCCTGTGCTCCTTACAAATAGGGTCGCCATATGTCATGGTTTGCCTGAGAGGGCCCTGATTGATGCTTATTGTCCTGTGTGTAATTATCAATAGTACCAATTATCGCTCTGTGAAGTGTCCCACTTGGGGATGATCAAATTTATATGGTTACTCTGTCTACAGGAAATGTAGCATTAGTGATGTTATTGCTGGTCAGTGAAAAAACTGTGGCTAGCTCTTTTTAAAGACAGCCTAGGAGTGAGTGAGCGATGGGTAAGTGTGCCTCTCGCTTTTGACTATCTTCTACACAATGTGCTCTTACCTAAAATGTTAAAATCCCTAATCTGGTTTTAATTCAAAATTGGCGGCATCCTAAGTACACTTCTCCATTACAAATGCAAACATTCAAGTGTAAATAGATTACTGTCATTGGCTATTTATGTCAGCTGGAAATGTTTGTTTTAAGAGGAAGTTCATGTAATGGTTTTGAAACATTTTTGCTTCTTTTTGGTAAGTCCTTTTTTGTTTTATTTTTTAAATTCTGCAAGGTGAGGTAATTTGCTGTTACTAAACCAAATTGCTAATATACTTATTTTTACTTCTAGAAACTATGTCTTGGTCAAAACCAGAAACTAAAGGGACAGTGCCACTTCCACGAAGCCTTCACACAGCCAGTGTTATAGGAAATAAGTATGGTGGTTTTTTTTTTTCACTTTTTTTTAAAATCCCAGTTAAGAAAGATACACGCAGAGAAAAGTGGTGTTACCAATTGCTTAGAAATAGATTACTGAATTTAACAACGTTTGATTGTGTTTACTAAACCTAAAATAATAAGCCTATAGAAGCTAAAATACTTACTGTGCCATTTTCTTATCCTGCTGCCTCTTATATTTCTGTGCATTTCTTACAGTGCCTTGCGCAGAGTAGGTATTAAATAAGTGTGAGGCAGAGTGTTGTCTGGCCTGGCCTCCATTGCCAGGTTTGACATACCTAACTCAGTGTTTCGTTTACTTACTTTTGGTAGTGCTGGATTTGTACTCAGGTATGTACTCAGTATGTATGGTCAGTGATTGAACTTTGAACAGAGTGATGGTTAGAACATAAACTCCGCAACCAGATTGCATGAATTCAAGTCTCCAGTTTTGGTATTTGTCCTGTATTGCGTGGGGCGGGGAAATTTAATCTGTTTGTACCTCAATTTCCTCACATATAAAATTCAGATAATAAAAAACCTATTTCACAAGGTTGTCTTGAGGATTCAGTGGATTAATGTGTTTGAAATGTTCCAAACAGTGCCTGGTACATAAACTCCATAAAGGTTAGCTGTTATACTATCATCAGCAAGTTTCCTTATTTGTACATTATTGTATAAATAGAAATTAATTAAGTGTTTTCCTTGTGTAGGGACTTTTTCTTACCAGTAATGTTTTAGGAAACAACTAGAACCTCATTAGTTCTTTTTTAAAAATAGCCATAAACAAAATCCAATAAGATATATTTTTCAGAATATCAGAACGCTTTTATAAAATGTGATTTTCCATTGGAACTCTCTATATAAAATAGAAAATCAAGCTTGTCTGGTTGGCATGAGGTCATATGGACCCTAAGCGCTGCCTGATGAGCCCTTCTCCTTCAGCAGCTATTAGGCATGTCTCAAGAACTCGTAGGGCCCCGAGGAACATAGTTTAAAGTTTTTTATTTGAGTAGATATCAGTGACCAAAGTTATAAGAAACTTAATCCTCTTTCATTACTGTATACATACAACTCTGAACTTGATTTTGGGTGTCATAGGCCATTTGACTATCTTTCTGACTGACGTACGTTTAGTATATTATATATAATTTTGATTTTCAACTTGCCAGAGAGAAAGAATTTGATTCTGTATTGCTTCATGAAATTGTAAACTCCTCAGAGAAGACCATTTTATTCATTATCTTATTCCCATTACCTTGATCATGATTAAGTAAGTGAATAGTCCCAGAGTTTTGAGTCAACAAATAAGAAATTTCAGTCTATTCTTAGCATTTTAAATCTAAAAAAAAAAAAATTAAAGCTTTAGGAAAAAAAAAACCCAGCACTTTATCTTCTCTCTTTTTGTTGTTCAGGATGTACATTTTTGGTGGATGGGTTCCACACAAGGGGGAGAATATTGAGACTTCACCTCATGATTGTGAATGGAGATGTACTAGCTCATTTTCTTACCTAAATCTCGGTGAGTCTTTTAAGAGTTACTTACTGAAATAAAATTTATTAATAAAAGAATTTTTGTTATTTTGTTGTTTAAGAACAATATAATAGTCATGGATATTTCTGTCTTTTAGATACAGCAGAGTGGACCACCCTAGTATCAGATTCTCAGGAAGATAAAAAAAATTCAAGACCAAGACCAAGAGCTGGACACTGTGCTGTTGCAATTGGCACTCGATTGTATTTTTGGAGTGGAAGAGATGGCTACAAAAAAGCACTGAATAGTCAAGTTTGCTGCAAGGATCTTTGGTATCTTGATACTGGTAGGTAAGAGTATTCAACAAATGTAATTTTTCCTTCAGGTAAATAAATACATGAACACTGTCTGTCTCTTGAGATTTAGTGTAAATGCCACTGCCTCTCTTTTCCGTAATTAAAAATGAATGGAAGAAATATTATATGTAGTTACTTACCATTCCGGGAAAATTTCCTTCCTTCCCTCCCCCCCATCCCAGGAGAGTTACTTAATTTCCCTTTTCTTGAGTATAGACTGGATTTAGTGACTCCCTTTCAAAGCACAGAATATAGAAAAGGACCAATAGTAGCTTAACAGTGGAGAAACCTGGAAAACACTGTCTTAATCAAGAAATCAGTGTAAGTGAGGGGCACCTGGGCAGCTCAGTCGGCTAAGCGTCTGCCTTCAGCTCAGGTCATGATCTCAGCATCTTGGGATCCAGCCCTGCATCGGGCTCCCTGCTTCTCCCTCTCCCTCTGTGATCTCTCACTTTCGCTCTCTCTCAAATAAATGAATAAAATCTTAAAAAAAAAAAACGAAAAACAAGGAAAGTGAGAAATAGTCACAAATCGGAGGAGACTAAGGAGACAGGAAGACTAAATGCAAGGTGGTACCCTAGATTGTATTAGAACAACAACAACAACAACAAAAACACATTAGTTGGAAAACAGGTGAAATCTGAGTAGTCTGTAGTTTATAGTATTATTCCAGTGTCAATTTCTTAGTTTTAACAAATATGTTAGCATTGAGGGAAACAGTAAAGAGTATATGGGAACTCTGCATTTTTTCTGTAAATCTAAAAGTATTCCAAAATAAAAAGATTTTTTAAAAAGATTTATTGACTTTTAGAGAGAGAGAGTACATGAGAGAGCATGGGAGGGGGGCAGTTAGAGGGAGAGAGAGAGAGAGAGAATCCCAAGCAGCCTCTCGGCTGAGCATGGAGCCCGAGGTGGGGCTCAATCCCACGACCCTAAGATCACTACCCAAGCCAAAATCAAGAGTCAGATGCCCAACCAACTGAACCACGTAGGTACCCCCAAAAAGATTTTTATAAAAGTATTACAACACTAAAAATTTTTAAATATCAAACTCATCCATTTTTCAATAAATATTTATTGACTGACACCTGTCTGTCAGGAATTGTTCTAAATTGTTTTACATGCTGAGAAGTGAAATGCTACAGCAGTGAAAGGGACTGATAATGTCCCTAATGTCAAAGAACTTATATTCTTAGTATGAGGGCAGTAGGATGATGGACACTAATCAGACAAAGTAATAAAATAAGTTCCGTTTCTGGTAAGCGTGTGAAGGTAGTAAGATAGACCAGTGGGATAGTCATGGGAGGTACTGGAATGGGGAAGTGGGGTTAACTTCAAAGTGGGTAGTTAGAAAAGTATGAGACGGCATTTGGGATATAATCCAAATGGAGGGAGATGCTGTCCGTGGAAAAGGCTGTGGGAGAAACACTGTAGCAAGAGTGAACAGCAAGTATAAGGGCCCTGAGATAGGAATACTTGGCACATTTGGGAACAGATTTGAGCTGAATGGAAGAGGAGAGCGTAGGAGTGGAGGTTAGAGAAGTGACAGCAGGACAGATCATAAGGCCTCGCACATCTTGGTAGAGTTTAGGTTGTTTATAAAGTACGAGGGTAGTTTATTAGTTGGGAGGAGAGATGTGTCGTGATCGGATGTACGTTTTGGAATGGGCAGTGCAGTTGTGTGGAAAATAAATTGTAGGTGGGCAAAAGTGCACACAGGAGACCAGTTAAGAGGCTTTCACAGGAGTCAGAGAAGTCTTAGACTACAGTGGTGCCAGTGAAGATGGGGAGAAGTGGATGAATTCTGGATGTTTTGGAGTTCTTGTTGACAGAACTGGTTGATGAATTGGGTGTGGCATGTGGCACAAAGAGAGGAACGGAGGATGAAGTCTTTAGCTTGAATAACTTGATGGTATTTCCATTTACTGGGATGGGGAAGACTGAGGAGAAAACCAGTTTATGGAGAAAATGAAGAGTTTCATTTAGACTATGCTAGGTTTGAATAAGGAGACCAAATACGTAGTTGATGAATAAAGAAATCTGGAGGTCAGTCAAGAAATCAGATCTGGAGATGTAATGTGTGTTGTTACATGAGTAAAGCAGATTATAAAACATACCTATGATTCCACTGTCTTTTAAGTGTATAAAAAGTAAAATCTGGTACATTGTGTACCAAAGTGTTATCTAAAAGGTGAGAGTCAACATTTTCTGAAAGGTTTTTCTCTCATCTGTATTTTCTACAGAGGCATGTTTTGCTTTGGTAATATAAAAGCAGTTTAATTTTAAAATTAAGATAATTGAAAAAATAATAAATGGAACAACTAAGGGAGTAAATATTTTCTATGGAAGAAGCACATACTAGCAAGCAGGAAAGAAATATAGA
Organism: Ursus maritimus; assembly: GCF_017311325.1. Classification (NCBI taxonomy): domain Eukaryota; kingdom Metazoa; phylum Chordata; class Mammalia; order Carnivora; family Ursidae; genus Ursus; species Ursus maritimus. The sequence goes on from NW_024424564.1 coordinate 39,379,090, forward strand.
AAATCCAACTTACTGATGCATCTTTGAAATTGGGAGTTATTGCCTGAAGTCCAAGGATAAACTTCAGCCTCTGAGATTGGAAGAAAAATGTGTGTATAAATTTTTCTTGGCAGCGAATGCATCACTTTCAACAGATTGTCTAAGGGATCTGTGACTTTAAAAGGTTAAAAATTACTGACTCTGAGTGGCCAGTTTTTCCATAAACCTTTTCTTTAGACATGCATATCTATCTAAAAATAATTGTGGTCACTATCATAAGGTCAAAATTTAGATTTTGCTTCTCCTCTTGATAAGTTGGCATGAATTTGGGGATTGGGGAAATGAGGGCTCTTCATCTTGCCTTTTTTCACTTTTAGTTAATCTTTGTGAATTTGTTAGTATTTAAAAGAGTGATTAATTCCGTAAAGCTTTGTATGAAAAACAGCAGTCCTTTGCTCCAACCTTCCTCTCATTTTCCTTGCTTCACAAGCATCTGCTTTCAACTCTGTTAAACAGTTCTTTTGGTATTTACTTCCATATTTCCATATAACATGAATATATAGTTACTTTGATGTTTAGGCATAAAATGCTCACTTTCTACTATGGAAATTAAGGATTTATCTCTTCTTCCCATCATTCCTCGCCTCTCTCCTATACGCCTTTCCTACCCTCATTCTCTCAATATGGTTAGACCATAATTTTGTTCGATTTTTATTGTTTACATTATGACCATATAAACACTGTTCACAGGTGAGCCATGTAGAATATTGTGATACTTTTCTCGCACAATTTTTTATTTGCCATGGATTAATAATTGTCACTTTTGTTTGTTTTAGATTTGCATGTATCTACCACTAATTCAATCCATACTCTGTTATTTGTTTAAATCTTCTCTCATTATGGTTAGATGCATCAGATATTCTATCAAATTTCATCGTCTTGAAGAAATTTCTCCTGCTCCAATCTGGGATGGCTGTCCTCCACAAATCGAGTCCAGCTATCATCTTGGAGTCTCCCTTCATCATCTTCCTGGGGATATCTTTTGCCTCTCACCTGTGCCGGATTCCCCGTTTCCTGGATCCCATATTTTTCCCTTTCTTAGTTTACTTTTTCATTTTTTGTGGAACACATCCCAGGAAAAGGGTGCATAGGTGATAAATTTATTTTGAGATTTCTCATTGTTTGGAGATTTGTTCAGTCTTTCTTCCACTTAATTGGCCATTTGCATGGAAATAGAATTCTACATTGGAAGTCATTACCCTTCAGAATTTTGAAAGCATTGTTATACCGTATTCAAGCTTCTAGTTTTTTTGTTGAGAAACCCAAACCACTTGTGATTTTTGTTCTTTTTAAATGTGACCTTCCCCCTCACCCTTGATAGCTTTCAGATTTTTTTTTTTTTTTTTTTTTTTTTGGTCCCCACTGTCTTAAATTTCATGGTGATGTGCTTGTGCATCTATTTTTAACCCATTGTGTTGAGTACTTAGTGGGCCCTTTCAGTCTGGAATCTCATGTTCTTCAGTTCTGGGAATTGATTTATTTCATTGGTTTATACCCTTCTGTTTTCTCTATTTCCTCTTCATGTAACTTCTATTATGTGGGTGATGTACCTCTTGGACTTGTCTTCTTATTATTTGCTTGTATGGGTTGTCTTACTTTAAGACATGTAAATAAACTGGATTGTGAATAGGATTATGGAGAAATCTACATGGGGAATAGTTGGAGGTACTAGGTTTACTTATCCTCTAAAACACGGTCTTCAAATTTTTCTGTAAAGGGCTAGATAGTAAATATTTTAGGCTTTGCAGGCTGTATGGTCTCTATTATAACTCTGCAATTCTGCTGCTGTAGAATGAACGCAGTCATAACTAATACATAAACAAATGAGCATAGCTTTGTTTCAATAAAACTTTATTTACAAAAACAGCCCATAAGCCAGCCAGTTTGCTGACCGCTTCTCTAAAAGATACAAAAAGATAGGTATTAGACTTGTTCTATAAAGATTAAATTGTAGCTTATAGATATCAATTCACTAGAAGAATACATTTTCTTATGTAACTGTCTAAAGATGGAATGTACTCCTTCAAGAATTGTGAGTTCCCTGAATTGGTAGGTAAACAAAAAGAGGACAAGGGTATTGTAGAAATAATCTCAGGTTCTTTTTCCGAGTTCTAAAAGTCTGCGATTGCTATTTGTTTTGGAAATGTTGGTAGTATTTTATACCAAAGTAATTCCTTGTTTGGGGTAGTACAAGTTTTGATAAGAGGATATTAACTTGAAGAAGTTACATTTTCCCAAAATATCATGTCCAAATCATCTTTGCTAACATTAACAGTATTTCTGACATGTATGCTATTGGCTGAAAATTGCCTCATGAAATTAAAAACTTACAAAGAAGGTAAAATAATGTAGGTATAACTATAAAATACTTGCTTCCCCCCACTCCCTTGCACTTCTATGATTAAACATAGAAATGTTTAATCTGATTCTGATGACAAATAGCTTGGAACTGGATTGTTTTGTGTGTAGAGCTATTTGTATAAATAATTAAATAAATAAATAGAATCAGAACCCCAAACTGTTTTCATTTGACCTATGATAGCTATGTTTATCTGAGTAAATTTTCTCCCTCTTGGTAAACTGTTGAAATCCTCATTGCTGATGTTTCAGGACCCTAGGCCCACACAAACTATATAGGGAATATTTTTGATACATTTGAAATATCAATGTATAATATCAATATTGTTCTTTAGAGAAACCACCGGCACCATCACAAGTACAACTAATCAAAGCCACTACCAACTCTTTCCATGTCAAATGGGATGAAGTGCCTACAGTTGAGGGCTATCTTTTGCAGCTGAATACAGACTTGCCGTACCAAGCTGCATCGTCAGAGTCTTCAGCAGCACCAAATATGCAAGGTAACATAATTTTCACCTTAAAACATGCATGCTCATATGCTTTTTTAAAAAGTTACTGCAGGAAAACCAGTAATTATGCCCTAGTTTTAAAAATTTTATGATATGATGTTTCCTGCCGGGTTAATCAAATACATTGCATTTCAACTCTGAAGCTTGGCTGTCTTATCATTATGACGTGGTAGAATGCGTAGACATGTGGGATACAGTGCTTGTTCTGCAGTTCATTCTGATGTACTTTCTTAATTTGACATGCTGCCTGACTTCGGGAGATGGTTTTAATTAGCTTTCATAAATATTTCAGCTTTTTTCAAAAGTATTTCATACAGTAACAGGCACTTGGAAAGTAAAAACACTTTTAATTTTACATGTTCTTTTAGAAAGGATTTTAGTCAACTATTAAGCAAACTATTAAGAAAATAGATTAACTTTGATAAAGATACTTTTTAACCTTTAATACCTAACTTCTGGAAATACTTGATTGTAATATATTGTATTGAAGCTAATTTAGAGCATGTCAGTCTGAACTTTCTTATTCCTGCAGGAGTCAGAATGGACCCTCACAGACAAGGCAGTAATAGCACCATTCCTAACAGCGTAAGTTAAAAAAAATTTATGGTGACAAATGAATGTTTAAGGTTAGAGTCCCAATTTTTATTCATATTTTTAGCATATTACCCTAGGGCAGAGGTTCTCAACCCTGGCTGCATATTAGAATCACCTCTGAGATTAAAAAACAAACATACACAGAATCCCAGCCTTTCCCGAGATTTAGTGATGCAGAATCTTTAGGATGATGTGCAGGTAACTGTGGTTTTAAAGGGACGCTCCATGGATCACTATGATAGTAGCCAAAATGAAGAACCCCTAAGCGAGAAATTGAAGTCTACCCTCATTACACATAGCATCAGAGGTTAATCCCTTATAATTTATACTGTATCTTGAAATCTGTCTTTTGACATTTTTTAATGTCATACACACTCATTTTAAATTTCAACTAATACTTCGAAAATGGATATGAAATATATTTCTTTACCATGTACTTTGTGGACCAGAGAATATGAGTTGCTAAATTGAGCACTGATGTTTGTGAGGTTCCTTCTTGTTTATGAAGTGCTTCACAATAGGTACTTGTAGAGACTGATGAATAAGCTTACTAGGATTTACACTGGTTTTGTATGGCAAGCCGCTATCTAAATATACGGTAGATTCTTTTCAAGGACAATGATGTGTAGGTATAAGCGCATGTGTTCTGAACATGACTGTGATGGAGAAGTATCTTTAGGGCCATAAGAAGTTATAACTGACTATAGAGTTATATTTAACAATCAAGATGGAGACAGAAAAGTAACAAAAAACAGCTAAGTAAAAAGGGGCAACAATATTGGGGTTTTTGAATGAAGCCAGATCACTTTTGTGGTGCGGTAGACCCATAGGTATTGCTATATAGTAGCTGGTATTCACATTGACGACTTGAATTATCAGAAAGTTCAAATATATTCATTATAGTGTGCATAAGAAGACAAAGAAAAACAGAATTAGAAAGATTCCTATCTAAAATGTTTAATGGTAAAGAATATTGATATGTGTATGTATTAAATCTTGATCTCTCGTTGGAAAACTCATACAGAACAGTTCATTTGCTTGAACTGAGATTTTAGTTTTAGGAGTCATCAGATCTTTAATATCCATATTGACCTTCTTAAGAAAATTTGACAAAAATGTTAAACTCGGTAGCTTTGGTATTGTCTCCTGTGTTACATGCATATTTACTTGAATACTAACTACCACTTATAAAAATATAGCGTTTTTTTTCCCTCAGAATATACCCTCCCGTTCCCCTTCAGAACTGATCTTTTGAGAATGGAGATTAAGTGAAGGAATTGTTTTCTTAAACTATTGTAAAATTTAAAGAATAATCCTATACAAATTAAGAATATAATTTAAACTGTTTTATATCTTGGTAAATTTATTTTCGAAACCATTTAAGTTGTAAATTATTATGCTTGTTTTTTACATGTATTTTTATTCAATTGAACATTGCTTGCTACAATAAACTATTTATTTCTTATAGATCAGTGATACAGTGAACAATACAAAAACCGAACATACAGCTATGAAAGGAACTTCTGTGAAAAACAGACCAGATCTCAAAGCATCAACTGATTCTAATGCCACTTTACATTCATCTTTGGCAACTAATGCTTCTAATCATAATAGTTGTGTCGTGGACGTACTAAGGAAAAATGAAGGTATGAGGATGGCATTTTAAATAAAGCTAAAACTTTTTATAATAGTAGGGAATTTTAGTCTTTGGAAAAGTAAATGTTCTATGGTTTTGATCCATTTTCAAAATCATAATTAGCCTGCCATATTGACCCTAGTTTGAGCGATGTCAAGATACCAAGGAAGCACTTACCTGAATAGTAACACTTAGTTACGAGCTATGGAATTCAGATGAGGCAAGCTCTTATATGACATTAGAGGTTGGCCAGTGTTGCAGTGTCCCTCTCCCATTACTGTATTTTCTTAGCACTTAGAACTATCAGAAATTATTTATTTTGGGCAGGGATTTTCTTGTTCATTTCTATTTCCTCAGCACCTGGATCCATGCCTGGTTAATAGTAGTCAGTTAGTAAATACTTGTTTAGCAAGTGACTGGATTATCCTCAGAAAGGTAGTTCATTTATGAGAACTGTTGATTACATTCATGGGACAGCTTGTAATTCAGTGAACCTTATATTTAAAATGAATTCATTTGAATGTTCTCATACCACTTGAGATACATTAAGCATTGTGCCTGATTTCAATATCTAAAATTATTTTATAAATCTCATTCTGATATGTCTGTAACATAGAAACATGTAACTGTATTTTTAATTTGAAAAAATCATGACAGCTGATATAAATCTAAATCCTCTTCAGTGATGCAAGCTTAACAAGTTGAATATTATTTTTATTTCCGTTTTTTCTTTATGAGTTCATGGTAGATAAAAGTATTCAAGGAAAACAATTTCCTGTAATTTTTCCTCATTTCATTACATGTGGAAAAGGAGGACACTTTGGTTTTCTTGATTTTTTAAAAATATTTTATTATGTTATGTTAGTCACCATACAGTACATCATTAATTTTTGATGTAGTGTTCCATGATTCATTGTTTGCGTATAACACCCAGTGCTCCATGCAGTATGTGCCCTCTTAATACCCATTAGAATCATTTGGTCAAAATTAGCCTGTTCCTGGGCTGCAGCTTATATTTCTGTCTTTTTTTTTTCTTTTTTTTTTTTTTTTTTTTTGAGATTTTATTTATTTATTTGACAGGGAGAGAGAGCACAGGAGGAGAATGGCAGGTTGGTTGGGGGGGGGGGTGGAGAAACAGGCTTCCCTCTGAGCAGGGAGCCTGATGTGGGGCTCGATCCTATGACCCTGGGATCATGACCTGAGCCTAAGGCAGACACTTAACCAACTGAGCCACCCAGGTGCCCCTATTTTTCTTTCTTATAGTGATTTTCTATGTCTGTCCTATAAAGAAGTTTATATTCTTGAAAACAAATAGGAGCTTTGAGATTTCAGAATCTTAATGCACTCTAAATCCTATGTTGTAAGGCAGTTTGGATAAAATTAGTACTAGGCAAATGGGAAAACCAGAGTGGTTGTACAATGACAGTATCTGGTAGATCGTAGACATTCAAATATGTGAATGAATGGCTGCCCAATGTCAGGTTAACAAGAGGAAATTGGACTTTTTCTCTGTAGGTTAGAGTAGCTGGTATGTTTCAAAAGTGGAAGAGTGACATGATTAGTTGTTGTTTGGAAAGAACACTATGGCCTCACCATCAGAAGAATTATAGTAGGAAATGATTGGGAGACCTGTTAGGGTATTCTTTTAGGACTGCAAGAGACACAGAGACTAAAGCAGTGGGTAGGGTGGAGAGGAGAGACTATGTCATTTTTCACATTTTAGAAGCTAGGATCCATTATTAGCCTTGGAAACTGGTTGGATATGAGAAATAAAAATGAGTTGACCATGACTCCCAGTTTTTTGGGTTGGAAATTCAATGGATGATGATAGTCTTCATCAAGATATGAAATATAGGAGCAAGAACAGACTTGGGTAAAAGGTGAGTTCATCTTTGAACTTAGTGTTTTTGAGGCACTTGAAGAACATATTGGTAAAGATTTCTAATGGGCAGTTGGATACTTAGGTGTAGAGTCTAGGTAGTAGTTTTGGCTGGAAGTAAAATGTAAAAGTTAAGGGTATCTAAAAGATAAGCTCCACAACAGCAGGGACCTTGTCTGACTTGTGAGATTCCTAGCACCTGGCACAATGCCCAGGACATATGGATTTGAGAGATGTATGATTTGTGAAGGGTAGTTAAAGCATAGGAAAATATGTAGATGGAGAAAAGAGAGGACTTGGGAACACCTGCATTTAAAGAGTCATTTGAAAAGAAGAAACCAGCTAAAGAGATTGAAAAGTGGTTCCTAGAAGGTCAAGAAAAGAACCAAAGAGATTGGTGTCCTATTTTTTCTGGGCATCACAGTTTGTGACTATATATATTTATTGGGTATGCATGTCTCTCTCTACCACATGATTATAACTTGAGATATTAACCATGCTTGCTTTGCTTCAACACTGTAGAAAGAAGCATAATATCTGGTGAATAGTAAATCTTCAGTATTGTGGAATGAGTAATTATAAGTCATAGAAACGGCTTCAAAAAGGAGTATGCGGTCAGCATTGTTTACGTTGCAGAAAGGTCAAGTAAATGGAATTCGAAAGGCATCCCTTAGAAATCATTGACATTTGCCAGAGCCATTTCATTAGATTAGCAGGCTAGAAACCACGTTTGAGGAGGTCAAGGAAGTAGAGACTGCTCTGAAGGGAATTAGTGAGGGGCAAAGGTAACTGGAGGAGATTTGTGGGGTCAAAGAAGATGCATATTTGTTTACTTGAGAGGCTTGTTAATGTTTGTGGATCAATGGCCAAAAACTAATGAAAAAGAATCTGAAAACCCTGAAGAGAAAGGAATGATTGATGAAAGAAGGTCCCAAAATACGGGGAAGGAATGGGTCCAAGAGCACAGGAGGGTAGATTATCCTTCCTCAGGAGAGAGGTCAGTTCATCCTCTGAAATGGAAGAGAAGACAGAAAGGATGGGCACAACCACAAATACATTTCTAGTTTAGGGCAGGAGAAGGCAGAAAATTGATGGCATTCATGCCTGATTGCTTCTGTATTTTTCCTTAAAATGGGAAGCAGGGCATTTGATCTATGATTTAGGAGAGAACAATGCTTCAGTGTTAGAGTGGAAGAAGCAGCTGAGAAGTTGGACGTCTGCTATATGTGTAGTGCACTTTATTTTTCTAAACATTTTATGCCTGGTGGTTAATTCATATGAATGACATGTACAGTACTCATGTTTATGATTTTAAAATTGAAAATAACAAGAGTTGTATGATGAGAACCTTAAGATGGCACACTTATTGCAGGCATTATGTTAATAATTGATCTTTTCACTTTAATTTTAGGTCCTCATACTTCAGCAAATATAGGTGTTCTAAGTAGTTGCCTGGACTTAAGAACAGTAATCCCTGAACCTTCTGTATCCAGTTCTGTTTCCAGCGCACAAACTATGGTAACCCAGCAGACCATTAAAACTGAATCATCCAGTACAAATGGGGCAGTTGTTAAAGATGAAACTTCACTAACAACATTCAGTACCAAATCTGAAGGTTTGAAATGTGTTTCGCATACTGTATTTTGAACCATTTTTGTATATAAATTCATCAAACTTATTTGTTTAGATGGGAATTGCATTTCATCTTGGATTGAATCATATATAAACAGATAAAACATTTCAATTAAAATTATTATACAATATACTCTGCTGCCTTCCATAAAATATTTAAATCAGCACACACTGAAATACATTCGGAATGTATTTTTCCTTCCGTGAATATATTCAGCAAATTTTTTTCCCATAGAAAAGATTCATTTTTTAAATTATAGAGTAATAATTCCCCCAGCTTTATTTCTGATTTTGTAAGTTCTCATTTCATTCTTTTGCAATAGGACTTGTGTTTCATCTTTGGTAAACATTCTCTGAAGTTCTAGCTAGTCATCAAACCCTCGAGAAATGAACTTTGTGAATTAGTTTGAGTTAGAGGGTCCGTATTTCTAATTATTGTGCTTTTCTCCCTCTGGCTATTTTTTGTATGCTTATAAATTATATTTTGATGTGTCTGTTTGCTAAGTGATTACATAAGTCTTACATGATGAATTGTTTGGTTTTTAGTGGATGAAGCATGTGCACTGCCTGCAACTAAGATCAGCCGTGTAGAAGCACATGCTACAGCGATGCCGTTTTCTGTAAGTACATGACCTAAAGATCACGTGTGTTTACAGGTGGAGTGCTGGGCAGCTCCAGCGTAAACTCATGAAAAGATTCTTAGGTGTCCTCTAGTAATGACTTGCCAAAGATTGAGAAATGAAGGCTTGAATAGAAAAATGTTTACAGTATAATGTTAAGTGAAAAAAGCTGCATAAAAAATAACATATATATATATATATATCCCAATTTTATTAAAAGATACACACAATACATACATTCTCACTCGCATGTGAGTCCATGCACATACTCATTACAATGCTAGATGACGTTCTGCAGGCTGTGCGGCCACAGATAATTTTTACTTACCTCTCTGGGCCTTCAGTAGTTCTGTATAGTACTGTACAATATTTTATATAGAAATAGAGTGTATGTGTACATATATATGTATATATGTAAATTACATTAATGGCTTAAAGAATAAAAAGACATATTACAGAATATAAAACTTCAATGGCTCTATTGGTAGCTACTTATTGGGAGAACAGCAGAATATTGCAATATTGGGTTAGACATACCTATAGGGTAGATCAGTAATCTCTGACATTGAGTTGTTTTATGAAAGGCCAGAATTGGTGCATGGCACCAAACTTAAAATGCTAGGTTTGTGCCTCACAAATATACCACGATTGTCTTAATGAGGTAGATATAAGGATAATACGTATGTGTGTGTGCATGTGTGTGTATATACTTTTTAATTTATTTTAAAATTATCAGCCATTTCAACTTTATTGCTATGAGCGAGAGTTTTTATCTGACCTAATATTTACCTCTTAGAATCTTCAGGAATTGTCGGTAGTTTTAGTCTTCTCTCAATTTTATGAATTTTGATCATATATTTACCTTCATCAGCTTTCACCTTTCCAGATTGTTAAGTCCTGGAGTTCTTAGACTCTTCTCAGGGAAGACTTATTAAAGGGAACTTTTTTCTCCTAAATGTATTTTGCAACACATCAGCCAGAATGGTATTTGTTATTTCAGTTGGAGCCAGTTGTTTTATAAAAGTTGTTGAAGAGAGTTTTTACAACTTTAAAAATGAAAACAAGTTTAAAGATATTCCTTTAAAAAAAAAAAAAAACCTTAAAGACTTTCCTAGTTAGCTCACTTTGTCATGTGTGATGGCCTAAATAACCAATAATGTGAATTATAAGCATGTACCTCTGCTGTTATATATTTAAGACAGAAATAAATAACTGAAGTGCACATTTGTTTTGAGCTTCTGGAAACAGTGTCTCATTTATAAAGAAGATGGCTTAAAAAGGTTAGTTCCAGGGATAAGTATAATTCACTTATCACTAAAAGTAGCTTAAGGTAGAGGGAGTTTATTTGTTTTAAAGCAAGGTAAAAAATGTGAAACTGTTTAATCTGCTCCTCTTAAGTATATACTTCACTAAAGTATATTCAAATTGCATTTTAGTTTTGAACATTTTTTCTCCTTTTAGGTTTGGAGAATCACAGGTATTTCAAGTACAAAGATCACTGAATTTCTGCTAGTTGTTTTTGAATCTAGAAATAAGCCAGCTTGGAATGAATTTTTTTCTTATTTGCTCCTTTTGGAGCAAGGTATAATGTCACACTAAAGGGATTACATTTTCTGAGAGGGTCTCTGAAATGACAGTGTTCTATAAAACAGCTGGCATTTTAACATACCACTGATTGGAAAGCATGCTAACTCCAGCTAGGTGGGTAGTGCAGAGCTACTGACCTGGAGAATGCCCGTCACTCCCTGTGTTTGAGTTGGCGTCCCTGTTTCACTGTCAGTTGACCTAATCTGTTAAGAGTTTATTTACTTATGAGCTTTTAATGTTGTGGTGTTTACCCATATACCTACTTGTAGATCACTGCATGGATTTATTAAATCTTGAGGTTTCTTATATGCCCAGTAAGAATCCTGATAAATTTTTCTTTCTCTGAAATTAGAAAGAGACTCCTTCAAATCCAGCGGCCACAATGAAAGCAGGAGAACGACAGTGGTGTGATGTAGGAATTTTTAAAAATAATACAGCTTTGGTGAGCCAGTTTTATTTGCTGCCAAAAGGAAAGCAAAGCATCTCAAAGGTAGCTATTGATACATTTCCTACACTGTGAGTTGTAAGTTTCATGAATGAGATCTTTTTTTATAATCCTGATTCAAGTCACTTGAATGCAAGAAATTGAGATCTGCTCACAATCTATAACTGAGAATTCTATCTATATGCCTAATTATCTTGTATTCTCTTGTAAGGCACTTTTTATGGAATATATCACAAGCAGGTCACTTAAAAAACCTTATACAATCACTGGGCTGGATTTTAAGTCATAAATAATATGGTCTGGCTAGTACAGATAAGGATTTTTTGAAATATCTCTAATTTTGTTATCTGGTGTGTTTAGAGAATGGAACATTTTTTCTTACTGAGAACTTTTTTTTTTTTTAAGATTTATCTGTTTATTTTAGAGTGCACATGTGTGAGTGTGCAAGTCAGGGGAGGGGCAGAGAGAGAGAGGCAGACTCCCCACTGAGCGAGGAGCCTCTACTCTATCTCAAGACCTTGAGATCGTGACCTAAGCTGAAATCAAGAGTCTGATGCTTAACCAACTGAGCCACCTAGGCGCCCCTTTACTGAGAACTTTTTAAATTCCTGATTTCACTGCTTAAAAAATTTAAAAGCGCCTGTAGGTTATTGAATACAATCTAATTTGCTCTTGATTCTGAAAACCCTTAAGGAAGAACTCATATATATAAATGAGACATTAGCCCTAAGAATTATGAAGTAGATAACAGCTCCAAAGCACATTGAACTGATTTTTTTCTGGAATGGGGAATTTCAGAGAGTGAATTGCCTAGAACTACACGAATGGAGAATTTATCATTTATCGTTACATTTTAGTTTCTCTAATATTACTTACGATATTTTTCTTTTTCATATAGAATTCTTCCAATTCTTGACAAAAATAGAAATCCTGGTTAATAATTTGTTAGTATTATACCTAATGAAATTTCTGGCTGTAGTTTAATTTCATATATAAGGAAATAACAATATCTAAGGGCCTAGTAACGTTACCTTTTTTCCCCAAAAGAAAAACATAGCATAAGCATTTAGAACCAGTAAATTTGGGTTTGAATCATTAGTTCTAGTACGCAACAGTGTGACCTCGGACAAGTCACCTGTTTAACGTCTCTGAGACTCAGTTTCCTCATCTAGAAAATAAAAATGACATCGCTCCTTTATAAATGGTGGTGCAGGAGAGTTAGGGAGAACGTGCAAAAACTGTTTGAAAGTTGTGAATGGAATGAACTTCCTACCCAGAATATGCAATCCAATTATTTAACATGTATTCAGCATCTGCTGAATATTAATTCTTAAAATGCTCTATACTACGTGCTGGTTACTTCTGTCAAGCTTGCTTGCCTGTATCCAAAGGGTGTTGTTCTGGTTAGACTACTTGAAAGTAATTCTTCTGAGATTTCTACTCGAATTAAGTTTACACGGATAGTTGTTACTTTGTTTATAGTGGCCGTCCAATTGTTTCTACCTTCATATTCTTCATGTGCAGAACACACTTCAGTTTGTTTTTATAATCAGTGGTTTTTAACTGGAAAGGGCACTTTTCCTCTGGTTAAGAGTCACCAATTTATGGGCTTAGTTGCTTTTGTATTCGAAGGTTTATTCCATGTGTTAAAAAGGGAAATAAATGTGAACTAGAACCTTAAAACATAATTCATTCTTTAAAAGTTTTCTTGTTGAATGAAAAAGTGATTAATTGCACCTTTTGACTTTTGCATGTATTACATTTTAGATAGGAAGTGCAGACGCACCTGACTACAGTTTACTTAAGAAACAAGATCTTGTTCCAGGCACAGGATACAGATTCAGGGTTGCTGCCATCAATGGTTGTGGAATAGGCCCTTTCAGCAAAATCAGTGAATTTAAAACTTGTATTCCCGGTTTTCCTGGAGCTCCTTCTGCAGTCAGAATTTCAAAGGTGAGATGTCAGGTCAAGGCGTGCTGATTTAATTATTGAACTTTTGTACGTGAAGTGAAACGGTCAGTTTAGAGATTCTCATTAGTATCTGATGGAATGAGAGGTATCTAAAAGGGGTGGATTAATGTACACCTGAAACTGATGTAACGTGTGCGTCAACAGGACTTCAATTTAAAAAAAATTAGGTCTTAATAAATAAAAGGGGTGGATTATGGATTATAAATTTAAAAAATGTTTGCTAATCACTCATAATTTTAAGGACCAAATTTCAAGCAGAATTACAGCATCCGAATTATAGAAATTCAGGGAAATCTGGTGTTCTTTATTAACTTTGTTCTTGTTATATGGAACCAAAAAGTTTGTGCTGGAGAATTTTAATAGAACACATGAAATTGAATTATATTTTATCCTAAGGTCCTGCCCCTCTTTAGAGAAGAAAAGATCTGCTTTCAGGTAAGAAAAATCCCTTTCTTAGGATGGCACAGGCAGACATTTAAGCCTAGTTATGATACTGAAAAGTGGGCACGATTTAAACATTGTAGATCCAGTTAAGGTAGGTTTTAAAAAATCAATGAAGTTCTAGTATCTAATGCAATTACTTTAGCGGAAAGCAATATTTTGTGTTCTAAAGATAGACTCAGCATTATAAGTGATATTAGAGAAAACTTCAGAACCTTTACCTGGTTTTGTCTTCTTTTTTCTCTCCTCTCTTCAAGAATGTTGAGGGTATCCATCTCTCCTGGGAACCTCCAACCTCCCCTTCTGGAAATATTTTGGAATATTCAGCCTACTTGGCTATCCGCACAGCACAAATACAAGATAATCCAAGTCAACTTGTGTTTATGAGGATTTATTGTGGTCTTAAGACATCATGTATAGTAACTGCCGGGCAACTTGCAAATGCACATATCGATTATACATCCAGGCCTGCCATTGTGTTCAGGATATCAGCAAAGAATGAAAAGGGATATGGACCAGCTACACAAGTTCGATGGCTTCAAGGTAACAATAAAAAAGCACCTTTAAATTGAATTTTTTTTAACTGAAGCTATTGTGATGATTATTTATTAGTAACTGGTTTTGAATATTTGTCATTTAAAAGAGTATTCTGACTGTATTTCTAGCACTTATGAGTTTGAGTTTGTAAGTTGTTCTTAAAATGTATTTGCTCAATTTTAGATCCAAATAAAAATAGAAAAGAAGCAAAGACTCTCTGAAAATTAGTATATGGATTCGTCCTTACAGTTATATAACTGCTTTTTTATAAAGGAAAATAGTAAAATTAAGATAAAAGCTAGAAGGCTTTATTACCCCAATATCTTTTCTAAAGGCCATGTAACTCAGTCATCCTAGAGTTATTGAGATGATTCTGGTAACTGGCTGTGTACACTGTGCTGTCTCACGTAGTAGATGTTCTCTCCACTGTCAAGGCCCCGTCTTTGAGTACTCCCTCTAACTTTATTATTCTAGACGAGCAGTGGTCCTTTTAACAGCTATCTTCTACTGCATAATATTTGTGATACTAATTTTAGTAGCCGCTATTTGATTCATTTCTTTGTCTACAGTTAGCACAGAGCTTAAGAAATTACAACAGAAAGAAAGAAAGAGGCGAGTTTAGAAACTCTGACTTTGAATTTTTATTATTTTCCAAGAATCATGGCAAAATGCAAAAAGAATAATGGATTTTCTTGATTCATACCTGATATATTGGAATACGTTTTTGGCCAAAGCACTTAACTTACCTGGTCCTTGGTTTCCTCATTAATAGAAGAGAGAGTTAAAAGAATTTACATTTAAGGTTTCTTTCAGCACTAAAATTCTGTATTTTCATCAGAAGCAAAGTATATCTGTGAACATTTTAACATCTGTCTTAGTGGCTCTAACTTTGCTTTTGCTGAAATTAATAAAACATTCATAATTTAAAATTCAAAATTGAAGTATATATGTCCTCCTTATTGCAGAAAGAAAGAAGCACCTTAACAGAAGTTTTGAAATAGTGTTTTAAACATTTGTAAGATTTTTGTAAATGCTCTAAATGTTTTATTTTTGCATTGTTTTTACCTCAAAATTGTATAAACTTTTTTACAACTGAAATATAAGCATTAGACAGCTCACTCAGGTCCCATTGCAACCTTCAAGATGCAGATAGGCGTGACGGGTCCCTTGCCACAGGCAGCTTGTTTTGAACCTCTTCGGAACGTCACAGTTCCACTGCCTGTTCAGATCTGGACTGGAAATAC
The DNA here is from genome assembly GCF_017311325.1 of Ursus maritimus. NCBI lineage: Eukaryota > Metazoa > Chordata > Mammalia > Carnivora > Ursidae > Ursus > Ursus maritimus. Next base: position 39,394,585 of record NW_024424564.1, read on the forward strand.
AGAGCAATAAGTGCAGGGAAGGTAGTTCACGCTACGAGCGGCAGGAACCGCACGGGCCCGGGCCTGTCTTTTTTATACCATGGAACCTTATGCCAGTTTAGGTTGACTGAGTAGCTGTGTTCTCGAGCTTCACATAGAATACTCCCAGCCAAGATGGATTTAATTGTGCAGAATTGATATATATGTATGTTCCAGTTACTAATTTAAAGTGTATAGAATATTTTAATATATAATTTTTGTAAAGAACTGGGATTTTTATACTACAGTATTTGTAATTAATGTGTCTCACTAATTAAGTTTCTCTCAAAGAAAATATGCAAACTGTTAGACACGTAATGAGTGATTTCCAAACTCTAAAGGTAAAATAAATGCATTACTCTGGTGTTGTCAGAATACCTTTTCTGTGGCTGTATGAATCCTTAATCTTTAAATGTGTGTTTTACAAACAATGTTTACAAGGAGCTTCTCTGGTTTGTTATGTCAGCATCTCCCTTGGTGAGAGCTTCATTCTGCATTTGTTAAATTCATATGCTTTGCTTTTAGCATATGCTTGCTTTTTGCACTAGTAGAATTTTAACTTACCTCATTATTATGTTTGTAATCATTTGTATAGCTTCCATAATATGTCTGATATAGGCTAAACAAATACTTAACCAAAGTTAAAATAAATGGTAAGCAATTTTGCACATATTAAATGCTAGGGTTTGTTGTGTATATGTGTGTGTTTAGTTATAAAAAGAGTAAGAATGGAAAGTTATAGTATATGTTTCAAGTCTGATTATTTTAATTATCTGTTTGCTTTAGTAGAAAAAGGTCTCGCTTTTAACTCCTTATTCTCTATATTAATTAACATTTTGCATCTCGAAGTCCTTCTCTTTAATGACAAGGACTAAGTCGACTTTAAGCAAAGAACAGAGTATTTGTTTGAGTGTGCACATTTATACCTATTTAGTATTCGGTTTAGTTTACTTTGCTTACATGCCTCAACTGTGCTGTAAACCTTGTGGTTCTAACATACATCTTATTTTCTAGAGAGAAAGGCAGTCTTTCTATATACCAAGGGATTTGTGAAAATAACAAATGTTTTTACTTGGAGAATTAGCCCAGATTCTGTTATCATTTTTTGGCATTTGTACATTAAGCAGTGGCCCCATTTATGGGTGACTGAAAAATGCCATTGAGAAATCTCTATGGCTTGACATTAGTAGTTAATAACAGATCTTGAGCTGCGTGTTCATGAATAGAATGGACTAGGGTAAATAACAAGAGAAGTGCATTTAGCTTCCTATGATTTGCACATTTTCTGAGTGAAGATCCCTGAGTAGCAATGGGCTAGATCATGCAGATGTCTTTCATAAGAGGATTTATGCTGAGTTAAATGACTTTCTTTACTCCTCCCTGCTGGATAGGCAATTCAGATGTACAAGGCTTTGTGCCACAGTCCTCTTCCTGGGCTCTAAAACTTTGGTTCACATATGTAGTAAAAAGATTGTGATGTTGCATGCTCTTAGAATTATGTTTTCTAAAATATTGTATTGGCTTCATTTTAGTTTAGTAAACTGTTTTGGCAGTTTAACTAGAAATAGGGTATTATAAACTCACTTTTATCCACATTAAAAAAAAACAGAAATAATTTGATTGCATGTATGAGGCCCCTTTGCCCTATAACCCAATTACATAAATACAATCATCTATAAGAAGGTTAAACTGTCGATCCGTTATTTCAAAGACTTGTAGCCTAGCAAAGATTTGTTGCGGTTAGAGATGTGGTCTACTATAACTGAAGATATTTTTATTTTTACAAAATTGCAGCACTTGTAGCATAAAAATCGTTTGTAACATTGGCTTTGAAGAGAGAATTAGTATTTAAAGTTATTGTAGCAATCTGACCATGAATGAAATAGGTTGCAGAATAGTCTTGGTCTTTGACTGCTTAAGACAGTTAAGTTTTCCAAGGCTGGTTTTAGGCAGTTTTATGTATTATGTACCAATGATATATAAAATAAAGCACCTTTTCTATGATAACCAATTACAGGTGTTATTTATTTTGAACTATGAGAGAAAAATTAGTGATGGCGGAGGAAATCTGTAGAAATGTTGACTTTATATCATTCACTTAAAATAATCTAGGCCGTCTCCTAAAGAATAGATTGTGTCCCAAAACTTGTTTATAAGTTAGTGGATTGTGTTCGGCAGTCATGTTCTCATAGAAAGGTAACACCTGTTTCTCTCTAATCCTTCTTGTGGCTGTGCTTGTAAGTGAAAAGGCACATGGCTCCAGGAAACAGATCTAAACTGTTGCCATCTCTTTTTTTGTCCTCTGTTCACTCTTAATCTTTTGTCTTTATGCTTTGCACCCACTTTAATTCACAGCAGCCAGACTTCTGTCCTGCTATTCCATCAAAATGGCTCTAGCAAAGCTCAGGGATAACTTCTCGTTTCCCAAATCTGGTGATTACTCTTGTCCTTCGTAACTCAACCACTCCCTGGACACTTGGACATTTTCTTGGTTTCTGTGATACTCGCTCTCTCTTTCCATACCTCCTCCTGTCTGTAGTCCCCTTTTCCACTTGCACCTGCCTCTATTCATTTTTTCAAGACTCGGGTCATTTTTCAAGATTTCAATGTGGAGCCTTTCTTGACATGCTCCATATCCACGTAGATTTGCTCCCTTCGTCTTGTGCCCCCACTATCCTTTGTCAAATCTTCTGTCATAGCAGACCTAAAAAATGTTGTATCCTTACCTGTTAGCATTGTTTTCTCCCTCTGCTAGAATGGTGGTAGGTCTTTGAGGCAGAGCCTGGGTCTTTATATTTTTTAGATATTGGCCATTTAGCTGGTGCTTAAATATGTTAACACATGGTTAAAGAAGATTGTCACCTTTACCTCTCTCCACAATCTCACCTCCCTCTCTCAAACTGGGGTGAAAATGGGAGGGAGGCTTTAATAGGGAAAGAGAAATTGGCAGATTTAGTAAACCTCTAGAGAAAATGCTAAAGACAAAACTCCAGTTTTGTCTTATCCTGCTCTGCTCTTACTTAGGTTCCTAAGAGAAGTTCTAGGATAAATAAACGGTGTGTCACATATGTACTTGGCTAAAAGGGATTTAATCTAGGTATGTAGAGATCTCGAGCAGAAGTCTTTCATCTAAAAAGATCTTAGTGAGATTGGTGGGTATTGCTGGATTATGATTTTTAACATCGGATGATCCAGAAAATGAGTTAAAAATATTTTCAGGGGCGCCTGGGTGGCACAGCGGTTAAGCATCTGCCTTCGGCTCAGGGCATGATCCCGGCGTTCTGGGATCAAGCCCCACATCAGGCTCTTCCGCTATGAGCCTCCTTCTTCCTCTCCCACTCCCCCTGCTTGTGTTCCCTCTCTCACTGGCTGTCTCTATCTCTGTCGAATAAATAAATAAAATCTTAAAAAAAAAGAAAAAGAAAAATTTCCAAACTATTTCCTTGTAGGAAAGCCATGGGCAGTTGTCTAGCATTAGAAAAAACCACCTGTTTAACACCTAAGCACAGGGACTGCTGGAAGACATGGAACAGCAGCATTAATACATATCAAGTCAGGCCACTGTTGTTACCTCTGAGCTTATAGGACAAAGGATTCTTACCCTACTAGAAAACAACATGACATTGGCACAACTTCCTTCCACATTTCCCAGTTATAGTTGGGAGTCCCTGTACTATTTCTGTAACTCAGGAAGACTTTTTTTTTTTTTTTTAATCATGCCTGGAAAAACATGAACTACCACATTCTGGGGAGAAAAAAATTCTATGAGCTGAGTGAAGAAAGAAAAGGCTATAAAATCCAAGGATACCAGCCTCCTTGTTCAGAATAGATTTCTGTATCTTACTAGTATCTCTTTGCTTCTTTCCTGTTCTCTAAGGAACTAAAATTAAAAAAAAAAAAAGTCCATTCGTGAGATTGTTTATTTCAGTAAGGTCATCTGAAACTGAACGTGAGATTCTTTTGTGTATGTAGTATCTTGGATAAATTGAATTGAGCAAGTGCCTGGTACTTAAAGGTCATCATATTCGCAATCTGACTATCACTCCTGCCAGAGCCTCACATTCAAGTCTTGAGAATACAGGGTTACAAACCCTTTGGCCTTAGACATAGAGAAGCCTAGGAGATCACAGATATGAGAGTATGGAAGCAACAGAAGGATTCACTGTTTCCTGATTTGATTTTGCTGGTTCAACAAAAAGTCTTTGCAGAGTATTTAGGGATGTTAGGGTGTTTACTCCTGAAGATTAAAGTGTAAAAAGTATGTGTTGGTGGCATATCAGATATGAAAGCTGTTGCAGAGAAGGAAATGGCCCCCTTGCTACCCACTCCCCCTTCCTGGTATCCTTCCCACCCAGGGACGAGAAGCTAGAGGACCCATCATTCCTCAGCATGCAACTGAGGAAAGCACCTGAGAATCCGTTGTGTCTGAGCATATACAGGTTAAAAATAAAAGGTAGGAGCTGGTATTTGTTTTCGAACATGGGATAACTCTGTCCACTGATAAATCATGGTCCAGTAAATATCCAGCTCTGACCAAGAGGATTATTCATTCCTTGAATCTGGGACGATAGAGTGGAAGTTCCTTAAGAACTTGAGAAAGGTTCCCTCCTAATTTCTGTTTCTTATTGGAGAGGGAGGAAAAAGCTGCAGGTATAATACTGACCATCCAAAATAACAAAGGTGTAGGTATGCCACTTAGAGCCTCATAGCGTATGAGAGAGTGGGCAGTGTTCTGAAGGTCTGACTTTTCCATCCAGAGCCCCCCGCCCCCACTGCCGCCGCTGGGGTGGGGGTGAGGGGTGCAACTTGGTGGAGTAGCAGGACCCTAAGCTCAGCCAGACCCACGTTTACAAAGTCCTCCTGCCACCAGTTGCAGTGTAGCACCCCCTGGTGTCATGTCCCTTCCAGGTTAAATATGGGTGAGATTTTAGGTCTTGTAGCTAGCTGCCTGGGACTTTTACAATAATAGCTATAGCAATGTCTGGAACTTTCTGGTGAGTTGGCACCCCTGTGTTAGACCCAGTTGGGGAGTCTGGACGTGGAGAATACACCTTCAACTTCCCCATTTCCTGGGAATGGGTTGTGGGGCTTTTACTGCCAGGCCTACTCTACCTCTTGCAACAACTCCCTCACCCAAGATAATAACTTTAGCTTGCTCTGTTTGGGTAAAGGGGCTGGATCAAATGTTTCAAGATCTTTTTCTTTTCTTCTTTTCAAATTTTGAAATTGTATGTCAAATTAATAGCTATTTTCCTGAATCAGGAAAAATTGCACCTTAACTGTGTCTTATTTAATCTGCACAGTGGGACTGGCAGCAATGACCTTGGTGGCAAAGACAGGATTGCAAATTGTTAGGACATTTGTGTGACCAGCCTGACATCTGTTACTGATCAGTGTAGAGAAACAGTAACGACCATGCACTTTCTGTTTTTTTGGATTACTTAGTACATAAATACATTATTAGGAGAATGTGCCAAAGGGAATCTGTACTTTTGAAAGTCAACAGAATTCAGTAAAGAGGCAGGGTCTTCGTCCATTTATTTTGGGATTTGCATCACCTATCTTTGTTCTCTGCTTTAAATGGTTATACCCAGTGAACAAAGTAACCAGTTAACCAGAATCAGGCCGGTGACTCTGATTCAACTTGGCAGAGCAGTCCTGTAATAGTGCCGTCTCGTTGGATTCTGACCTTTGGGAACCTAGTCAACTTCTGTGAGGAATGGCCCATACTCATTTCTCTTTTCCTGTTATCAGATACTTCTTCCCCACCAGTTAAAATAATAAGCTGATTTGCAGTGCACAGCAGTGGCTGAAATATGGGGAGATGTTCCCTCTCTTGGTTGATGAAATTATGTAGTAAATAATCTTATATCTTTTTCTTTTAAAATATTTCTTGCAAAACAAATGAAATGATCAAACATGGATTCAACCTTCAGCTTAAGAACTAGAACATTCTCAGATACCCAGAATCCCCCATTTGTCCTCAACCCACATACCACACAAGGCGAACATTCTGGATTTTTTGTTAATAATTCCCATGTGTTTATTTATGGTTCTACCATCTATGTATGTATCCCTAATAGTATGTTGTTTAGACTTAACCTGTTTTTGAACTTTCATGTAAATGATTTCATGCTGTGTTACATCCTTCCGTGACTTTTCTCTGACCATTGTTTTTGAGATTCCCATCTTTGTTTATGCATGTAACTTATTTCATTTGTTTTCACTGCTGTACGGTATTCCATTGTATGCTAAACCACAGTTTGTTTATATCTGTTCTTCTGTTCATGGAGATTTGGGTTGTTTTCCATTTGGGGCTGTCAAACAATGCTGCTCTGAACATTCTGCCAGTTACAATGTAAGCTCCGTGCGGGCAGGGATTTCCCTGTTTTGTCTGATCTTGTCTGTTTAGACATTCACAATGTCTAGAACAATGCAGGGCACATGGTAGATGCTCAGTAAATATTTGAGGATGAATGAGTTCTTGTACGTGTCTCCGGTGCACGTGTACAAGATTCGCTCCAGGGAAGTTGTTTTCAAAGTGTGGTCCAGGGACCCTTAGGGTCCCTGAGACCCTTCCAGGGGGTCTGTGAGGACAAAATTATTTTCACAAAAATACTAAAACATGATTTGTCCTTTTCACTCTCATTTTTCATGAGTTTAAATATTTTTCAGCTATGATGACGTCTTCACTCTGACTAATCAAGTGTGTACTTGTGTATTACTGTGTTTTGAAAATGTCTGTTTTAATTTCTAATATGGTAAAAATTGATAAATATAATAACCCACATGAACAACGGCTCTTTGAGGTCCTCAGTATTTTTTAAGGATGTAAGGAGGTTCTGAGACCAAAAATTTGAGAACCACTGCCCTAAGAAGCAGGTTTTACTTGGTCCTGCTGGACTGCTTCTCAAAGCATTTGTACCAGTTTATGTTCTCACTGGCAATGGTCGAGGGCCATTGCTCCACATCTTAGCAAACACATGGTCTTGACTCTCTTTTATATTTGTCAGTTGGGTGGTGATTATATGGTGTCGTACTGTGGGTTTAATTTGCATTTCCCTGATTACTAATGAAATTTTTTTTCATATATGAATGTGTTTTCTCTTACGTGAAATACTTATTCATGTCTTTTCCCCATTTTTCTATTAGGTGTGTGTCTTTTTTCCATTGATTCGTATGATTTCTTTATACACTCTGGATACCAATCCTTTGTCAGTTAAACATGTTGTATATATCTTCTCCCAGTTTGTGAATTATCTTTTGTAATTATACTGAATCTGTTGATCAGCCTGGAGAATATTGATATCTTTTCAGCAATAAGTCTTCCTAGCCAAAAACACTGTGTTTCCATTTATTTGGTCTTCTTTTAATATCTCTCAATAAACTTTAATGATTTTTCTCCAGAAAGGCCTTCATGTATTATATTAAATTTCTTCCTAGAAATTTTATGTATTTTTAATGCTGTGGTAAATTTTTTAAAATTACAATTTCTATTTTAACTGGTTGTTATTAATACAGATGATGTTGCTATGTGTTGGTATTAGATCCAGCAACCATGCTAAATTTTTATTCGTTCTAATAATGTATCTAGATGTTCTTTTGAGTTTTTTATATAACCATTATCAGAAAATAGTGGCAGTTTTCTTGCTTTCTGATCCTTCTACCTTTTAAAAAAATTCCTTCTTTCATTTCTGCACTGGCTACGACCTGTAGTACAAAATTGAAAAGAACTGATAGTGACATCCTTGTTTTAGCCCCAGTTTTAAGGGAATACTTTCAACATGTCAGCTCAGTATTTTTGTCATAAATGACCTTTATTAATTAAGAAGATTCTCTTCTATTTCTAGTTTGCTAATAGTTTTATTTTGAATGGATTTTGCACTTTATTGAATGCTTTTTAATGTTATGGTATTAAATTATGGTGGTTGACTTTTTAATATTGAACCGACCTTTGATTCTAGGATAAGCCCAACTTGATCATGATGTGTATTTTATAATACATTGCTGGACTCAGTTTGCCAATATTTTGTTTAGGATTTTTGCTTCTATGTTCATCAGTAAAACTAGCTTTAGACTACTCTACTTCTATGTCCTGTCATTGTCTAGTTTCGGTATACTAGCCTCATGATACGAGTTTTTCGATTGTCTGCAAGAGTCGAAGATTGAAACTAGTCTTTAAAACCATTTGGTCGGACACCTCAGTGGCTCAGTCGGTTAAGCACCTGCCTTCGGCCCAGGTCATGATCCCAGGGGCCTGGGATCGAGTCCCACATCTGGCTTCTTGCTCAGCGGGGAGCCTGCTTTTTCCCTCTGCCTGCCGCTCCCCCTGCTTGTGCTCTCTCTCTCTTTCTCTGAAAAAATAAATAAATAAACTATTTGGTCATTAAGAGATTTTTAACTATTGATTCCATTTCTTTATAGATCACAGGAACATGAAGATTTTATATTATTCTTGGTCAATTTTGTTAAATCTAATAAATTTTTCTAAAGATTTCTCCACTTCATTAAAAATTTTTTGATATGACGTTATCTATATTATCTTTATGTTTTTAGTTTCCACGGCATCTGTAGTTATGGCCCATTTCATCCCTATTAGTTTATTTTGTGCCTTCTCATTTGATTAATCCTTCCAGAGGGTTGACTATTTAACCCAGTTATTTTTAAAGTAGATTTCTAAATGCTAAGGGTAGGTTATGGTTGTCTTAATCTTTACTTCTAATATTTTGCCAGAGAATATGAGCTACAATATTTTAATTTCCCGAAATTTGAGATTAGCTTTCTGATTTATGTGATCAGTTTTCATGTATGTTCCATGTGTACTTGAAGAGTCTGTATGTATTCCCCAGTTGTTGAGAACTTTATACCTGATTTATTTACAGAAGTCTCAAGATCTCATCATGATAACTACATTTCTCAATTTCTCTTTAAGTTGTATTTGCTTTTTCTGTTGGCTTTATTAGATGCATACTAATTAAGAAATTTTGGCTCTTCCTTGGTGAGTTAAAACTTTTAGAATTATGTAGTGACTCTTATCTGTATGAATGCTCATTGCCCTCATCTTCGTTGTTATTGTTACTTACTGTAGCAATCTTTTGGTTAGTCTTAATCTGAATATCTTTGATCTTTCTTTGGCCTTGTATTTTGAGTTTGCGGGAGACTCATGGAAGGATAAGGCCAAAGAAAATACGCCTTTTTAACTAGATAGTTAAGTACATTTATATCTGTAGTGATTACAAATATAAGTTGGATTTATTTCTAGGTCCTCATCGTAAGTGTCTTTTTTTGTCCACTCCCCACTTCTTGCCTTGTCTTTTTTCATTTTCTTATTCTTTTCTCCCCTCCTCCATTTGTTGGTTTCTTATTTTCAATTATTTTTTTCTTATAGGAGTTCTGTTTAGCTTGCAAATCTTGTTCTCTGTGTATTCTTTTGCTCCTTATTCATATTTTCTGTGCTTCTTTCTATTCCTTTACATACCATTAATTTTCCTGTGTTGATACCAGTATTGCGTCTTTCTGGGGGCTTCTACTGTCTGTTGTATAAGCTATGTTTTTGGGGTTTTTTTCCGCTCATGGTGCCATTTTCCTTTAACTTACTTTTGTTGGAAAATAGGTATTATTTGAAGTATGGGCTAAAATTGAGACCCTTCAGGGAATATGTTTGCTCTGCCAGATACCCAGTAACTGCCAACCCGAGAGCACTTTATCAGCTTGAAGGTTCTGTGATTTCAGATCGTAAACCTTGAGGGCTGGCCTGTGATTATGAATTTGCGGGTGGTGGTGATTTATCCTCCTCCACCCAGCACCAAAATTGAGATAGGCAAAGTTCCTTGCTGCCCATTTCTCTGTGGTGGCCCTACCAGACTCCAGCCTAGGTGAGCCTTGGGCTCTGTGTCCCGTCCTCCCTGGGACGCGTGGGTGGCTCAGTTGGTGAAGTGTCTGCCTTTGGCTCACGTCATGATCCCATTGGCCTGGGATCAAGTCCCATATCAGGTTCTTTGCTCAATGGGGGGCCTGCTTCTCCCTCTGCCTGTGGCTCCCCCTGCTTGTGCCCTCTCTCTGACAAATATGTCCATTCCCCGCCAACTACTGATAGTCTCCAGAGTTCAACAGAACCCTTGGGGCAACAACTGGCAGTGGAGCCTGCTTAAGATTCTCTCTCCTCCCTCTGCTCCTCCCCCACCTCTCTCTCCCCCTAAAAATTAAAATTTGTTTTACTTTGCCCTTGATGTGAGTATTCCTACTCACATGGCAGTTTGTAGTCTATAAAGAATTCTAGGATGTTTAGTTCTGCCCTTTGTCCCGCCAGGGAGCCCTCCTATGGTGTGGGCACTGCCACTTGCAAGGTTAGAAATGTACACAAAGAAACCATGTTTTATAAGTTATACTTTTCCTCCAAAGTAAGGAGTGGCTCTGCTGCCATTTCCTTAAATGGCTGTCAGCCCAAATATTATTCCTTTGTGTTCTTTGATTAGTGTTTAGTTTGGTCTGCAGAAGGGATTTGGTCTTGCTTTCTTGCAAACCGAATGTTGGGCATTAGAGATGCACGAATAGGCCTTCTTGGCATAGCTGTCCTTGGCTGTAAGGCACTGTCAGTTATGGTTTGCCTAGCAGTGTGTTTTCCCCAAGTACCTGGTGTTGAAGGTTCTGAAATCTCTTTCATTCAGATGTACTCTGAAACCGAGCCCTGGAAAATAGGTGCAGAATAAAGACTTACTGTTTGCTTTTAGAGGACGCTCAAGGAGGACCCAGATTATACCTGAAGGAGGCAGTGTTTATGCTGCAGTGTCAGAATATTTTAATCCTAGGTATTATTGTGGAAGATGGAGGAATTACCTATCAACTTGTAATTTCCACCCCTAAAACTGATACATGGCCATAGGTCTCTACAGACAAAGCCAGGACATATTTACTGACTTTATTTGGCACGCTCCCTGGCATTAACCTTGGTAAAGGAGAGTTTGCAGTAAGGTGCCTTGTACAGGTATCTATGTACTATGCCGTCCGGAAGGAAACGGTCTCTGGAGTAAGTCAGGGGCAGCTGTAACTGTTACTGGGCAAATTTACATCTCAAAAGGTGATGGCCAGAAGCCAGAGAAAGGCATCCATCCCACTGCCATCTGTGGCCCATGATTTGAAGAGATTCTGCCTTATGGTTTTAAAATCGGGTATAAAAAGAAATGTAGTCTTCAAAGAAATGTCTAAGCGGCTCTGGCAGCCAGCAAATACTGTGTACAAAGCTACGCAGTTTGGGTGGTGCTATTTTCTCTATTTGGTAATTAGTATGAAGGTGTAACAGAAGCTTTATGGGCTTTTCTGATGAAGCTTAAACTAAAACCTGAAGGATGAGTGAGACTTAGCCAGGCACAGGAAGAGAAAGAATGTTCTAGGTAGCAGGAAGTATAAGCGGGTAGAGGCGGCAAAGAACATGGTACAGGAGCCAAGAGACCAGGCTGACTGAGGCTTATCAAGGAAGAGGAAGTGAAACCTGGGGAAGTAAGCAGAGTAACATTTCTAGCTCTAAAAGAAACCATACATTAAACCTGAATATTTTTCAGACAATGTAGTATAGTTCCTTAAGAAATAAAATTAGTTGAGATTGTTCTATTTTTTACTCATGAATACACTATGACTTAATATGAGTTTAAGGTCAATATACATAAATTATTACATAAACATATATAAAGTTGTCTAATTCAGAGAAACCCAAAATATACATTTAGGGTAGCCTAGTTTTTGGTATAGATCTTAACCTGGTATCATTTGATTGATTCAGAAATGTATTTTATCACATAAAGCAACAAATATTGTCTTTGGACTGTTAATAAAATAACTTTCCCTGAAGAGGAAATTTATAGATTTTTAAAATCTTGTGCTACAAGATTTTTATTCTTGGCAAATGTCAGAAACTATTTTTTTTCATTTATCATGCTCAATTGGTACTCCTGCAGAAATCCTTTTAGTTGGCCCTCATAACTATGTTCAATATGTGTTACTAAAGGTAACTGGTATTCCTTTAACCCACTAAGGCAATCCAGAAAACAGGCAATAAGGCATATTTTTGAGGAAAGGAAAATACTGTATAGGTATTACACTATTGGAGGAAAAGAAACACAAACAGCTTAATACATCATCATACCCAAGTATATGACATTAGGAAGGTAGCATTAAAAAAATAATCATTCTCTCTGGGCTAAAGCATCTCTGTTATAAGGCAATGAGGGGAGAGACAGAAGCTACTAAAGTCCTGTTTATGACTTAGTCACTGAAGCCCGTTTCTCTCTCAAATACTCCTAAAAGCAGTATCTACAAAGTTATAAAGAAAACACTTTCAGGTTAATGTAGGAGCTTATCTACTTAAGTTCCAAGGGAAGAAAACATGACATTCACTGAAATGCAACACAGGCCACGTAAGAAGCCGACGCTCCCTCCCACGTGCATAAAAAGAGAGTATGTGCCCGACACATGCAGAAGGCGAGAGCTCTTCCAGAGGAGCAAGGCCATAGAACCCCAAGTTGACCTGGTTTTACCTAGAGTTTCAGTACTACCAACAAATTACTACATTTAGACATTTGCTTTGGTTTATATTGATATAAATCTTAAAGTTGTCTAATTCCTTATCTTGATATTCAAACATAACCCAATCTTTAATTTTAGAGAAAGAATCTGATAAACAAAGACCAAGCGCTTTTATCAGTTACATACTGATATACTGCCTGGATCAAATGGAAACTATTTCAGAAATACACTAACATGGAAATATTGAAAAGCTTAAAATTGTATCTGTTAACCTAGCAATTCTTTTAAAAATTTATTTTAAGAAAACAGTCATGGATGTACACAAAATTCAGTGAAGTGTAGTTTATAACTGTGAAAAGATGCATATAGTCAAAATGTCCAGTAGAGGATTAAATAAATTATGGTTCAGCCATACAACAGAATAATAAATGAATAAAAATAAAAGACTATGTAATGACCTGGGAAAGATGTTTACAATATATTGTTAAGTGAAAAAAGCAGGTTACAAAACAGTATGCAAGTATGAGCCCATTTTTATAAAAATATACATATTTAGCAAAGTAAAAGGACAAATGATATTTACCAAAATATTAACATTGGTTATTTCAACATAGTAGGATGATAGTTGATTTTGCTTAACGCCCCATCCCTTTTCTTGCCTATCTGAATTTTCTGTAATGAAGATTATTTTTTAAATGGGAAGGTAGTGAGGGAGTTACTAACCTCGGATTATCCCAGATGTGCCCCCAAGGTCTCCAGATATTTCTGTTCAGCCTGTATCTACAAAAGCCTTCTGTTTATAAATTTGAGTATCCTTCCAAGATGACATTTAAATTGTCTTTTAGGCAAACTATACAATAGCAATTGTTGATATTAAAAAAAACCCAAAACATTCAGGTTAATTACCACCAAAAAGAACAAATGAGAAAATACAAATCTTCACTTTAAAAAAGGAACATACTACTAAAGTATACAAAGTTACATTATCTAAGTTTAGTTTATTGCAAAGATCAAGACAGCGCACTAGAAGTTGGGGCTTCTGTTTCACACCATTCGTAGCACTCACTCTCTTCTCCACTGCATTCACTCACCCATGCAGAGAAAGGTCTGTATACACACAATGATGTCTGACGTTTCCTGGTTCCCATAGTATAATTAGGAAACTTGACACTTCAATTAAAAAGGTAAAACGAGGACATTTACCATCAGACTATAAAATTCCTCTTCTGGAAGAGGATACTATAGTATTTGAAGATATGCTTTGGAAAAATCATATAAAAATGAAAGGGCACCATTTCAACAGCATTAGGACTACATTAAACTTAAATGAATTCCAACACTCACTATGTAACTCAGAAATAAATCTGGTCTTAACAAACATTCCAATAAACTAAAACTATCTTACCAGGCACAATGAACAGTGTAAACACTGTTAACGGCACCAAGTTTAATAGGGCGGACAGTGTTTGCTTCTGCCTTCGCACTTCAGTTTTCAATAACATTTTTAAAAAATGGTGCTGCTTAAGCTATGAATGTTTTACAAAAAATTAATTTTAATAAATATGGCAAATGCTAAAAATCTAGCTAGGTTACCATGCAAGATATTATATAACCAAGACAAACTCAAATTTATAATAAAGGCAACTTGCATTCAAAATGAACTCTACCCTTAAATTTTATTAAAAGGGCAAACATCATGAATTAACCCAGCTGCTTACTTGAATTACAAAAGTAACATGATTCAATATGAAAATAAGAAACTGTCTACAAATCTCTGACAGTAATAAATTGCAATATACAATGCATACAGGAGTCATACAGAGCAACAAACTCTCGTACAAAACAAAAATATTTTAATACCTTTAAAATCCAAATTTTTCTTTAAAATCATTCATGAAAAAGATTCTCAAGTCAGAATTAACACCTCAATTAGTCAAGCATCAGGAAGCTACATTACAGCTATTTAATATACAAAGAGACATCTTTTCCCCAGTCACTTCCTTCTAATGTCTCTGTTTCCAGAATCGTACAGACTCTTTTGCTTCTCTCTACTCCCCATGCCACCATTTCTTCAGATCATGAAAACTGAATTTGTTGCACACCAGAAATCTAAGGTCAGAAAATTTAAATTGAGAATTAAAGAAAAAAAATATTTTAAAAATAACATATATATTGTAAAAAAACAAAACCAAACCATGTATATTATAAACATTCAAAGAGTAAAAACAACAGACAATGAGAAATAACTCTACTTCCCACTCCCAGATCGCCATTCTGTCCACCCAAGGGAGCCACTTCAATAATTTCTTATGCATCTTTCTAGAAATCTATGCAAATACAAATATGTGTATACATATTTTTAATCAGTAAGAGAATACACAATTATATATTTTGAGAAAGCAATTTTTAACATCCTCCTTTATCAGGTCCTTAATAATAATACAGTTAATCCTGAACAACACAGGGGTTAGGGGTGCCAGACTCTGCACAGTTGGAAATCCTCATATAACTTTTGACCCCTCCAAAAACTTAATAGCCTATGGTTGACCAGAAGCCTTACCAATAACATAAAAAGTCAATTAACACATATTTTGTATGTTATATGTATTATATACTGTATTTGTACAACACTAGCTAAAGTAAATATTATTAAGAAAACCATAAGAGAAAAACCATACCTACAGTACTGTATTAAAAATCTGCATATTAAGTGGACCAGTGCAATTCAAACCCGTGTTGTTCAAGCGTCAGCTGTAATGTGTTGAAATTAACTAAAAATCAATGGATACAATCAATTTTTAAGATAATTTAAACTACAAAGAAGGTTGCATTTTACCTGTTGATACGACGTCGTATAAACCATAACATTTTGTTGCTGACCATCTGCAGTTATTAAGCCAGCTGGTAACTGGTTCGCTGGAAGACAAAAAAAAAGGTAAAAGCAGGAAAAGAATCGCATCTACTCTCTGGGTCTGAACCTTAAAGTCGTGCTGTTAATGTCTCATTACGATTCTGCCACTAATCAATGTAATCTTGGACAAAATCATAAACCCTCAAATTTAGCATTAAAAAAAAAAAGCTCTGTAAAAAGCACATTTTTTCTATTGCAAGTTTCCAATTTTCTGAATCTTCATTTCTCTGAAATGTACCTGAGCTGACTGCGCATGTGTAGAAATCTGCAGAGACCAGACGGGGTTTCTAATTCAGAAGCAGACCTATACCGTGGGGCTTAGCTGGGATCACACTTAACGTTAACTAAGCAGCATGTATTTTATGTATGAGAAACACAAAATATATGCGTGTAAATTTTATATGAGAAATAGAATCACCACAGACCTTTATTTCACCAATTTGACAATATTCTTTTTTTTTTTTTTTTAAGATTTTTTATTTTTAAGTAATCTCTACACCCTATGTGGGGCTTAAACCCACAACCCCGAGATCAAGAGTTGCACGCTCCTCCAACGGAGCCAGCCAGGCACCCGTATTGAATTTTTTTTAAAAACCCTTCAGTTCAAATTTATTTAAATCACAAGATTTTATATTACAAGCTACAATTCTCAATATTCCTATCTCATGTGAATCTTAAACCAAAAACTAGGGGCTATGGAAATCAGAACTATGGGTGAAAGATTATAATGTCTGCAAAATATAAATTTCTACACTTATCCCTCACTGACTTCAAATAAGTAAGAACTATTCAAACTAGTGCTATGTCAAAATACGCAGGGCTGATATTCCAAAAGTACCACTACACTTAGTATTAATAACTACTAACAAACTACATGACCTATAAGAACAAATTTAGTTGCATAAATGTATCATAACGCTGCTTACTAAATGCTTCCTCCGTAAGTTCTTCACTTAGTCCATCTGTAGCTGTGACTGTTCCACCAATGCCTTTTTCTCCTTTCATAGCCTGGGGAAGGAAAAATCAAAAAAGCAATCACTGGTATTCAAAAGAAACTGTTTTCTAGATGAGAATGCTTATTTCCTAAAATTAGGAGCTCTATTATTACAAACACTGCACAGAGTATTTATTTACACTTCTGGTTAATTACATATGACGAGACCCTTCAAAATGCTAACGTTTTATATAAGCAGTAATCATCACAAGACAGTGTTAGTAATGACCTAGAAAATCTAAAATATTTATGGATAAAAATAAAATTATTCTAATTCCACACTACATCAAAAGGAAAATAGAAGTCTACTTACAGATGAAGTAGTCTGCAAAATACTATAAATATTCAGCTCATAAGTCTATAAATGATCCAAATTATCATTTAACTGTATATATATATATATATATATATATATATATATATAT